>NC_092858.1:88981541-89222833 GCF_032062135.1 Pyxicephalus adspersus | reverse complement strand
TATATATAAATGATGATCAGTGGGTATATTCCGGGAGCAGGCAGGGACATCATGCTTTGTACTTCCCTGCACCACCCAATGCCCAGGAAGTATGGCCTGTCTACCAGCTGTTACTGCCACCACATCACCCACATTACCCTAGGCCACCCCAAATGGGTCAGACACCTCATATATTATGATATCACCCTGCATTGTGATAATACCCCTTTTACATTATATCCCATAGGCAGGGCAGCCCCATGTCACTTCTGTGGCCCTCCCTTCAGTACTGTAGCATGCTCTTTACTATAGATAACACACATAACACCTCCGATACGACTACAACCAAGAGCCGCCCCCTCAATCCAGCTAGTGCCGGTGTCAGAGCGTTCCTCTTACCGGCACACGTGTATGCTGCTGATCAGCAGTTCCTAGTCGCCACGGATTGCGTCAGACGTGCTGATCGATACGCTCGGCATTCAGCTAGGGCGGACTGCTGGAGGTGAGCGGCGTGAGTAGTTGCGCGGAAAACAAAGTTGGAGAAGTGAGCAGAGCGGGAGGACCCGGAATGTCAGGGAACCTGGATAAAGTCAGTGCCAAGGCGGATATATGGGCTGACTGGCCGCCCCTGTACACCCCCTGAGCGCTCTCCTCTCCTAAGGTTTGTGTACTTGTTGTGCACGCTGCCCGCGGTAAATGGGACTTCGTGTCCGAGATTCAGACCGCCAATGTCCTCTTATTATTGTATGTTCACCTTTCATGGGATCCTGTATAGCTGGGGGAGAATAATACAGAAATAACTGCACGGCTTTGTGACAGGAAATGATGATAAATCTTCCCCTGGGGACACCTATTCAGTGACAACAGGCCATTTCCCTATTTGAAGAGATTTATTTTCACTTTCTTATCTGAATTCAGTCACAGCTTTTGTCTAGGTACACACGTGCAATAATTATCGTTCGAAAACCAACTACTAACGATTATGCACGAATATTGTGAACGATCGATGAACGATCGTATTGTGCACAATTCTGTACAAATATAATCCACTAATAGTGTACACACACTGGATACGATCGTTTGAACCATGATCACAGAACAACCCACGGTCACTGAACGACTGTACATTTTGAACAATCGTCGCCCAATCAGATCTGCCGGGACGGTCATTCATTTACAGCAACAATCCTCATTCATCGACGTTGTTGTGCACATTTTTTTGTTAACAATTATCAGACGAATAGTATTTAGTCGTTCGTTTCCAACGATAATTATTGCACGTGTGTACGCAACTTTAGTTGTGTATGGATCAGGAAAGGATTAAAATCCCGCTCTATCTGTTCTCTAAGAGATTTCCTCTCATTTCCTGCCCTGTTTTATCTTACAGGAAGTGGGGAGGCTCTTTAATAACAACAACACAGAAATGTTCAGCAGAAGAAGCCCTGGCACATCTCTGTCCTTACCATTGTTTCAGATTTCCCCCTCCTGTTTAAAGCGTACCTAAACTGAGATTTTTCACTTTACATAAAGGGTAGACAAGTAAAAATTTTGTTTGTTTTTTTAAGTGCAACACCCTTTAAAAAAAAAAATAAATAAAAATGAATGGGAGCGCAGAGCCTCCTGGGATGCGTGACGTAGGGGCGACCTTGGCTGCTCCTTCTGCACATGCCCAAGCATCTCAGATATGCGCAAAAGCAGCCCTTTCATCAATAAGGAAAAAATTGCAGATCAGCAAGTTTTTTCCCAATCTGCGTCACCCAATCTCACGTCTGGGCAGTGCGAGATCGGGTGAAACAGGAAGAAAAACACGGAGGAGAGGAGAGGGGAAGATGGCAGCGTCTGGCACTCCCTCAGTGCCAGGCCGAAGACAGATACAGAGACGATGGGGGACCGATGGAAGAAAACTCCTGACTGATCTGCAGGATTGAAGGTAAGTGTGTTTTTATTGTTTTGGATTTACTTCCGCTTTAATAAAATGTCAGCCAACAGGAAGTAAGGTAAAATCTTGCTTCAGAATAAATAGTTCACATATAAAACTTACTGAGACATTCCAAACACACTGACCAAGATCAATTTTTCAACATTTCCTCTATTTAGAAATTGGATTTTGCCCATTTTCAATCAAAGTTTGCTTAGTGAAAATAGTAATAATAATAATATCAAGAGATAAATCACATTCTAAAATTTGCCCAACACCATCTCTTCCCTGTGTATAATATTAATATAATAATATATATATTAATATACTATATTAAGGAATGAGTACTGAGTCCTCCAACATTCATCTATTGATTTTATGCAGCAATGTCACACGTTGTTGGGGTTACCTTTAAATTTAGGGTTTGTTTTAATTATTTGTTTTATAACTATTTACAGCCACTGACACATAACCAGGTTCTACTGAAAAATGAAATGCTGCTTTCAGCACTTTTTACATTCTGATTCCATGTCAAAACCCAGCGGAACCTTGTCAGATCCTCCTTAGCGCTGAGTACAGATTGCTGAATGGATCTCCAAACTACCAAATACAGTGAAATTTGAGGTTTGTTAGCTACTGCCTGCCTTAAAAAATGAATTTTTAGCCAATTTTTTTTTTTTACTAAACTTTTGTTTTCTATTTTCTTTATTTTTTGGAGTCAGGGAAAAGGAAAAACTAAATCTATGGAAATGGTGAACACATAATAAAAACAAAGGTTCAGCACCATGGAAAGCTCTGGGCACCGGTCTGCCAAGATTCACTCTAAGCACTGATTCACAAGTTCCACCACAGGAGGGGGAAACTCTTCTGTACATTCCAGACTCGGGATATTTGACCTTGCAAGAGTCCAAAGCATTTAATAATTATTTATTTCATTTTTAGTTTTACACAAAACCAAAATCTGAAGAGCTAAAAAGCTTTTTTCCTCAGTGACTAATATAAAGCAATGGGACTGTGTATCCCCATCCCCTTCAATAAATCAAGCAGTGGATTAAGGCTACCTACACACGCCCCATGATTCACGTCCGATTTAGCTTAACCTCAGCTTAACTGACCTAAAGCTGTAAAATAGAAAACTAAATTTGAAGTGAAAAATGGGAGCAAAGACCTAGCAATGCTACACTTCAGGCATTATAGTTTATCTAAAGGCAAAACCTTTTTCTGAGAAAGTAGACGAGGGTTAAAACTAATGTTGTTCTTTTGTTCTGCCATTTATGTATTAGAAAATTGTCCCTTCACTTTCTATCCTGTAGAGGCTTAAAGCATAAATAAACATTACAAAACATTGCAACCTGGCATAAGGAACAGGTAATGTCCCTACTGCAATGCAATAAACTTACCTGCCTGATTGCAATTTGGCCAGGCCATGATGAAATACTTCATTTGCACATGTTCATTTAGTTCCGACAGCTCCAGGGGATCCCAGGATAACCGGCATATTTCAGCATCCTACTCTGAGCTGCACAGGGCCTATAGTAACAGGGCTTAAAGCATATATAAAACATTTTTTAACCAATTCTCCCTTGTTAGGTAGATTACCTTTCACTTCCTGCCCTGTTAGCAAAGCAGAAAGTCAGAAGTAAGAGATATGCTCTTTTAGTTATTAGTGGAACAAGTGTTCCCAATGGAACGTTTCCCATTCAATCCTGCTATTGTCACAATTTAGAATTTGGGGTTTTCCCTTACTTTGAGTCAAAATTATGAGTTGCTGCCTAAACAGGAATAGAGAGAAAATCTTCTAATTTTGACATTTGTTCCCATGACCGTTTTCATTCTCGTTGAGTCTACATGACAGGAGAAGTAGGTAAGTATGCCTAAAAAGACACAGATGGTAAAAAAAAAAAAGTTTTGGCCACCCTTACTCTTTCCAGAAATGGGGGGGGGGGTAACAATTTTGGCTATAGATATATTCTAAGTAGTTTTGGGACCCGAGATATGTTTTAGGCCAAGTTAGGTTTATCCTAATATTATTAAATCCTGCAATTGTTTCTTTAGCATTTGTTAATTTTTGTTGGAAAAAGTGGAGTAAAAACAACTAAAGAGAAATGAATAGAGCCCAAAAATAGGAAATCTTTGTTTTTCAAAGTAGTGTGTGTGCGGTCTATATTCCTTCCTTCCTAAGATTTATTATATACATGTGACGTTACATTCTCTATAGTGACAGATAGGGAGAGGTCTGGAATACCTGAGCCTTTGTGTGTCTGAATTACTGAATTATATGCTGCACTGCTACACAAGCCACATGTTGTGTGTTACATTCTGCATTTCATTTCTGTACCAGAGACCCAATGGACATCTATTGAGAATCTATTGAGAAATGGGCACATTGAGAACATAAAGTCCCTGATGGTTTTTGTACAATTTATCAGTGCAAACATTGTTCCACATAGGTATAATTACTTCCTTGGTTATTTAGAGAAAAAAAAGTTTTATTTACCTATGAGCATGGCTGAGCAATGTTAATATTTGATTTTCTTCTGTAGAATTTCAGGTGAAGAGAGACTCATGAAAGTTACCGGTGAAAGCAGTGATTTGTCGACAGGCACAGCAAACCCTGAGCGGCAAGTTATGTTATACCCAGCAGTATCGGAAGACCCCATTCCTAGAACTATGGAAGATTTAAAGATCAGCATTGTCAATGATCGAGCAACTGGTTTGAAGCGAAAGGCAGAAGAAAATGAAGCAGAAACCCCCTGCACTAAGAAAATTTGCAGTGTTTTTACTAGTAGCACACCTCATTCTTCATCTCTTCCCTCATGGAGCTCTCCTTCTACCTCCAAATCTAAAGGTGTCAAACCAAGCAATGTAAGTACCCCATCTCATACACTGGAAAAAAACTCTGAATTCAGTGACGAGTGGGAAGACTCATTGCTAGAACCTTCAGATGATGAAGATAACTCCCCATTATATCTAACAGTGGATGAGATTGAGTCATTACTTGAAGATGACTTTTCAGCCGAATCTCTTGAATTGGGTGAATGCTATTCTGCTAGTAGTCCAGAATCAGAAGATCTGAAGGAAAAAGTGTGTACTTCACCATACAGTCAGTTAGACGGTTCTCATAATTTGACCGAAACAACACTGTGTGAAGAAGACCTGAATAACTATGCTGCAATGGCTCCATCACCACAGCAATCAGCGACGCATTCTCCATGTGATGAGAAGTCAAAACAGGAATGCAGCATTGTTGGCAATTTGAAATCTAATTCTGCTCAAGAAACAAATAGACATTCTAATTCAGCTGTGCAAGTATCAGATAAAATGCAAGCACTCCCTCATCAGCCTGTCAGTGGCTGTCCAACCAACCTTCCTGTGCAGTCATCAGACTCTTTGTTTACTATGGATGTTGTAGTAGAATGGGCTGATGACCCTGACCTGTCTTTTGATGGTGACATTAACGATATTCTGGTAATCAGCCCTGGAGGTGGCACATCATCAGATGAGGAGACCGCTGCTGAACTTTTTATGCAGTGCACGGAAAAAAACAGATCTGCAGTATCAGATTCAACAAGCAATTTAAAGCATTCTGTTCCTGTTAATCAATTAGACAATTTTGTTGGTTCTGATGCTGCAGATGTAGCCCAGCAGCTCTCTCCAGCCACTTCTAACTCATCAGATGCACTTAAGGTCAATTGTCACCCTTCTACTATATGTGAGCCTCCAAAAGATTCTGAATCTTCATCAATATCCATAGTGGTCAACTCTGAAACTCAGTGGAACACTGATGCTGCTGAGGATGGGAATCCCAGCACTTCTACAAAAAGTCACGGCCAGTCCACCCTTGGTTTAAGTCACCGACCTATAATTCCAAGTGCCACACAGACATCCAGCAGCCAGGAAACGGTATGCAACCCCCTTTTGTCAGCTAATTTCTTAAATGCATGATTTGAAGACAAAATTATCAAAACAGACACTTATCCAAATAATTATTATGCCTGTAGTAAGAATATATAATATATTCTAAATTGGTTCTCAGTTGCACTAAATTAAATATACCAATATCATTACACATAGTAAATATTTATGCAAGATGTGTTGGATCAAAAACAAAATAGACAATGTGTGATATTTGGATGGTTAGCCATATATTCCTAATTTGTATACCACTTTACAAGGTACACTGATAAAAAAATTAGGCCAATGAGATGCATACAAGAGTTAAATCTGTGTAACATAGAGCATATATTTCCTAAATACACTTCCCTCATATATATTTTACTTTTTACTTCAATGCAGCCCACCGACTGTGGAACAGATTCATCTGCAGCTGCCAAGGAAAGGTCCCGTGTTGTAGTCACTCCATTGCCAAGACGTGCACCAAGGTAACTGACTGCGCCTGTTGTGTTAATTGATGCCGTGTTTTGTCTTCATGGTTGAGTGGCACTGGTTGGGTTCTTTTGCTGACCAGAATAGTTTCTAAATTCATATTACCAGTCTGCATTTTACATGTAGTTGCCCTTTAATTAACATTATTTATCAAAGTGTTCTTTCACACTCAAGTCCAATTTTAGTTTATTCATAAATACATTGCCCTTCACTTTCAGATATAAAACAAACAAAAGAAATATGGGGATAAAATGAGATAAGATACTTGTAAAACATTTTAAAGGGAAAAATATGTTAAATAATTTAAATATTTTTTTTCCAATCATATTACACTGCTTTTTTCACATCTGTCCCCTTGCAGTCCTCCTAGCTTAAATACTTTGTAAAAGTGTAAAAAAGAAAAAAAAACACATGAAGGGAAAAAGACTTACTTCCCTGACTTTCATAGCACAGGGTTGGCACCATCATCGTGATAATGAGATCCCACGGATTTATGAGTACGTCAGATCTCGGGGAAGAACATTTTAAGTACAAGGTCAGCTTTAAACATGTAGATTACAGTATGTGTACCCTGGCTAGTTCTAGACCTAAAGAGTATATGAAACTGAAAGTTTTTTCTTGAACAAATGTGTGTGGGAGGTTGTGCAGTCTGCATGAAGTAATGGTAGAACTGTATATTCTTGGCTAAGAAAAGTGCTGCTTTTTTATTTGCCTTTTCAAACCCTATCAAGGCATGCCAAGGCCACCTTTGAAATCTGAGCTGTTTAAAAAAATCTTTTCAGTTAATTTTTAGCCCTCATGCTATGCAAAGTCTGTTTTGTTTCTAGGAAGTGTATGTTTCTTTCCTTTCACAGAAAGTCCTGCCTAAAATCAGAATAAAAAGAGCTGTTAATATTGTTTTCATTATTAATCATGATAACCCATGTCAGTAGATTTCCTGATCCAGCCTTTATTTGTATTGTCTTATAGTGAGTTTTTAATACTATAGCTGTAAACATTTGTCCTAGTGTTCACTTTTTTATTTTATTATATAATGATTTATTGTATTTCAGGTTTTTTCCATCTTCTCTTGAACTGGAAGCTCAAAAGAACATTTACTGTGATCAGGTTATAATGCATATTAATAGTCAAGAAAGCCATGAATCAGATGGTAAGAAAAATATATTGTAAATATTGTGATGGTTCTAGGCTAATAGTTATAACCATTTTATGTTTGGCTTAGGGTTGAGCTGGAATTGGCAAAAGCATTTGTTAATTTTTGAAGATCCGGTAAATGGTAGAATTTTGTTTCTATAAAAAGTCAGACTTCATGTAAAAGCCACCTGTACTTACATAGACCAAAGCAAATTTTAAAAGCAGTCAGATTCATAAGTGATTACAGCACGGGTCAATGTGAGTTTGTAAAACCCAAAGTAGGAAGATGGTTAGATGCCAACCTACATTTCTCAGAATTCCTGCATTACAGTGTGCCTACATAAAGAGCAGGACTTGTAGTCACGTGAAGCAGATGATGAGCAATTGTAGGACTTAACAGAAAACCGGTAAAACTAAAAAGAAATGAGGAGACCTAACTTTGTGGATAGGTTAACTTCTACAGTGGTTCTTCTAGGTCTCGGCTGGAGATCACTGGGTTTTAGTGATAGTCAGCAGGAAGCCCCAAAGCTAAAATTATAAGAGTTTTCCATTGAAGATCACTTCTGCTTTGCATTTACATAGGAAGCAGTGTGACATGGAATCACTCTTTTTCCAAAGGCTTGGACAGAGCTCCACCTGCCTCTTCCTTCAGCAGTAGATCAGTTCTTTGGTGCCAGCAGCAAATCAATATTAGACCCCCCCCCCCCCCNCCACACACACACACACACCTTATTAGGAAAAGAAGTGTCAGATGTAAAACTTTACATTCAGTAAAGGTATTAGTTAAAAATGTAACTACCCATTATGGTGTATGTGTAAACATTTTAGTTTCTAAACCTACCATTTTGGACCTAAATGTGTCATTAAATGTAGCCACAGTTTTTTTTTCTTGTAACCTGCATGACCTATTGTAGGCTGAAATTGTGTATGCCTGCAAAATGGCAAAAAATACATACAATATAAATAGGCAAGTTTGGAGATACGTATAAATAAAGTCCCAGATACACCAAAACGGTCCCAAAACAGAACAATCCTATCACCACACTTCACAATTGGGATTAGTTTTTAATGCTGGAATGCAGTGTTTTTATTTCCCCAAATATAACCCTCTTCATTTAGGCCAAAAAGTTCTTTTTAGCTTCATGTGTTCACAAAATATTGATGATGATATATGCAAAATCTTTGTGGGAGAGCGGTGACTTTCTCCTTGCTACTCTGCTATACACACCATTGATGTTCAGTGTTCCCCTGATGGTGGATTCATGAACATTTGTCAATGTGAGCTAGGCCTTCATTTAATTAGAAGTTACCCTGGATTGCTTTGTAACCTCTCATACTATTACATGCCTTGCAGGTTATCTTTGGGTAACAATGGTCTAGAATTTCCTCCATTTGTACATAATCTGTCTGACCATTAATTGGAGGAGTCCAAACTCTTTAGAGATGGCCTTGTAACCTTTAACAGCTTTATGGGCATCAACAACTCTTTTACCAAGGCCTTCAGACACCTCTTTTGTTCTAGCTATGATACATGTCCAAAAATGTGTGGTGTATGTGATTAGGCTTTGCTGGATCACTGTTCCTTTCACTCACACCTCAATGATTGAAAAACATTAAAATCTGATTTTACCTTTTTATTTTATGATAATCCTAAGGATTCATTTACTTTTCTGCACTCATATATGTTATTGGATAATTTTCTTTCAATAAATACATGACCAAATATAATACTTTTTTCTTTAGCTAGGTTTTCTTTTGTTTAGCTAGGTTTTTTTATTTTCTTTTAGGACTTGATTAAAGGTTTGTTTAGTTCACATTCAGATAAAAATTCAGAAACTTTTAGAGGGTTTATAAACTTTCAAGCACCACTGTTTTCTCACAAAGTTTATTTTGGTCCTGCATGCCCAAAAAAAAGTAGGAGGGCATGAAAATCACAAAAGGCGTCACCATATGGGTTTCCTAAAAGTTATGGGGCCGATCCAGAGCTTCTTTTGGTGAATGACATCAGAGGTGCAAATCCCTGGTCTTGGTTTTTGGGCACCTGATAAGTGAACATAAGAATAACCACCCCAACGCATTCACATGTATATCAACATATTCAACAAGTACATGCTGACTTGGGACACCATCTGAAATTCACCTTTAAGCTGCTTTTAGCAGTGGTGTGACTACAGATTTCTGAGCCTTGGTGTGGAATTAGAACCTGGGCTTCCCCCTTCTACTGAATCATCACATCTGCTGCTAGGAGGGCCTTTAGTTTAAGAACATGCCCTTTCACATCAGAGTCACCACTTCATATTGAAATGAAAGTCTTCCCTTTAGATCAAGGTCACGTCCATCCTATATATCTAATGCGGACTATCCTACTTTCACATCAAGATTCTCCATAGACCTCTGTTATCATGGATCCTTCAGCAAGTACAACTTCACTGGCTGCTTACTGTTGTAAACAGAGATGGCAGAAGAGATATTCCATATAAGATATAGATATAAGTAGGGGTGTGCTGGAACCTCTGTGTCAGATGTTTATTTTTTTTTTTACTTTTGCTCATTTCCCAGTTTCAGATTCTCACCTACTTCCATTTTGGTCAGGTTGTCACAGGAACAGAAATTGAGAGGAAATCTTTCTAATTACGCATCAGATAGCTTTTAATCCTGACAAGTTCCAATCTTTTCCCATTCTATTAAACAAAAAAAAAATGTTTAGTTATACTTTTCAACATATTATTTAAATTGCCGTTATTGTGTATTCACCATCCAAGCAACATATACAATGAGTGTAGACACACCTCTGCATAGCACACCACAATGAGCACATGTGAATACTCATTATACAGATGATAGTTGTAGAGAGTCTATTAAATATGAATGGGCTGCTTCCTTTGAGCTCCCACCCCCTTCCCAAGAAAAACAGGTAAATTGCCAGATCTTTATACTGTTATGCCAACTCCAAGGTGTGTTTTTTGTGTAGATTGAAGAACATATAGTACATGTTTTATATATATATATATATATATATATATATATATACCAATTTTAGGGAGCTGTGTTAAATGCTTGTGATGACATACTGTTTCTGTGTTCAGAACAGAGTTGCCACTCTCATGCAGGCTTTGCCTGGTTGCTCCTCTGTGGAATGAGAAAATATTGTGGGGAAGTGGCTGTCATTGCTGATTTTTAAGCCTGTAGCTTGTCAGTCAGCCCCTGGCCACACTTAGTCCTACATAGTGTTTTTTTTTTTTTTTGCTTGTTAAAATTGTCACTGCTTCCTAAAGCCTCTAAACACAGTGTCTGGGAAAGGTAAATATGCAAGACAGAAATAAAGGAGGCTTGGTTATTACATGACAACTAGATTGGATACTTGTTTAGGCTGTCATACAGGAGCCCTTGTACCCCTTGTACCAGAACAGTATCCAATGTTTTACCAAAATCTTGTAAAAAAAAAAGTACAACATATTAAATTTAGGTTGATGCTGCAGAACATCTGGGCTATGCAGTAACAACCAACAACCTTTATTAGCCTCCTCTTCCCTGTTGCAGCTTTTCTTTCTCTAGTTAAGCATTTTGTTTGCTCTTTGTAACAGACCCAATTTACATTCCCTTTTTTTTCCTCCGAAATACTAGTTTTAGTGGTTACATTTATGCTATTGATTAAAGCTATTATTCTGCTATAAGAGCGCAGATCACTGGAGTGGGCAAGCAGAAAGCATCATTTTCACTAACATAAATAGGTGTTTTAAGGTGTTTACGAGCAAACCCCAAATCATAACATAGGGGTAGGAGACTGATAGTATGGCGTGTGATGTAAATTTCATCTTATAAAAACTATAACTATAACAGACTTGTAGATTGATAAATGTATACCTGATTTAGAGGTGACTCATTTTAATTTTACTTTCTGTTTTTGCTGGTATTGGCAGACCCTTTTCAAGACCTGAGCTCATTTTTGTACAAAATAAACCAAAAGAATCCGCACTGGCAGCATCCCTCCAATCTCTCTAGAAGGTATGATGAGCATGTTAATCTATAGTAAACTGATTATACAAATATTATTATTATTAATAATATTAATAAACAGAATGTATATAGCGCCAAGATATAAAATGCAGTGCTGTACAGTAATGTCTTCCAGATATTTTTTTAATAATGAGACTATTATATTTGTTCCAGTAAAAAACAGTTGTATTGGTTTTAAAATGATTGGCTTCTGGGTGAAAAGATACATTTGCAGTTGTGTTTGACACAAGATAAAGATAAATCTGTAAAAAATGTATTTACCAATCTATTTGAATAGCTTAGTCTGCTCATTTTAGTTTAGTACTGCTGAATGTACATTCACTGCAGTATTCAGCAAAATGATAAAAAATAGACTAAATCACATCCATGTGTCAAGTACTAAGATTCCTGTCTAGTGTTTTAGAAATATTTGTAAATTAAATATGTTCATTTTAGGTAGATAAAGGTAACAAATAATTTCATCTCTGTTTTAATTTTTACATCATTTAGACTTAGTCTAAGTGGACTGTTTCCCCAGAGTTTAACCTGAGCGTTTAAAAGCCCATATTTGAAATTCCCATGCATTCCAATGGGCTAGTCCACACCAGTGCAGCTCAAGCATCATCAGAGTTTACCTTTACTCAGCCAATCAGCACTATAATTTGAATTGGGAAATTGGTCCTCATTTGCCCTCTGGTGCCAGGGGATCCCAGGCCGTCAGGAGTCCCATGGCTGCACTCATGTGAAAGTGTAGCTGTAGGAATCATTTCTTCATGGTGGGATAACCTGTAAGAAAAAGTAAGTAAAGTTAAGCTCAGATCACATATATATATATAATAAAAATAAAATAACTGCAACAAAAAAAGTTTGGCCTCAAAATTCAATATATATATTTAACCCTTTTAGGGAATAAGTAAGGGGTATTATGTACCTCTGTACTCACTACCCAGGGTTTGTATGAAATCACAGCAAAATGTGTCATTTATAAAAGTTTTCCTGCATTTAAGGCAAGCTTGAAAACACATATAAAGATTGTAAGGATTGAGTAAGTTGTGCTAACAAGAAGTATTCCAACAGAAAAGTGCTAAAGACATGATCTCATCAGTGCACGTCTTTCATTTCACTGTACAGTTATATACTGAGCAGACAATTCCTCTGGGTGCAACCTAAACAACATGAGGTCAAAGATTTTTCTAGGTCTTGCTCTGTGCCTTCACAACAGCTGTAAAAACCACCTAGCATATCACAAAATGCACAAATATTTTTAATTAAAAAATGATTTCCCCAGCCGAATTCTCTGAAATTTACTGGTGGTGAATTTTATGGTCGCATATTTCTACAGGTCTCCTAATGAAACAATTATGTTCTGCCACCTAGTGTCCGATTGTCAAGAGTGCACAGCTGTCACAAAAGGAAAAGAATAGGAATGAATCAAATTGTATATGTATAATAATTGTATAACTGAAGAGGGAATCATTTATAAATTCAACTTTATTAACATATGTTATATAATAACTAAGTGGCCTTAAACTGTCCTTTGTTGACATTGAATTGTAGAAATCATCCTAGGCGTGGAAGGAAGCCAATAAAGCAATACACTTTAAATAAATGGGTGGAACAAAATGGGGGAGTTATGAAACGGTTCAAGGATATACCATCTTCATTCCAGCGAAGCCCCATTCCGGACGTTTTACCATTCTAGTTTTCATAAATGTGAAGTGTGTTATCAGTAAGTGCCTTTTTGTTAAACTGGGCCAGTTTTTATACAGTAAATGCTCTGTTTTACTTTTTTTTGTGAACCAGGAGTTTTATGTTTATATTGTAAATCCCCTTGGTTCCATTGTTAAAAAAAATACTCAGTTGTTTATATGTGCACCTTAATTCATTGTTCCTAAAGCATTCCATGTGATTGTTTAGTTGCAGTCTGCATATTAACAATTTTCTCAGTGATGGTTTTTTACCGTTTGTTTCCAGCCTGACCCATCTGTCCCTTTTTCAGTCTCTTTTTATTTCCATCATCTGTTCATCTCTTTCCACCTTTTTCTCTCTCCTCTGTTGGGCTTGGTCCCGGACAACAGATTATGTCGGTTTAGGGAAGATTTATGAATTGGGATTGAGTTTGCTGCAAATCGTTACCCCTCTGCTTTCCCACCCACCATGCGGGATTAAAATCAAAACCAAGATTACAATGAATGCCCCATAATATATAATATAGCAATAATACAGTGCAGGATTCTGGCTTTCAAACTGGCATTAAAGGTTGGTCATAAAGCAGTGTTTATGCTTACTCTATTTCTAAACTGCATTGAAAAGACAAGATTATATTCTGCTCTTTCAAATTCCATTTTATAATTATATAATCATCTTTAACATTGTTTGGATGAAAAAAGACAATTTTTTTAGGCGTTACTTATTTTTATCAGAGATTAGGACATAAAATAGTCATCATCTATCTAGGAACCCAGCTCCAGGATTTTCTGTGCCTTCATTTCAATATGGGTTCCTTTTGCCTATGCCAATCTGTCTTTCCCTTCTGTCCCTAGAGGATTTTTACCTGCATGTGTATCACCTTTACCACTGTACATCTGCTCTGACTAGTCCAGTCTTTGAAACATACCACGCTGTCTAGTATTCTTAAAGGTAAACAATTCCATTACATAAAGGTCAGGTTATGTGACTGCTATGTTTTTCCTGTATTATATTGACTATTACCAATGTAAGTATGCAGTTACAAGTACAGAAGAATAAAGTATTTTTCATACTTGTAGTATTTTTCGTTTCTTTTTTTTGCCATACATTATTTTGTATTCTCTTTCATTGTGCCTTTGAACTTGCAAGAAAATTTCATCCCCACCTATTATGTCCTATCTTCTTCACTTTTGGACATGCATTATTATAGTCTGTGCTGGATCAGCTCCTCTGTCTTTCCCTAATCTCCCTAAATACCCTGTTTCCACAAAAATAAGACAGTGTCTTATAATAATTTGTGCTCCAAAAATGCACTAGGGCCTATTTTCAGGGGATGTCCTAATTTTTAAAAAAATCAACATTTATTTAAATGAAAAAAAATTGTCAATACATGTGAATGATCAGAGAGCTGTATATGTAAATTATATTACATAAATTATACATTTACATTGTTAGCACTGTTTGTGCTACTCAGTTAGAAGGTATAGTAGTTAGTGTCATGCTGCTCCTGGCCTCACAGCAGATCTAAGGACTTTTATAGTTTTAGATAGACTGGGATAGTGTTAGAATCTGGGCACCATGTAAATGGACTTATTTATGAACTGTAGCTTGTTTTTGGGGTAGGATTAATATTTCGAGCATCCTCAAAAAAAAAAAAAAACAGAAAAATCATACTAGGGCTTATTTTTGGGGTAGATATTGTTTTTGTAAAATGGTATGAATTTGGAGGAAATATTGTAGTATGCAGATCAAGAAAGTCATACATCATTTTTTTGTTTGAATTTGCGGTCTGCGATTCAAAGTATTAAAATAGGAGACAGCCATGACAGCTAACATATACTGACATAAAAATGCATATTTCCTCCACATTTAAGGACTAGTACACTGTTACATTTTTGTTCTTCGGTCTTCGATCAGGGAATCTGGGTGATCCAGCAAACCTTGAATGGATCTGGTCCAGGATTTAAAACGTTTGCAAGAAATCCATTCCAGGTTTGCTGGATCACCCAGTTTCAACGATGAAAGTGAAACCTCTCCCGTCTTGGGGAGCTTTAATAAAACAGACTCATTGATCCATCCTGCGTGATCACCGAAAAACCTTCCACAGCATTTTTCTGAGTGCAGCACAACACAATGCTCAGATGTTACATATTTGTATGTGCTTCACTACATTGGTGCATTGGGTGCCAGCCCACCCTCTCTACTACTCTAGTGTTGTATGCATTGCAGTATTGTGCCACGAAAGTACACTAGAGAGAACAGTCCCCGAAAATAATGGAGGCCAATAGCTGACATACCCCAGATCCATATAAACGTAGAACACATAGATAACCAACACAACATATTAAGTTGGCACATGACCCATATGCACTTTCAACAATAAGCAAGTTGCTTTTTTTTCAGTGGGAAATGTGATTGGTTGAAAAAAAAAAAACCTTGCCAAATCAAGCAAATGCACCCTGGTGGCGTGTCTGACCAAAATCAGACAGGCCATTCGGACTAGTGAGCCTACTGGCCTTGTCTGACCGAGATCAGATGGGCCTGTCGGCCTGGTGGATCAGACAGGTTGCATTCTCTGTGGGATAGCTCATGGCTTCCCACAGATACTAGGCTGGAAAATCTCACAGAGAGAGATACAAAGAACAAAATAAACTTTTTCCACCACCCTCCTCCCCAATCTATGTTGCCCCTAGTGATCCTGGTGGCCTGTTTAACTGAGATCAGACAGGCCATTCTGACTAGTGGACCTACTGGACCGTCTGACTGAGATCAGACAGGTTGCATTCTCTGTGGGTTAGCCTATGGCTTCCCACAGATACTAGGCTGGAGGATCCCACGAATAGGGAGACTACCAGATAAGAGGAACTTTGTTCTGCCCAAACAATGGGTATGATATGAACAGTATTTATGGCATGAAAAGTCCCAACATGACCAAGTCATGGAGCTTATTTTATTTTTATTTTCAGATAACAATTTTCAGATAAGTGTTATTAAGTCAATAGAATATCACTTCTGCTTCTTCCTGATGTATTTCCGCCCAAAAAAAAAATATTTAGCTGTGATTTTATTGCACATTACCCCCCCACCATATGTATTATACACTTTCCGAAAGCTGCTCCCACAAAAGAATATAAACGGAACAAAATAATCTTTTTCCACCACCCGCCTCCCCAATCTATGTTGCCCCTAGTGGACTGTCTGACCAAGATGAGACGGGCCATTCAGACTAGTGGGCCTACTGGCCTGTCTGACCGAGTTTAGACTGGCCATTTGGCATACCCCAGCTACACCTATAAATGTACTTTTAAATCATTTTGGGGTTTTGGCTACAAATATTAATTTTGTTAAATTTACCAAACAGTAAAAAGTAATTACAAATTACAGATTGTACTTTTACTTAGTTCTATATATGTGAGTATTGGACAGAATGAGCTTGAAGTATCTTCAAAATTCTGAACTGTATTTGCCTTCACAAACCAAAGGTGACCTGATGTCCTTGCCTGACCCCCCCCCCCCCCCTATACACTGATGGTTTAATATTGATACAAAAATCAGATTTTAGATACACTGTAATCCTAACAGATTATCCAGCAAGAGTCTGAGAAAGCAGTTCATAAATTAATCCAGTCCAAGAGAATATAAACTCTGACATATGCATAATACACGGAAATATGCAGTATGCGTATCACTTAGTGATGTGTGATATATTTTAGATCTGAATTGTAATTTAGATTATTTACGTATTAGGAGTATTACGTATTAAGGCATAAAAGATTCACAAATATACACAGGATGCAGTGACTCATGTTTTTAATAAAGAAGTATGTGTAACAATCTAAAATTACAAAATAAAATCTTGCAGGTAAAACTAACAAACTGCATGGGGAGAGATTAGTGTCAGTGAGGAAACTATACTTGAAATCTGATTGCTAGCTCTTTATGCAATCCACTTTTTCTCTGCCCTTTTTGTTTTCTTTATTGGAGGCATGCCTGGTTTAATTTTTATTTTGTGGTTGCCTTTAGGTCACCAAGCACCATAGCAACTTTTTTGCCATTTAAAAAATTCCCTTGAGCTTCCCTAATGTTTCATATCTAGGCAATCAGCCTGCATAACAGGAAACAAGGGTAGCAAGTGTCCCACCTCACATTTCAGGTGCCTTAAAATGTGGATTGGGTTATTATAGATTTATGGTGAAACTTAGAGGAGCCAGACTTCCCCAGAAGTAAACTTAGCATCCATGTCCTCTAGCAATCCACAACAGTAAAAATGATCCATTGTCTGTTGATTTTTAAGGATTGTATTCACAATGACAGAATCACTGGCTTTGGTATTAGCATCTGGAATCCCAGGTGACATCATTGCACAAATTTAATTTTTTTTATTATTTTAGTCTACAATTTACATGGCAATTACTGCCAAATAAACAGGTCCTTAATGGACAAAATTCCCTAGTTCTTAAAGAGTATACAGGAAAAGGAAAACAATGGACAGAAGGAAGCAAGAAGGGAAAGAACTAGAAGGAAGAGAAAGGAGGAGAAATGGGGTGGGTGAGAATACAGAAGGGAGGGAATGAATGAAGACATGGAAGAATAAAAGAAGGTAGTAAATGGAAAAGGAACATAAATGGAGGAAAAGCAAAAAGTTTAGGGAAAGAGAAAAAAGATAAAGTATTAACAAGAAATTAAGTTTTAAGACTACGCAGACTTTTATTTAAATGCTTATAAACACCCATAATACCTTTAAATGCATTTATTGGTGTTCTAAAAATGTTTGTAAAAACCCACAATGCATTCACAGGCATTTGTAATAGTTGTGGGTGTTTTTTTAAAACAGGCTTTTAAAAGCCAAAAGGTATGGGTTAATGAAAGGGGTTTTAAATGCTTGTTATTGCCCCCACTAATTTTAATGGAAGCAATTATAAGCACGTATAGGTATATACAAGCAGTTAAAAAATGTAAAATGCAGCAGGGAACGTTTTCTTTAACACTAAAAAACCTGGCTGCCCACAAACTCCCTGGGGTGAACTGGCCCATGGGAATGAATAGGAATTTCATTTACAGGTGTTTAATGGGTCATTTTAAATGTCGAGGAAAATACTGGGGAAGGTGTAGATTAACCCTAAAACAACGATAGAAGGAATTGAAGGGGGTAGGGAATGGAAAGAGAAAGGTGGATCAGATATGGAATGCTTAAAAGTACATGTTTGTTTAGCCTAATTTGATTTCTCATACCAGCACTGACTTTTCTCTGAGACCATTTCAAGTCTTGGGGGATGTGTTAGTAATATTTTTGTTCTGTGCTGTCCACATTTTAGGTGCTTTAGAAAAGGTATTAAAAAAATGAGTTACATAGAAATAAAAGGTAATTTGTGCAAAATTGCACCTAAAATGTTCAACACGTATGCAAATCAGGGCACCTAAAATGTGCAGATGTGACCTTACTGTGATCCCAGTAGAACAGGAGGATTATTATAAGTAAGATAGGAAGCAATCTAATAATATGGAACTGCTTAACTTCCTGGCACAGGGTACGAGATATACAAAAAGCTTGTTCGTGATTATGAAGCGCTGGAAAATGGTATGATTTAAAATGATATTGTCAGAAATTTAATTCTGTATTTATATATTTTTTTTATAATTTTTTCATATAAATTCATATTTTAGAATATTTTAATTAAAAGCATTACGTTTAAATTCTACACTACAAACATTAGTTTGAGTATAATTCTGCCATAATACAAAAAAATTATTATTATTACTCAGTATTAATATAGCACAAACATATTACGCAGCGCTATACATAGTCATGTTAATACCTGTCCCCTGGGAGAACCTGCAAACTCCATGCAGATAGTGTCCCGACCGATAATGATCACTAATATTATACAATTCAGTATTCATCCCAATTTTTTAAGCTGGGTGGGAACAAGCTGTAAGCAAGTGGTACCCCCTGTATTAAGACCCAGTTTTTCAGTAACCACCAAAAAAGCCAGGTGGTTACTGAAAAGTTCTGGGCAGTGCACCCGGCTAATGTAAAAGGACACAACAATGCACCTTATCCTTCGACCTTTCCTTTTATAGAACAGACTGTTTTGGTCTGGAGTCCCAAAGCTAAAAAATGTTGTTCCATTCACTAGTATTATGGGTGCTTTAATGATTTTAATAATTGTAGTTTACATTTTAAAGACTGAATATAGGAAATAATGAGAATAGTGATAGTAAATATCACATTAAAATTGATATTATGTTGTATATATGACACTGAGGGGAATTAATTTAACATGAAGAAAAAGAAAAAAATCAGTTAATGTCATTGACATTTCAGGACCATACTGTTAAAATCTGGGACTCTACATAAAAATGAGGAGCATTTGGCAGATATACTTATGCACATTGGTTCATACACATTCATGCATATTCCTGTTACATTCATACACACATATAAACATTTATTCACAAAAACAGATACCTACAGTATTCTCTTTCTGAAGCATTTCCCTGCAGTTTTTTATCTTTAGGAATGTTCTTATAATTGCACACTGATATACAGTAAATAGCACCAGCAAAAATTTTCTTGATCTATAAATAGGGTGCAATAAAAAAATAATCACCATGCAAAGCCAATGTGCCCTAATCCTTGTATCAGCTGCAAATGGTACCTGTATATAATACATGTCATCAGTCAGTGAAAGCACACAGAGGAATGATCTGGTGTTTGCAAAAGAATTCTGTATAATAAGCATTGACACAGCCCCACTGTTGAATCGCTGCCCTGCCTCGTTTGGTAGAAAAACAGAATAATTATTTTATTGAAAACATTTTTTAGAAGTGGTGCCAGTGTCCATTCACAGCAAAGTTATATATTTTCCAACAGAACGGGCTAGAACAACTCTGTTATTCTAAGACTTTTGTAATCCACATGTTTGTAGATCCTGTTTGGGCCTAGGCCACACATTATCTATCAAAAGACATAAGAATGATTCCTTTTTTTGAGAATTCTGTAGAACAAGCTTTAATGAGTCCCCACATAATTTCAGAAGAGCACATGAGAATTAAAATTATTTCTTTTATCTTGTTAATTTTTGAGCAGATGCATTGGCAGGGCCCCAAATTTAAAATAAAGCCCCAAATTACCAAGTGGAATAACACAGAAAATCGGTGGTTTTGCATGACAATTTTAAAGAAAAATCATAGGCCGGGCCCAAGTTATCCAGGTGAAAACACACACTTGTTTGTCACAGAATTTTGTAGAAGTGGA
The DNA here is from genome assembly GCF_032062135.1 of Pyxicephalus adspersus. Lineage (NCBI taxonomy): Eukaryota > Metazoa > Chordata > Amphibia > Anura > Pyxicephalidae > Pyxicephalus > Pyxicephalus adspersus. Next base: position 89,202,473 of record NC_092858.1, on the reverse strand, counting down.
AGTAAATATGTTTTCTTTTCAACTGGTAGACCAGGTTTAGAGACCATGCTATAGAAATGGCAGCAGAGCAGCAGCAGGTTTTCCTTTTTTTGCAGGGACTCTTCTAGGCAGAGGCTTGTCCTAAAGACAAATTAAATGTATATAAAAGCAGGAGGATTACATTTAATGGACAGGAATCAGCTGCATCCATGCACCTAATCCTTTTCTGTTGATGTTGCTGCTGACATGGATGTCACTGCAAACATGCAGTGGAAGACAGACCAGAAATCATCTGCCACAAACAGCACTGACTCTGCTGAAAAAAAACTTTACTAAGGCAACTAAAGTATAAAATGGGGCAAACTGTTTGTTTAAGTAATACTAAACGACAGATATGGAAAGTAACCAGTACACCAGAACAAAGACACTAGAGCAAAAAATATATCTTAAAGCAAGACTAACAAGAAATCACACACAAAATTCATTTATAAAACCACTCTCATTCTCTCTCAAACTACTTACTTTCTCTTTAGACCTCTTACACTAATAGCTCTGTCTTTCTTTCTGCTCCTACTCCCCCAGATGAGTGAAAACTCCAGATCCTGGGCCGTAGGTGATCGAGTGGGCCACCCACTTAAAAGATTGCTAGGAGTGGTTCCTGGGGGACAAAGTTTTAAAATCACTGTTAAATCAAAAAAATTGTATCAACTTGGATCCCAAAAAGTTGATTTTTGAAGCTGAATTTACCATGCTCTAAATTTTGCCACCTACCCCTACTGAAGGGCAACCAGTAGATTTGAACTCTCAAAAGGAACCCAAATACAACCTTATTAAGCAAAACATTATAATTCATAAGGGGTAATCCTCAGTTGTAGTTACCCATCTTATACTGATCTGACCTCAGAAAAGTGAAATCTGGTTGTCTTCTAGGAGTAATTGAACTTCAAATACCTGGTTTGTGTTAACCCCCTATTTAATGTACAGTGCTGCATAATATGTTGGCGCTAAATAAATCCTGGTTATTAATAATAATAATAATAATAATAATAACAACATGTAGACTGCCATTGCTGACCTCAAAAATTCTTCCCAGGGACCCATGAAGGTCCATGGCTTCAATGCTTTTTGCAACACTGAACCAAATGGTGAATTAATAGATTGATTTCATCTATATCTATTAAATATTGCACTGCAACTAGTGCAAGGCAAGTGTTAAAAAAAATGCAACCACTGCCAAATACATAAAGCACATGCTTGTAAATGCATGCTGCTGAAAACGCACCCAGGTGCATAGTGCTGGAAAGCGAGCATCCATGAGCAGTTAACAACCCATCTGAACTTATTTTTTTAGATTCTTGTAAGAATATGTGCCCAGCAAAAGTTGTGCAACTTCCTTATAGCAGAACAGAAAATGACATTGCATCACTGCAAGTGTCATAAGGTTTTAGTGAAACACAACATATACAAGCATTGTCAAAAAAGTCTGACATCCTCAAAGTGAATTTTTTAAAAGGATTGACCAAAAGCATCTTCAACGTAACATCCACATGCAAGAATAAAGTTTTGAAAGGCACCAGTTGCTACAGAGGAAGAGAATGGACAGACTTTTTTAAATATAGTTTGTCTACTCTGTTATCATAGGGGTCCACTGCTGCATTTATTTAACGATAAGTGTACTTTTACTGCATGCATCCTTCAGGGCTATTCCCTCACCCCCCTCCATCTTCCTTATTCTGAACATTTTGCTAATAGCATATGCTCACTGAACCACAACTCTGATGTTCTTTGATGTTAGGTCTGTCAAGTGCCACACAGCCAAAATCTCCCCAGTATGCAGAATGAGCCAGCCATGCATAATTCTCACTGACACCACTTAATTCAGTGAAATGCCTGACTACAAGTAAAAATGGTGTGTATGACCCTGAAATAGAAATGAATTGGGGTCACAGTGTGTGTACATAAGAGCTGCACTGACCAGGGAACCCTATGAAGAGGCCATGTGGCGCCAGGCAGAGAAAATGGGCTCTGCGGTTTAGTAAGTATACGCTATTAGTAAAATGCTAAGAACAGGGAGGCAAGCCCTGAGGATATGTGCACTGAAAGTGCACTTATCCTTTAACCCTTCATGCTAGATATATTATTATGGACTTAAAAATTTACAGAAGTTCTCTCCTTGAAGCTATGAATGTTCAAATAGAGAGATTTAGACCCTATTATGTAAGACCCTTTTGTATAATTGCAAAGTGTGCTGAATATGGGTAAATAAAGAGATGGGAGATGGAGATCACAATTACATTTAGATATTACCATTTCATGACAATAATTATGACTTGAGAATTTAGATTTTGAAATTTAGATCAGAAATAATTTATCATAGATCCTAACTAACTCTCATATGCAAGGACTTTCCTGTTCCTGTTTGGATTTCCTGGCCCAAGTTCTAATATAACCAATTCTGTTCAGTTCTAATATAACCAAGCAAACATAAATAAACAAAACAAAAGTTTGCTCATCTAGTGTACACAGTAGCTACTCTTCATTGTGTACAGTAACAGCTTGCCAGGGCTTACAGAATTATACTTGCAGCAGTTTCAAGCTGGTAATTAATGTAAATATTTTAACATTTTACAAAAAATGAACAACCAAAATACTATTCTGAAATAACAAAACTTCTTTTTACACCTAGTAGCATGCTAAAAGTCTGCTTGGTTGTACTCAAACTTGGCAGGAGTTCTGCTTTGTTTACTAACCCCTAGGCTTTTCAAACACAACAAAAGTATTTTGCAATGTTCACTCCTACTTACTTCTTGCATGTTCCACAAACTCCTGCATTAACCCTACTGCATATGTCAATGTTGGCCTCCAAGTGACTGGCAAGTGAGGTCCACAAAAGAATTAAACAATTAAACATTTGCCTATAGCTATATATATATATATATATATATATATATATGTTCAGTGTTTCAAATGATTTTAGTTTGCTGCCCTAATTCTAAATAGCCCTATCTGTTCTGTTTCTCTTACATGGTGCTAGAGACTTAAGGTGCGTACACACTTCCAATTTTTATCGTTCACAATGAACGACGAACGATCGATTGGGCAAAAATCGTTCGTAAAAAAAGTAACCAACGACGCCGACGAACGAGGAAAGTCGTTGGAAACGAACGACCGGACCGACGGATGGGATTGGACGACGATCGTTGAACATCGTTCGTGTGTACGATCGTTCGTTGATCGTCTATGGGCTGAGCATGCGTAATGAACGAACGTTCGTTCACTTTCCTGTCATGCACATAGTTCCTCTATCGCTCAAACGATCGTATCTATTGTGTGTACAATATCTACGAACGATCGTGTCGTTATCTCTATGTGCAGGATCGGTGCTGTACGATCGTTCGTAGATATCGTGCAGGATCGTTCGTCGTTGGTTTTCCAACGATAATAATTGGAAGTGTGTACGTAGCTTTAGAGGCCTGTAAGGATCCAATGCAAATCACTGCTGACACAGTTACTTAAGCTATGGGGGGTCTCTAATTTTCCAGCCCAGAACAAATAGTTTTATGCCACACATGACTATTTGGAAGGATATTCAAAGTGTGACATTTCTGGACAATCAGTTAAACCTACAAAGCCATTTTACATCCATCTCTTGGTATTGTCCAAGTTTATTATTTATACATGCTTTTTCCCTACCATAACTTTAGTATGACTATTACCTGCAAAACAACAGCCATATAAATATAATTCAACTATATTCAAATTGTGGGAATTAGGAGCTAAAATACCAAATGTCCTGTTAAAAAAAAAAAAAAAAATATATATATATATATATATATATATATATATATATATATATGCATTTTTGACAGAAAACTGGATAGATCTGCCTAAAACATTATATTCATACTAGATCTTTCTACCAATAGCCTCTCCCATTGTCCTTGAAGTTTATAAACTACATATCCTTTTGAAAATAAAAAGGCGTTTTCATGATTTATTAAGGGGGTCAGAGGGGAGTAGAGATTTAATGTTTACAATCACTCATGTATAATTTTACAGCTCCAGGTCTATCCAGGCAGAATGCACAAATCTACATATATTTTGCATATTGCGTAGATTTAATTTAGAACAATTCACACTTCTCCCCCCAGGAGGATGGTCTGTCATTATATCAAGTAGGTTATGAAGGGAACACTGAGCACACAGTAGAACACTCAGGAGGGAACATGGCCCAGATCTCCATATAACAATGTCTAGATTTCAATATCACTATTACAAAGTCATTTTCTAGGAGAAGCAGGGCATCAATGGTCAGTTCAGTTCCAATGGGCTGTGAAAAGCTTTCCCACAGGACCATCTGAAAAGTATGTGAAGGATAATGTCAACATAAAATGTAAGGAAGCAAAAATGTCTGCAGCTTAGGTAATTATTTACCTAACACAGGAAAGGTGCACTCAGGCTAGGCAGTATACTAAACAGACAATTCTCCATATTATAGTACGCTTTCTGTGTGCCTGGATCTTGGCTTCCCATGTATTTACAAGCCAATAAAAACCTCCCCTAACAATGCCATGAGACTTCTACAGGGGCACACAATTTCATTTTTGGGGGTAGCTGTTTATTTACAAATTGTTTTTGATGACCATTTTTGTTGGGGGAATGAGGAGTGGCCAAAAATCAGACCTTCCATTTAGCATAGATGGTTCACTTTATTAAACCATTATGGTCTCACTCAACAATCAAAACAATAAAAGGACATATCAATATAGAGAGCAAATGCTACTAGCGTACATAACCAATGTTAGAACAATTTTGAAAAAACATACAATATAAAAATACAATTTCAATATGGAAACAAACCAAATAGATACAAGATCAACTGTTTACAGAAAAAGACTATAGTGTGGCCTCCAAAATACAAAAGTAATAACAAGATATACCTAAATCTAATAAAAAGATATAGAGGGTTGTCTGTATATTAGAGGAAAAACCAAAGGGAATGCCAGAAAGTAGATTAACGCTCAACCGAGGATGAAAGTGGGGCACAACACTCATCTCCAAAGGTCTAAAGTCTCATTGACACAATGTGCAATATATCATAATTCTGAATCAAGGTGGTACTCTATATGAGACTCATTTGCACCGCCAAAGCATAAAACAGGATAGGTAAATAAACAAGTAAAGCACACACCTATGGCCTAGAAACTGAAGTAAAACAACAAAGGAGAATTAGAAATACAGAAAAAGGGGAGAGAAGAGAAGACTGGGGACCAGTCACTGCAACCAGATCACCCACCTATGTGACAATGTTAAATAATCCTGAAACCAAGAAGATGCTCTGAAGACAATCCAAGCTGACCATGTGAAGAGATACCTCTCTATTTGATCATTATACTATGCCATGAGTTGCTCCATATGATGAGTGTTGTCGAACTCCATTAGCCCTTCCTGTAAAAAAAAGGGGGTGTAGTTGCCCTCCAATGTCTCAGGATAACAGATCTAAGAACAGTAAGTAACTGTCTAGGAACTCCCTTTTTTATTGACCTAACTGAGACTGGAACCATAGAAACAAAGGTGACACGGGACTGTCTCATCATTTAAATCTCCAGTATAATGTTCCAAAATTGGAAAATCAGGGGACATTCCCTCCAGATATGGGTCATTGTGCCTTGGGTGAGAGGAGCATCGCCAACACACCTCGAGAACTAACGTGGAAAAATGGTGTAGGTCTACTGGACACTGATACCAGTGGGAAAGAGTCTTGAATTATTTTCCTGAGCCCTACAAGCAATAGATTAGTGTTGTGTGAGGTTGAAGGATTTTCCTCAATCCTCCTCTGATGGCGAAACTTTTAGCTCATGTTATATGTATTCAGGGACATCGAAGTAGGAGTCTGTAAGAAAAAGGCCATATAGAACGGCTATAACATGTGTAGATTGTAAGCTCTGCTGGGCAGGGTCCTCTCCTCCTCCTGTGTCACTGTCTGTATCTGTCTTTCATTTGCAACCCCTAATATAGTACAGCTCTGTGTATTATGTTGGCGCTATATAAATCCTGTTTATTATTTCTATTTTTATTATTATTATTAATAATAATAATAATAAAAATAATATTATTAATATTAATAGATTGCTCCTTTTGTAATAAGATGTCCTCAAGAGGGTTAGTCCCATAACCATTCTCTGTGAATTTGTGAAGGGAGCCACAAACTAACAGAATATGACTTAGATTTATTGTAAAATGTAAAGATTATATGGGTTTCCAAAAAATATATAGATTTTATAAACATTTGCACAAATATTGCACAAGATGAAAAATTAAGCCTGTCTTTTTTTCTTTCAAGAAACATAGAATTTTAAGGGTTTCAAGTAAAGGATGTGCTTTTTAAATATTGAAAACAAATGGCTCAGCATTGAAAGGATAAGGACTAGACTATGTATTAACATCTAAACATCTAAGCTCTGGGCAAGGTGGAAAGCCTATTGTAGAATGGCACAAAGAAAATAAGGGTCAGTCTGAGGCCAGCACAACCCCATATGCTGATATTTTTCTCAGCTGAGGTTTCCTTCAAAGTGAACCTTGCATGCAAAGCAAAGCAACAGTTCCTGAAGTTGCTTCTATGCTGTTCATTCCTCTAGGAGTGCAGAAAAACACCTAGTACTGAATTGTATACCTTACACTTGCTTCTTAAATGGTTGGTAAATAACACACATAATTATCTCCACAGTCTCTGCTTACATTAAAAAAGTACAAATTGCATTGTTCTGTATTCCACCTTCTCCTCTAGAATTTCCTGCTGGTAAATTTCAATTAGAATTGAATCTTATTGAATACACATTCTCCGACAGCCATACCAACCTTACCAGTCTCTAGAAGTACAGTTAACACCCACCATGTATTTTACTAGATCCAGAATGCAGAATGTAGACTTTATATATGGCACATGGTTTTCTCCGACTGGTGTATAAAGGTACCGGAATTGTATTATTAGTATAAAAAGAGGAAATGCTTTGGTAAGAAATCACAAGAGAAGCAAAGGACATATTAATCATGCAATGGATAACAATTTGGTTTGTAAAATGAAATGAAAGGGTATGTAAACCCTAACAATAAACTCTCTTATAGCCAGTTACATACACCATTGAAAGTCCTTTGATTAATAAATGCAAAGAATACCTGTTTCTGCCAGAAATGTTGTGAACTGATAACTGCTTGTGCTCCTTTTCTGCTATCCCTGTGGACTACAAGGAACTCCCCATTATATTAGTGAGAGAAGGAGGGAGTATTCTGTGATCTTCACCTGGGGTAAAAATGCTGCACATTCATAAATACATTACAGTGAGTAAATGTTGTCACCCTAGTAAAGGAAGTGTGTAACTGCCAGGTAAAAAACAGAAAAGAATGCCATATGCCAATGCTATATCTATGGGCTGTCATATTACATTTATATTTATAAAAGAATGAATGGAACATTTAGCCACATTCTCTAGTGAAGAATCAGTCACTACCATTTACACAGAACAATCACCAGCATAAAATATCAAATTTTGCCATTAATAAATAAACATTCCTGTACACCAATATAAAATAAATTATGGCATTTTAGCTAACCACAAACACTACATCCTGACAAAATATGTACAAGGAAGTAATATTTCATTTGGCTTGACTCAACTACAACAGAATAAGTTAAAAGCTTTCTTGTGGTACAATGATTGCTGAAAGTGCTGGAAAATGATGCTGAAAATGCACAAAAATTACCACAGAAAATATTTGGTCATTATAATTTCAAACAAAGCTCTTCGTCACCCTGGTGAAAGTAACTCAAAGCATATTTGGAGCCTTTCACATTGTAAAAATGATTGTTACATCCTGTAATTGCACTGACCATTTTACATTTCTTATTTACAATTTATTGTACTATACAAAAGATATTCTGTGGATATGGGGGCATTATTATTATATATAAATATATAAATACAGAGATTATCTAGATTATATACAACAGTAATTTACAGAGCAAATAAAACTTGTACCAGCACATGACATTTTGTTGCAACAGCACATTATACAACCCACTACAACATAACTGCTTATTATCTATCACACCATAACAGTAAGTTATATTACCAAGCATGAACTTCTAATTATATCATTTTGCAAGTTATCATGTCAGTCAACAAGGAATTGTTCACTGGCATGCAAATCTTCTTTCCTCCACCATTTACCCCAGCAATTCACCCCCCTCCTTTAAGATCTGCCCCCTACTACCAACCCAAACAGCAATTTACCCTCTTATATTACATCACAGATCCTATATTTTCCCAGGATTCCCAGGATAATAATAAATCCCAGATCTAAATACGATAAAGGCAATTTTCCCCACATATAAAATATTTCCAAAAAAACCCAAGGTTGTATCTATTTACATTTTGCCTTTATTTGTCTCTTCTGGGATTTATAATGCTTCCTTTCCCAATAACAGAGCAGTACACAATTATGAGGAAACTTTTTCATGAGAACAGACCCAGAAACAAAAACAGTTTTTAGTTCAGTTTGGACTTGCAAACCTTTTCCTCTCCTGGTGTATCTGGGATTTAAATTTCAAAGAAGCTTACAATAATGTCCCAACCATAGTATTGAACTTTTTTTGTATCTCATTTGTATAAAAAAAAGCTGCCTGTCTGGAGTTCTGCTTTATGAAAAGTTTTATTTGTAGTTTGCAGAGAAGTTGATTACATTTAGAACTGTTAAAGATTTATACATTAGCATTAGAATTGTACACTTTATCATTATTCTTCCTTATTAAAACTAATGCATTATTTTATATATTTTCTTTTTACAATAAATGCTTTTAGCACTAAAGCAACACACAATTATTTGAACTTCCCATTGAAAGTGGCATTGTCCTTTGTTATTTAAATGTATTGTATATTTTGAAGTTAGATAGTTCTCATTATAACGATTGCCATCAGCTATTCTGTAAAAATGTGAATAACCTTGTAAAATGAAAAAATATATTATATAACACTGGAAAATGAATGTTTGCTTAGCACTGAACACTGATTATTCCATTCTTGTTCTTGCACCATGAAAGAACAAAATGTATAAATCCCTTAGTAGATAGACATAGAGGAAACACAGAACAGACAATACAGGCACAAAGGATGGCACTACAATTACAGTTTACATGCAGTATCAATGCAACTGGCAAAAGATTTTGGGTCAAATAAACTTTCACTTTTAATCAGCTTAACCAATACAGGCACAAAAACTAAACGTGTGCAAAGATGCTTTTAGAAAGCAGCCACAGCCTGGAAAGAAAAGCCTGTCCCCTGCCAGCATGCTTTAGTAAAGGACTCATGGGCTCTGCATGGAATCAGTTGTCTCTTTACAGAGGTCTGACATACACACCTAACTGAGTCATAGCTAGATTTATCCAATCAGCAGGGTGCAGGAGTTTTGTGTGATTGCAAATCAAGGTTTTACAGCTGGGGTTTTTTTCGACAATGAAGATAGAACTTGGGTTATAGAGGTATTCATTAAAACCTGGCCCCTTACTCCAAATGGGCTTTAGGGACCCTTCTTCTCATAGGCCTTGATTTATTAAAGCTCTCCAAGGCTGGAGAGAATACACTTTCATCAGTGAAGCTGGGTGATACAGAAAACCTTGAATGGATTCCCTAAAAGTCATTAGCTATTTGTTAGCAAAGGTCTTCAACTCTGGACCAGATCCATTCCATGTTTGCTGGATCACCCAGCTTCACTGATGAAAGTGTATCCTCTCCAGCCCTGGAGATCTTTAATAAATCAGGACCATAGAGAGAAAGGTTCCTTCTATTAACTAAAGCAGCATGTATGGAGCCATGAAACACATATACAAAAGCACAGGATATAATGTAACTTTAACATTTAAAATATTCCTGATTCCTGTATAAATGAGTAAATAAAAGAGGAAGACAATGTCATGGTGGAACATTGATTAGCATTAGGATGTGTTTCCTAATTTCTGCTTTGGATGACAATTCAGTGCACAATTGTTAAATGTTAATAACATAGAGTAATTTTCAGGTCATTTATTGCCATAAAGGTTGGTAGGTTAAAGTGATAAGCAGACTGGTCTAGAGCAGCCATTCTCAACCAGGGTTTCCTGACACCCTATGGTTCATCTAGAGCAGGCTTTTCAGCTTTTTGAAAATTGGGAACTCTTGAAAAAACTTTCAGGTCCTCAAGGAACCCTTCTATAAACACTACATTCACAGCTAAGAGTACATTAGTGTGGTGGTCAATGCAAGGGGGTGGTGGGAAGAATGCCTTTCACATTGCTGACCAGAGGGAAGAATGTCACCCCTACCGATGGACAAAAAGATCATTGGTGTCACTTAAACTGACTTGAAAGGCGCAAACTGCTCATTTCTCAAGGAACCCATAGCAACCTCTGGAGAACCTCAGTGTTTCTCGATCAGTATCCCTGGTTGAGAAACACTGCTCTAGAAGTTACCAGGGTTCTGTTACTAATTGATTACCTATAGTCTTAGCCCCAACACCACTTGGCAGAGCCAGCTGCATGAAACCAAGGATCTTTTTATCTGTCTGTAAAGATGGCATTCTGACTACTAATGTATAGGGGGCATTCTTCCCACTTGCATCTAATGCAAATAACATGTTTCCCATTGATTGATTATAGTAGGGATTTTCTGACACCTGAAAAATATTTAAAAATTTCCTTAAGGGTAAAAAAGTTCAGAAAACCCGATCAAATCTACGACTTACCCAGCCACAGACTAGTGCTTAAAAAAGTCCAAGGTATATAAAACCAGATGAGAGATTTATTCCTATAACACCAGGGCCTCCCCTCAATCCTAATTTAAATCCCAACAGTTTGGCTTTAATTTCAGAAAGTTGTAGAACAACACAGTTTGGGCACCAGACAAAGCAGCAAGCTGCACTGAAATTAGGGCAAATCTGAAGCACAGGGGTAAGTTTATATAAATCAATAATAAATTAATGTGGGTGGCCAAAGCAACAACTCTTGTTAACATCACCCAGAACGTCTCTGCTCCTCATCATTGGCGTTACATCATGAATCTGATATGATGGCGGGTCTATGTGAAGGCTCTTCAATATGGCAGAATATAGTTATCTGACCTTTATAAAGACATAGTATGGGCAGAACACAAGATTTATTATCACCTGTAGAATTTTATGTCTTCTGACATTGTAATATTTCATAGATCTTTGGCAGCGTGGTGGATCAGGGGTTAGCTTTCCGGCCTTTGCTGCGCTAGGTCTCAGGTTTGAATCCCAGCCAGGACACTATCTGCATGGAGTTTGCAGGTTCTCCCCGTGTCTGCATGGGTTTCCTCCGGGTACTCCGGTTTCCTCCCACATCCCAAAAACATGCAGTGAGGTTAATTGGCTTCCCCCTAATAACTGACCTTAGACTGTATTAATGACATATGACTATGGTAGGGACATTGGATTGTGAGCTCCTTTGTGAGGGACAGCTAGTGACATGACTATGGACTTTGTACAGCGCTGCGTAATATGATGGCGCTATATAAATACTGGGTAATAATAATATATTTTATTTATGGTCCTTCCGGTGATGAAGACATAAAATATTATCGCCATTTCTAATTCCACCCTCGTCATCGAAAGCCATCTGCTGCTAACAAGTCAATGTCGGCAGTTGTATTGTGAATTGGATAATATGATATTAACCTAGTTTTCAGACATTATCCATGAATATTTGTAAATAATGTAAGTCACTGACATGACACAGGGCAGTATGGAAGTAAAGAGAAGTGGCTATGATGAAGCATGCTATATATCAGTGGATATTCCTTGTCTTTGGGCAGGCTGTGTGGGAGGACTGGGTGCCTGTATGTACATATGTGCTGCTATATGACGGAACATACACGCATCATTCTCCAAGCCGAAACACTCATTCACTTTGTGCTGAGAAGTCGACTCATCCATTTTTTTTATATAGGGGGGGATGGTTTTATGATTTCACAGGCTGTGTGATTTTATCGTCTCGAGATGTTATTTTTTCACCCTCTGAGTGAGGATAAATAAGGTTGGGAGGGTCAGGCGGTGTAGTAGGCGTCCTGAGCCGATTTCCTGGATATTAGTATGCAGATTGGCAGCCGGGATACCCCCGCGTTTAGCACAGTGCCGAGTCCCGGCCAGTCTGTAAGCTGTACAATCCGCTCAGCTGGCTCTAGGGAGAGATCTACACGGAGAGATAACGGGGCTGCGCTATAGACCGGGACGGGCTCACCGGGGGACGCGCACACACCGACAGCTCCACTCATCCGCACTATTCCGGCTGTGTGCGGCGCTGTACTCTGGGGCATTGCAAGATTACATCTTGATCCGAGGACAGGACACAGGGATCAGGTAAGACATAGGTGAACATAGACTGTATGGATGTAGCACTAATCCACAGGGAAACCATTACAATCAGCAGGTGGGAGGATGTGTGCACGGATCAGACCTGTGTGTAAGCACCTGCATCAGCACCTTTACCTGGCTCCTCTATAACATGGGGGTACTTACTGTCTGCTCTACATGCTGATCAGTGTGCATATCTTATATAACATGAATTATGTAATATATAAATAATATATCATCATTTTATTATGCATAAAGAAATAAGCATGTCTGCTGATGGTATGTCATTACACGTCATGTATAAATAACATGTAACCCTCCATCTGTGCTTGTATTTGGATATATGTCAATAGGCTTGCGTGTTGTACGCAAACAAGAAATAGGGGGGGGGGGGGGGGTACAGTTTGACGTCAATATTTTTTAATATCTTTTTTTATGTGGGGTTAATTGGTTGCATGTATTGCTTCAACCCTAACCAAGCATGAGTCATAATTGTCAGGTCTCCCCCAGGATCCCCCTTTCCCGAAAGGGTCACATCTGCTGAGTTTGGTGTCCAGAGATAGTCTGCACATGCCAGCTGTGCTGAACAGCTGTACCAGACCTTGGGATAATCCGAGATCAGCCAGCCGGTAATGAGTTCTCCATCACACACAGGGAGGAGGTGACATGCCTGTGTTCCACACACCAGTGTCTCATGCCCTACATCATGACCACCCCATGGATGGGCTTCCATTCTTCTAATTGTGTTCTGTCTCAAAGTTTCCACATCCATGTGTAAATCACAAAGGGGATCTTCGTAGGTTTTGAGGAGTCCTCACCTTTTTTTTTATTACATGGATTTGTAGTAAACTGGTCATCTTTTAGTTTTTTCACATTCTCCAAATAACCAGCATTCAGATGAATGTTTTTAACTCACCTTTATTACAATGCTTTTGTTTCTGAAGGTTGATTGAGGAATTTTTCCATTGGGGTCTTAAGCGTTTTGTTTGGGTAATTCTCACCTCATTTTGATTCCTAATAAATGAATTGCCCATGTAAGTAAAAGGTTTAATTGAGGGGAATCAGTTCAAAATGTTCTGCAGAGATTGTGGAAGAGTTGGGAGTGTTACTTGTCTCTATGTTCTCCTTTCCCAATGGTTAGGCTGTTTTTAAAAGAACTATTTACAAATGGAAATATGTAAGAATGGGAATATACAAAATATTGTGATAGATTTGGAGTTGCTGTATCAGGGTCATGTCAGATGTGATAGTCTGCTGCTTCCCACATATTACCAGTGGCAGAATAATTTAAAGGTCAACTATTTCCCCCAATGGAGCCACTGGCTCAGAATACTGCAGAATCTCACTCCCTAGCCAAGAAGCCGTTGCCAAAACTTTTTGTTCTGTTCAGTAGGGAAGCAACCCCATATGAAAAGTTAAGTAGGCTTTCAATGGTTCCATTCCTAGATAGTTGTTTCAAGTGATAGGATAGCTGGTTTCTGAATCATCTTTATTTCTATGTCATAGGATCCAAACAAATCCCATGATGAATAACTCATGTTCACCAGAGCTCTATGGTTTAGTTACTGGATCCTGCTACAATATATTGCTGTGCACACTCAGGAGTTAGTGAAACGGCATGTGTTCGTAACATATACATACATAGAGATCACCAACATTAGACCTCAAAAAGCCTCCAGGGGTTGTCCTATATGGAGCTACATAATATGTTCTTATATTATTCGGCACATTTATAGTATATGCAGACTTATAGAATTTATAGAATTTTTAAAATTCTAGTATAAATCCAAATGGAACTGGTCCTCTTTAAGGATACATTACAGTACAAATTCCTAATTAGGCAACAGATTGTTAACAGGTAACACAGCCTACTTATTCAGACATGTTTTTATTTTTTTTATTTAGGTTATTTTATGTGGTGCTCCTGTTTAACGTACTGGAGGTATTTCATCTTCAGGGAACCCCTGCTAAAAATACTATATTCACAGCTCATAGTATATTAGCATGGTGGTCATAGAGAAGAATGTCACTCTTACAGATAGCCAAAAAAAAACGGTGTCACTTAAAATGAGAGGTACAGATTGCTCATAGCTCAAGGAACCCCTAGCAACCTCTGGGGGAACCTTGGTTAAGAAACACTAATATAGGCATTTGTGATTCAGGGGAGTCATATCAATCCAATATCACATCATCACCCAAAACACCATCCACCCGTCTCTTAAATCTTATTTTCCTACTTCTAGATTGTTCATTTGGTCACTCTGCACCTTCCTTTGTTTGTAGATAAATGTATCAGGTCTCCAAAAAACTCAGACCCCAAGCTGATCCTTTGTGGAGAAGAGCCTTTTTACCTCTTTGGCATTTCACATGTCTTCCCTTCATTCCAGATCTAAAGCCTTTGTCAGTGTCAACATTTTGGGGAATATTGGATGCTTGTGTCCTGTGTCTTGGTTCAAACCTCCAAACCATACTCCATTATGGTGACATTAGTGGCAACATAGGCGTCAGAGGAAGAACTATAGCTGGTGGCAGGAGACATAGGGGCAAATGGTAAAGTCACTGATGGAGTGCTGTAATGAAGGGGAAATATTACATATAGGCTGTCAGAGAGGTGGGTATAATGGCTGTTTTCTTGTAGGAACCTCACAGCTTTATTTAGTTAGAGACCTAACAGGGTTTCAACTATCATTGAGACAGATTAGCCCTGATTTATTAAAGCTCTACAAGACTGGAGAGGATACACTTTTATCAGTGAATCTTGGTGATCTAGCAAACCTAGAATGGATTTAAAAGTTATTTAACTAAAAGTTATTTGCTATTTGCTAGCAAATGTTTTCAATCCTGGACCAGATTCATTCCAGGTTTTCTGTATCATCCAGGTTCACAGATGAAAGTGTATCCTCTGCATCCTTGGAGAGCTTTAATAAATCAGGCCCATTGTGTCAATCCTAGAAAGAGGGTAGTCCTATGACTCAGAGACAATGTAAATAAATACCGTACATTTACCCAGACCCAGAGCAAAACCTATATAGTAGCCTCCTTGTACCTTTTAAAAGCTTTAATGGTCTCATTTAACCTTTAGGCTGCTAATTTGAAATAACATTGCATTCATTTTTTTTTTATTCTAGACAAACAAGCCTTATAGAGGTTATTATAGCAGTTAACTGAAAGATAAATGAGCTGTAGAGGCTAAAAATGATTCAGCACACATTAATGTTTAATAAAGAGAAAAATAGGTATGCGTGGACCCCCCCTGACTGCAAAATCCCAGGAGGACTGGCTCCCTTTACCCCCCTCCCTGTAATTACAGCTTGGAAGGATGCACACATTATCCAGTAGCTGCTATTTGCACATATTTCATTCATTTACTACAGAGACTGTAGATCACTTAAAAAACCTATTTCTTAGGACATTTTGTCTGTGTGTTTATATGAAAATCTAACTGATGTCAGCTAATATAATTTTATTTACAGGTTATAAGAGCATATCATTACTACAGCCTAATGAATATACAGGGTAGTTTGTTATCCAGCTTTGTATGCACTCCAATGACTTCACATGGAGAATGACTCCACTTCATTGCGTGATTGTCTAATTATGATGTAAACATGATCACCCCAGCAGATGACCTATGAGAATCATATTCTGGATTGCCAGGTTAGAAACTATTGTGTAATCCCCCAGGGCACACAGTGATGTCCAGTCTTCATTCAGATGAGATCCAAGTTTGGTTTTTGTTTGACAGATTGCTGTTTTCTTGAACTCCAACCTATGTGGTTTCTGATTTGAATGTTTTGTATATACGTCAAGCTAGAGCTACTAAAAATAGATCCCAGAAAGGCATTTATAGTATGTAGAGTTTGGACAGTGGCTACCTACCGATTACCTTGGTTTATCTTCTGGATCTGACAACAGTTCAATCAAACCATTAAAACAAACCATAAAATTTAAAGATCTGTCTAAAGCCCTGAACATTTGTCCAATGGACATCAGATGATTGTTGCTGGAAATAACCTTTTGTTATCATTTCCAATGAATGAGTGAGTGCTGTACACAACGCCTTTCTCTCTGTGGAGAGGAGAGCGGGAGTGAGTAGCACCCCACTGTGCTTTCCTCTATAGGAGTGAACTGCAGTTTTTCCCAATTGGCCATTCATTAATCTGTCATAGTAGATGGATGAACGACATTAGGGGACCGTCAGATTTGTGTCCGAGATGAACACAACCATCTCAAGCAAGTTGTACACAAGTTGGCATTGCAATGTTCATTCTGTTATCTATTTTATTGTCCAGGGAATCCTTTTTTTTGCAACTCTCCCATTTGGTTTTACTTTGTTACGAGGGGCTTGACATATTTGATGTCTGGGATGTCTGATGTCTGGGATGTTGAACGTGGCTGGCAGATTCACTATAAAGTTGAGTAATAATTAAGAATGACTTAAAGGGATTCTATATAACCCCCTCTTACATTCTAACACTAGTCCCACATGTTGTACACGAATGGACTTGAATGGACTTATTGAAATTCCCGGTTGCACTTAAATAATGTCTAATGTACATGAGTATGTGATATGACAGAGCAATGTGAGCTGAACTGCTGAGAGATGGGTGGAAAAGTTCAGGGATTCAGGAGGATGCATTGCTTCACATTTCCTGCAGCTAGATATATCAGTAAGGGCTTGTTTAACTGATAAAAACAGTTTAAAATCTACTGCTTGTGATTACTTGATTTTTTATAGATGGACCACAGGTTTACCTTAACATCCCAACACGTTCATTAGAAATTAAACTAGCCAGTGCTGGGGCTTTTCTTCCTTTTATAAGATTTGGATTTACAAGAACCTATCAATGTAGAATTATATGACCTGCCATTGTTGATTTGTTAAAGATGGGAGCTTTGGGGCTGTTAGTCTGATTCTTACCTTACAACTAATTAAGTCACTAACCTGATTAAAGCATGCAGCCAGTGGATTGCTGGCACATACATATTCTTGTTTCAGGTTAGCATTAACTAAATTAAATTAGTATTGAAGAATGGATTAGGATGACAGTTGAGGAGCTTGCACCTTCAATAAAAAAGTCAGCAATGCTGGCAGTCACCTATTTAATATTAGAAGTTTAATTTTCCTGTTTTCCAGTTTTTCAAACTTGTTTAGTAGCTGTATAGTTGAGTTCTGCATAAGTAACAACTTACTTTATCTTTTATTTAATTTTATGCAATTCTTCTGCATTTACATCAGCACATTTATTATACAAGTGCAATAGACTATGGTAATAGCAAAAAGTTACAAATATCTGAATTAGCCTGCTGCTTATGAAAATCCATTTAAAAACATTTACTGCAATAATGAAGATAAAATACAAGTTGTCATACAAAACTGTATATTTGCATCTTTAAATTGTAACGTTTTAGAAACAAATTACAACTAGAGATGTTTGATATAAAGTAAATGTTAAATGGTTTGAGATAGGTCAAATTCTCATGTTTAGTTTGTCATTTTATCTGACAGTACCAATATAATACTATCAATCATCAACTGGAGGTATGCAAAAAAAGAAGAAAAGAAACAGAACATATTATAACTGCATTTTC
Organism: Pyxicephalus adspersus; assembly: GCF_032062135.1. Taxonomy (NCBI): domain Eukaryota; kingdom Metazoa; phylum Chordata; class Amphibia; order Anura; family Pyxicephalidae; genus Pyxicephalus; species Pyxicephalus adspersus. The sequence goes on along the minus strand of NC_092858.1, from coordinate 89,184,503 downwards.
TGCGTGATGCTACATAAAGCAATCTAATTCTGTATTCTGAAGGAGAGGTGGACTCAGAATACTGACGGACACCCAGTAGGCTGCCCTTTATTACCTCCTAGCTCCAGTAGTAATATAACGGCAACCAAATTGTCAAACACATGTTTTATAATAATGTTGATGCTTCTGTTTTTCTAGCACAACCTCTTTATATGGTTTTAGACATGTAATGTGACAAAGGATTCCCAGAGTACTTTGGGTTAGCTAAACAGAAAGCACAGTAACGTAGCTCTTTTCAGCCACAACTGTCATTTTTCAAGTTCTCCACCTGAGCTGTCTATTAAAGGAATAGTAATTGTTTTAACCCATTGCAAATTTGCAAATTTCATCTTGAGCTTATAGGCTTTCTTTAAAGAGGAACTAAACCCTAACCATAAAAAGCTGTGACCAGGCAGATCCTTCATTGCAAAAAGGACAGGCGATGTCCCTTTTGCAATAACTTACCTTCTGTTCACAATTTTTTAAATACACTCACCTCTCCCCATTCCATCACAGGGGTTGCTAACTTCATCAGTCCTCTTCTGGGTTCCCGATCTTTGTCCATCTGGACTGGCCAGGCTGAAATAATGCAACTCCTGAACATGTGCTCAGGATTTCATTAAATCTCAGCAGCTGTGGGGGATGCCAGGAGATACCCACTATATCTTGGCATCATACCCCAAACTGTGCATGCAAAGCTTAGTTTTTTTTTTTTAAAGTAGCAAACAGGCACGCATTATTATATATTTATTTGAAAAAAGGACATCGCTTGTCCCTTTTGTAATAAAAATCCTGCCTGGTTGCCAATTTTCATTGCAGCAGAATTTTGGTTTTGCTTTAAAATGTGTTTTAAAAAAAAGGGAGAAAGTGAGCAAGCATGCCACCTGCTGGGCAGATAGGAAACTTCATAATGTTCATTGTACATATTTTACATTCACATATTAATAAAAATGTTATGGTTCCACTTTGGACTATTACAGCTGTATGTTAACTAGTATTCATAAACAAAATTGACAGCTTAATTAGTGCACAGCCATACCTATCTGCCTAAGGGCTCAATTTGTTTCTGGATTTCCAGAATTCAGCAGTAGGAGGTTAATGGTTTGGTTAAGTTGGGGCTTTGAGAGGACATTGGATAAATATATGGAAAAATTACAGATAAACAATGTAGTGACCAGTAGACCAGGTTCACATTTCATCCATTGTTATTCTTTTCTGAGATTTCTATTACCATTTCTACTTTTGGCTCTGTGCAGGAGATGGGGAAACAAAACAGCAAACTCCGCCCAGAGATGCTACAAGACCTGCGTGAGAATACAGAGTTTTCAGATCATGAGTTACAGGAGTGGTATAAAGGTTTCCTAAAAGACTGTCCATCTGGCATTCTCAACGTTGAAGAGTTCAAGAAGATCTATGCCAATTTTTTCCCATATGGAGATGCCTCTAAGTTCGCTGAGCATGTTTTTCGTACATTTGATACCAACGGTGATGGGACCATAGATTTTCGGGAGTTTATCATCGCTTTGAGCGTCACCTCCAGAGGCAAGTTAGAGCAGAAACTAAAATGGGCGTTCAGTATGTACGATCTTGATGGAAATGGATACATCAGCCGAGAGGAAATGCTGGAGATTGTACAGGTAAATGAGAATTTGGAAACATTTCTACAAGAAAACTATTTATAAATACATAATCAAGTACATTGTTATATTCAGGTTGTTTACATAATTCAAACACTAAGTATACAAAAAGAGATCCTGTATCTGTTGCTTCTTTCAGCCCTTTTATTTTTTTAGACATTGACTTTTATACTTTTGTTTACTGTAAAACGTATAGAGTTAAAATTATATTTTTTATTTACTGACATAATAAAGATTAAAAAACACACTCATCAGAAAGGAATCATGCAGGCTTATCAATAATATGTAAGGCTATGTGTATAAAAATATACATACATATATATATATATATATATATATATATATATATACATAAAGCCCACACTGTAATGCCAGGAAAATGGTGACAAACCACCCTATTGAAAATTTCACCCTTAGTGAAATATGACTGTACATAGAATTGTTTGAGTTGATGTTCGATCAAAAATATCACATAGTGTATGGCTACCTTAAAGCTTATCTATGCAGTAGTAGAAGAGGAATGGATGAGCCTGATTTGTTAAAGTTCTCCACGAATGGAGAACAGATTATCATGGATGAAACTGGGTGATCCAGCAAACTTGTAAAAGATTTCTTAAAATCTTTGTATAATATTTAGTAAATGTTTTCAATCCTGGACCAGATCTATTCCAGGTTCGCTGGATCACCCAGGCTCTCCCCTTCTTCAGTCTTGAAAATCTTTAATAAATTATGCCCAATGTTTTCCTTTCGCCTGTTTATCACCGCAGGCATAATTAGGTTTTCCACCATTAATTTGACATGCAATATTTTAAAGGGTTGAACTGTAAATAAGAGAGTATTGATACACTGATGATCAGAGTGATTAGAAGTGTTACCTGTCAATGTATGAGAGATGTTTTTATATTTTAAGAGATACTGGGTGAGCTTTATTTTGCTTTTGTTTTACTCCTTAGCATATGTCCCCTTTATTACAAGAATGTTTTTATGTGATTGCTGCAGAAGCTCCTCCAGCCCTTACTTCAACCGCCATGTTATTACTTGTTCACATCTTCTAGAACTATACATTTGCAGACCTCAATAGGAAGGAAAATCCCACAAATTGACAAGAACTCACTTACAATGGGACACAAACATAATATAGCTTTAAACTCCCATTACCCCTGCACCATTTTGTGGCTGCTACTTAGCCCAAGACCAGTTTGGAGTACAGTTGTCAAACATGAAATGAAATATATAGGATCTGTAAGGCTGAAAGCCCTGCTGGGTTGTTACAGATTTTACCTCACTTCCTGTCTAGTCAAAACTGGTGTCCGCAGGACAGGAAGTAGATGTAATTCTCTCCAATGAAGCCCCAGATAGACCTAAAACTCCACAGTAGTATTATTTCATCTTTAGACAATCTTAGGCTGTTACAAAATGATGAGGCTTTACAGGTCATATGGCAGTGTTTATTTGTGCACCAGGCCAGGCAGTGGATATGTTCTTATATAAGCCTAATACCAAGCCATCCTCTGGGAGTACTAATGTGAAGTTATGTCTTCTGAAAAATCCTCACAGATGACAATAAATGATTGAGTCAATATGGAATTAGAGTTACAGTTGGTTTGTAAAACCTTACAAGGTGGTGTGATGCATTTTTTTTAAATGTATATGCTATGCTCAATAGTATAGCTTTAGGTTGGCCCATTTTTTTCACTACAACACACAATTGCTGTGCAGCACACAGCAACGTGTTACACTAAATGCACCTTCCCAGTGCACTTCAGAGTGTAATTAGGTTTTAATACCAACGCATGGATGCATCTGATATACATTGCGTGTATTGAGATGCATGCATACATTGCACCATCTACTAGTTGGAATGAGCCCCTAGAAATCTGCTAGTTATATTATTGGAGAGCTAGTGACATACCGGGATCTGCTAAGTATAATTATACAGCCCATTTCTCATAATAGAAAATGGCCATTTCAGACTTGCAATCGACAACACAGTTGTACTATAGTATCAAACACGCTCCTATTCAACAGAATGAGAGTGATCAGAACCATTTTGTGCATGTGGGAATGACATGCAGCCCCTGGACCTGACCTTTTACTTCTGGAAGTGCAGAACCGATTCACAACATCAAATGCAATGGTGATGAATGCAATGCATTAACCTGCGGTGTGGTTTATCACTTCTGGCTGCATAGTAGCAGTTTACACGAGAGACTTACCACACAATTCGCAACCAGAAGTGTAAAGGGGCCTAAGATTTCAGTAAGCTTTAAAAGCAAATTTCAACCCAAATGTGCACGGATATGAGGTCAAGGGGAGGGTTTTTAACGTACTTTCTATGTTTAAGATTCTAGTGTTTAAGTATGCAAAATCTGAGCACAAGTTTACTATAACAAAACCCAAAATGTAGGCAAAACCTGCAGACCTATAAAAGACTAATATATCAACATTTAAATAAAGACTTTAGGTGTTACTCCACAGAGAAGTGAGATTAGGAGTCAATCAAGTGTGCTTCATGTGGAAAAGTGAACAGAGAGATTACTTAATCTGTCTTCCACTGCATCTTCAATTTCCAATCAGAAGGCTGTGAGTGAAAAAAAAACACCACCGTATCCCCCCTACAGTCTGCAAATTAAAAAATTGTGTCTCTTACATTTTTTTCCTTTCAAAAATTGTGTCTTTTTGTTTCTGAGAACAAAAGAAATAGAAACACAATGCCCTTGGCAGGTAAAACAGTTCCAGTATGTGTATTTTTTGTATAATTAGCCATTTAATTGGCGTTATAAGACATTCATGTAAACATGATGTAACAAAGTATAGTCAATATGTGAATTCAGTAAAGAGATTTCAGTTATTGTGCACATTTCCATTCCTTCTCTGACACATTCTTTCCAATAATGAGGGCATGTGATATCTGATTATTGACTATGTTACTATGCATTTTTACAGGCAATTTATAAAATGGTTTCCTCAGTAATGAAGATGCCAGAGGACGAGTCCACGCCAGAGAAACGCACAGAGAAAATCTTCCGACAGATGGACACAAATAATGATGGTAAGATGGGAACATGTTTGAGTAATTTATTCTTTTCTCAATGACTTAATGAGCTGTGTTTTGTATCTATGATGGCTGTGTTGTACATTTTCCATGGTCTGTTCCCAAGTGTAGAATAAAATGTCTACATTTGTTTTTGTTGCTTGTCGTTCTAGGTAAATTATCGCTGGAGGAGTTCATCAAAGGTGCCAAAAGTGACCCATCTATTGTGCGGCTACTGCAGTGTGACCCCAGCACAGCATCACAGTTCTGAGGCTGGCCGCAGCCTGGGAGCCATCCAATTCATCTAGTGGCTGTGCTTCGCTTCTGCACAGTGGCCTGTCCCAGAATCCTTTTGGGCATTAGATGGACTTAAAAGCACTGCCAATCAATCAGCCCACTTCCTAACCCCTATTTATTTATTACTATAAAACTTGTATTACGTTTATTGTACGGAGTAACCATGGGTTGCATGGAGATTTGGGGCACATGGGTGGGGTGGGCATAATAAAGTGTCTAAAGGAACCAGATGCACATTGGAATAGTAGCAGATGCTAATAGTGAGGTGTAGGGGCCACCAGCTGCTTTGTGTTTGATATATACTGCTTGGCAGCGGGTCAAGGTGGTCTTTACTGGAGTGGGTGAGATGGAAATGGTTGCACTAAAGCAGGGAGTAACTATGCACGCTATATTTAATTTATTTATTAGGGAATGAGAGGGATGGTTATAGATTATGTTGTATAGATATGCACTTTCCTTTTGTACCCCTCCTCATTCATTTCATTAAAGGGAGCCTATTTAGCCTAGTGTCCTTCTGTTCTGGGTGTAAGATCTGCAGATAGACCCCGATTCATTTTTCTTCTAGGTGAATCCGCTCTTTATACTTGTAACTTTTCAGTATAAAGTGACATACTTACATCCATGCATATATTGCCAGGTATATTATTGGTATGTATATTATGTGTGCATCTTTACAGCAATAGATTCTAAAGACTAAAACATTTTAAGAAACCTAGCTGCTTTGAAAGTTGCTTCTGTAGGAAAGAGTATTTTTTAATAGTATTGATGTCTTTTTATTATACTGACAAGCTGTCACTAACACAGGAACAAAAGCAAAATAATGTTATAAACTGAGATGATATATAATCTGGTGTCTTTGGATTCTATAAAGGTTTACATGAGTGCTTCCATATCACTGTATAAGCCTGTCTGCATATTAGAATGGGAAAGCTGCCATGCCTGTAAGAAAACAAAAAAAAACACTGTAAACCAAATTCCAGTCTTGTGTAGTTTTGCATCGTCCTTTTCGGTTTGGAAATAGTTTACTCTATTTATTTGCACACTGTGATCATTTCACAGACATGTAGTCAGACAGAACCCGCCTGATTTCCGGAAAGGAGGACATCCAGCATAATCTAGTGTTTTTCCCCTTAGCCTGACTGTCCAGGGTCCAGCCCTCATTAATACAATTCAATTATGGAGGCTCAGCATCTTATATGGGAGTAATCTAGGGTAGTCTGCCTTGGAGCACCTATTCCCCCAAACTGACATCTACTCATCAATGCATTTTTGCATCAAGGTTTAAAGCAGTTGAAAATAACTTAAGCAAGGTAGTGTGATGTTTCATGGACTGCCTGCATCACATACAAAATAGATGAAATAAAATCTGATATTAGCGATTCTAAATGATAGTATTTATTAAAAGATGAAACATTTTATTGTATTATGCTATGTTCATAAAAGGGAGAAAGGAGAAACCAGGAAACCGTGTAGCAGTATACATTTCTGCTCTAGGAAGTGATATAGTAGGATTGCCATCTGCCCTATGTGCCCTAAGTGATGCACCATTTATCCAGTGGAATGATTGTAGATAAAGCAATGAGAACTAAAACGCTCATTGAGGATTGGAAAATGGAACTATTTTCTCAACCACAAATATTTCTTCAGCATTATATGGGTGTTCATGTTCATGCTCATGGACATCCTAGGTAAAGCTGTGTCTTATATTCACACACATACAGTGGCATTTAAATTCAAAAATTCAAAAAAGTGCTGCATACAAAGATAAACATGTCAAATTTATAGGATAAAACACATCCTCTGAATTGCTTTATGTACTATTTAGTTAAAGTAAATGGAATTCGATTTATTTTAGCATTTTAGGCTAAACTATCATTCTGCAAGAGATAAGTCATTTAGCTGACAATGAATGAGGTAGAGATTCACTTTGCAAAGAATACCCAATCATGTGCAAGGGAATGTAAAAAATAGTTTTGCTCACACATGATTGGATGGTTTGTCAGCATAGGTTCACCCCATTCATTAAACTAAACAAATTTCTTGCAACGTGATAATTCTTTTTTCTAGTTAAATAGCCTAAAAGCCATTAGGTCATCAGTCCCACTGTTCGCTGGTTGCAGTGCTAGTTACTTACATGAGTGTACAGCAAACAAAGAAACGTGATAAATACAGTAACTCATAACAAATACTCAGAAATCAACTTTTAGAATGTTGATTGCCTGTTATAGAATTAAATACTTGGAAACCACATACCATTCCAGTTATTAGCATTGCAGCAGTAAATCCCAGCAATCTTAATACACCCTTTAAGCAGACCTTCTTTAAACGTTGATAATATGGATGCAATCCACAATACAACAAGTCTTGGAACCTGTGGATATTTTCTTAAATATCTATTTTCAACATTTATTATATCACCTGGGATTATAATCCACAGAGAATATGCTGGAAAGTATAGTCATGCATTGATTGTTTTTCTTTTCATCAAAAGTGAAATTAGAACCGGTCTATTAACTGATGTTTCTTTATTGAGCCACATGAACAATGAATTATTCTTTTCTTAGCCTTTATATAATCATATAAAAGGAAGATTATCACCGGAGTCATCTAGAGTTTATTGACAATATACACAAAGCTTTGAAGGGCACTGCAGGTATATTTTTATGTACTGTATTTGTTGCAGGTATATAATGCTCTCCTTTATGGGGGGAACTCTTGGTACTATATGAAGTACTATGTTGGGCATTCTCTGCTCTGATTATTATAGATTCATGTATAACCACCTGTTGGCTTGGTTTTGTTTTGTCAAGTACTCATCCTTCCTAGCAGAAATCTGCTCTATACACAGCTATTGCAATAAGGGTTCTTTCACACTTACACCTATGCAGTAATGTGCATTTTCACACATGGCTGCATGTATTTATGCACATATTTGTACATTTATTACATTGCATACGTGCATTTTTATGCCCTTTAAAGTGTGTTATCTGTAAGGGAGTAAGGGAGAAATGTTGGTTATAGTCGGAGCAGATGTTTTAGGGGAAAAAAACGTACAAAAATGCATGATATTGATACATTTCTATGAATGCTTAAAGAGACATTAAAAAAGAATACCCCTCTTGCCTGAACCCATTAAACAAAAAATATGACTGTGACAGTGTTCGGGTCTAGGATTCAATCTAGGCCCAAATACTGTTACATGATGGAGGGCAAAGTGACAGTGTCTCGCTAAAACTGTGAAATTCACAAAAATGTTGCATGTAAGTAGTTCATAGATGTAATCCAACCACATAGTACTCCAAAAGATTTCCACTTAAGCTGCTTTTTTCATGCAGTAAAACTTTTACTGCAGGAAAATGAACAAAGTGTGAACGGGCCCTGAGGCTGTGAAAAACCATAAATGGTGCGTGAGGAAGGCAAAGGTTAAACCTTGGATGTCTGCAGAACACATAACTTTCTCTGTCATTAAGCTTGGGGCAGCAATTATGTTACTGGTATTTTGTATCACTGTAAAGTCCCCAGAACAGGGGGAACACTAATTTTTCTATAAGAAATAAAAGTCTTGTATCCATGTCTGAATGCTGTATTGTTCCAGTTATTATGCACTTTTCTCATCTGATCGTCACTTCTGTTCAGTTTTGAAGCCCAACTGGAATCTTGGCACTACATGATTTCAACATAGACCCTACTGATGCTCTCAACCTGCAGCCCTTTTTAACTTTTAAATGTGTGATTCTTGGGCACAAGCAGGCAGAAGCTAATGTTTCCCTTGTCCAGAAATTTATATGGGGACAGTGAAGGAAAATGTTAAATATACTGGTTTCTACTATCTTAAATATTTGGTCTATTTCTGACTTTCTCCTATCTTTTTTGTGTATCTGTATGTTCCAGGAATTTTTAGGGGGGCTTTATTGGGCATTGATTTATAAAGGGAATGTAATGGCAATAATCACTAGAAGTCCTTGTAACTTCCCAGTTTCTTGAAGCATCACCAGTCTCTATCCATGCAACACATTCAGTCTTAACATCTTCTGTAGCATGCCAAAAGTTTTCAACCATATCATTCAGACTGTTTTCTGTAGCTTGTTATTGCCATTTTTAAGACATCTCTATGTTCACCATATAGGAGATGAATGGTACTAGCAAACAGGTGAGTGTATGGCAGAATAGGGATTAAAGAGGATGGTTCCATGTACCCCTTATAACATTAGGGAAAGCCCTTTGTTGGGGCTTAGTCTGGACTTAATCTTTTGACTCCAATGGGTGGTCAGGCTGGAGCAAAGAAAATGTGACTAAATAAAGCTATTACTATGTCCTGCGTTGGGTGAAGTACAGGTTCACTTTAATAGGTCTTTTTTTGGATAAATGTTAATGGCAGTTTAGGGGAGTCTGCAAAGTCCATGTTTGTTCTTGTTTGTGTAAGAAGCCACACATTGATATCTAAAAAAAAAAGATTTTGTGCAACAATATTAGTACACTGTGTAAAAGTCTTGAGTTATGTTGTGCTGCACATGGTCCCTTCCGATAAGTCCTTCAGTGTTCAATGCGAAGCATAGTTTGGACGCTTGATAACAGGACTGCTTTGTCCAGCTTATACTTGAGTATTATACCCACTCACTAGTGTTGCCACTACTGTTTAGTCCTTCTTGCTCTGTTCTACATTCTTCTTCTATGGGAATGTGGATTCTGACCTACAAAAAACGTCACAAGAATAAATGAAAATTCAAAGAGCTTAGTGATTTTTTTAACAATTTGTAACCACTGGGTTTTTAAATTGCAAAGAAAAGTAAAGGCTAGAATACAACAGATATATGTAAATATTCTAAAAATGTCAAGCCATGTAAATGTTTGTGTTTCACATAAAATACTAGTTCAAAAAGTTTTATGAATATTTTAGGATTTGAGTACCAATTACCCCTCCCCCCCCCCCTCCTCACTGCTTGCCCATGGAAGCTGCTTTAAAGTTGAAGTTCAGATAAAATCTTATTTTACTTTTAGGTATGGATAAAATGTAGAGATTATGACTGTTTGGTTTCTCCTTCTGTCTTTGTAATGACTGGAGAAATTTCAACACATTTCCTTGCCAAAACAAACATATATAGGAATATTTAGAACTAGTTTTCAGTTGTACAAACTATAAAGTGCAAAGGGAGATCGCTTTTGAATTTCTAAACCTTCTGACTCCTAACATTATCTTCTGCACCAACCACATTTTGCCACAAAATTCTAGAAGAAAAACGGTTTGTAATGTTGGAGGCTTAGTACAGCCACCTCCAACCCAACTATATGCTATACACACAGCCCTGCATAAAAAATTGCATTCTGCGATGTCTGGCCAGGAAGATGTGTTGTATCTATTAGTTAATGCTTTAAGGCAGGGGTCTCCAACCCCACTAGTGGGCCAAGGCTGTCTGACAGGTGGGCCGTGGCTCTGGCCGATGCACCCACCAGCAGGCTCAGGAAAAGGACTCTGCTTGGGGGGGCACACCGGCCAGTCTGGAGTCCGTGCATTTAGTGGTTCATGAGCTCCAGAAGGTTGAGGACCACTGCTTTAAGGGCATATACAGTCTGAGGTCCACGATTTTTTGAAATATAACAAGCCTTTAATTAGTTAGAATATAGAGTATTCTAGATGCTAAAATAATAATTGCGGTAGTAGAATAAAGAAGCCTTATTTTGCTTATACTGCAGTAAAAATATACAGCATGGGTAGCTTGAAATATCCAAGAGATTATGGTAGCAGCCAGCACTCTTGGCTACCTTGTAACTTGGTGTCTAACCAAGTATGACCTCATTTCTGGCACGGTGTGTGTGTGTTTGGTGCAGTGGTTTTATGTTGGCAGTATTAGACACATGATAAGGGAATGACTAGCTGTAGGAACTCGATCTGTTCCATACATGGCAGATTGTTGGCACACAGGATTTAAATAAATATGTCAGATTATACATTCTGTATACACTATAACATCTCTGGCTGTAAAATTATTATTCTATATACAACATACAATTGTTCTTAAATGCAGTGGTATATACAGTAATATATCTTGAAACTGCATCATTTTAAATTGGTAATCCAAATTAATAAACCTATGTATAACATGCACTTACTTTCTTTTTCTTCTTGGAGCACAGCCGAACATCCATCAGCCGGAGGACTGTCACATAACAGCGTGCACTGAAAACAACTTCCACAGCATCCAATAAAATAGAGATCACCCATAGACATAGTGTTGTACTCTGTAATGTGAAATAGGGTATACAACATATTATATAGCAAAAGATAACTCAGATTGTTGGTAATATTCAGCAATACAATAAGAATTGTGAGAACTATTCCACATCAACCATTATATAAATATAAGTAGAATCTGTGAAAAAAAAAAATGTATTGACAGTTGTCACTGGAAATAAATGAACTTTGTCCCTATTCCTCTTCTAGTAATAACTTCAAAATTTTGACTCTGATCACTTGCATAAATGTGATCACTTCCAACTGGGGCCCTTCTAAATCCTTCAGGATTTAGGCCTCACACCACCATATTTTAATTTAGACTTTCAGCATGCTTGGTGCCTATTGGCACATTGCTTACAATTCAACCTTAAAAACTCTGTTTGGCTCAGATATGGCTAAACTAAACTCAAAATTGAAGAAGACAAATTCTTAAAGCAATTGAGTAGATTAGTGTAAAATATAAGTACAAGGTATAATCATAGGAATTACATTTTACAAATTCAAAAACCTACTCTCCTGCTGTATATCTGTCTACACAACTGGGACCTTTTGTGACCAACCTACTCCACCACTGCTCACCACTTACTGCAAAATTTTTAACATAGGGGTATCCCTTGAAATAACTTTCAGGTCTTAATGGGACCCTTGCTATATTCACAGGTCACAGTACATTAGTGTAGTGGCCATTGGGAAGATTGTCACCCTTACAGATAGCCAAAAATAAATTGACCTGAGAGTCAGAAATTGCTTATTACTCCAGGAACCCCTAATAATGGGTGCTGCAGGCATTAAAGTACAATATGCATTCAGACACAAACTGTATGTGACTAATATATATATATATATATATATATATATATATATATATATATATAAAAGGATGGGGCATAATAGATAAAATAGTTATTATGATTTAATTGTGCCTTCTGCTCACAAATAAACATAAAAAGTAAGTTGTTTGTACTGGGCTTTCTGTTTTGAAAACCAAGCAATGCATTGCACTATAAAACATACATTTGTGAAAAAAACATAGTTTATAGCTTACATAGATTCTTGTAGGATCAAAAGGACATTCATGGGAAATCTGGATAAGTTGCAAGTTGGAGAATGTACATGTAGACAGCAGTGTGCGCCCCTGATTAGCCACAGTCATGACGACCGACACAATGATGCCAACTGTGCAGGCAGCGGACAGCACCACATTAATTATACTAAGAAGCACTGTTGCCCAACGCTGTAAGACAAAACACAGGGTTAGTAGTAATATACATCATGTACTGACATACACAATTGCAATACAATTAGTGAGGTAATAAAAAGACAGTATAGTGACAGATATTGTACCCATTGCCAACATTATCCCAAAGTCACATGTTCTTACCAGTGTAGTTTTTTTTAGGTACCGTGAGAGAACAATAGCAATTATTCCACAGGATATGCTCTAATGGACAGAAGAAAAAAAAAGTGTGATCAGTGCTTATAAATATTAAACTTTATAGGTATTGTTGATACATATATACTTCTTTGTGTAAATATAAAACAATTTCTGCCATTTTTGGCCTGGGATCTCTTTGACTAAGATCACATACCAGATGCTTGGCATTGCAAAGAGCCATCTATGTGCCATAAAAAGCTTCCCATATATTTATCTAGGATTTATCTAGGACTATGCCCAGTTCACATGATCTGCAGAAGATGCAACTTTTAGTCAATGCAAGAGAAAAGTGCACCTTGATGGACAGAAGACACAGTGGTTTATAACCAATCACTTAAATATTTGAGGCATCAGTCGTTACTAAACATTTAGAGAACCACATACATTTTAAATTTCAGCACCATCTGCCTAAAGACTGTCATTAATGTCTATGGGCACCTTAACACCCCAACCTACCACAATTGGGACATTAGCCTCAAAATTAGCTTTAGCTTGCAAAAATATTTCAAACTCTACCCTACCACGAGAATGCAGCACTCATCACCTTCTCTCATAAACAGTAGTTGTAAATTAAAGAATGTGTCGCTTTCTCAAGTATGATTTAAGTGATGCAAATATATATAAATAAATAAATAAATATATATTTATATATAGAATTTTGAACAGCTAGCAATTCAATCTTCAAAAGTCGCATAAGGCAATATGGGATCCATATTGGCTTAAAAGTTAAATAATTAATACAAAAAATGAAGTAACTCTGATCAGGCTAGGATACAAGTTAAAGTGGTGCAATAAATAGGTATTAAGTTCTTTACGTAACACAGACATAGGCACTGCCTGTAGTAGATAGGTACAAGGCACCTGGTGTAATACAGAAATGTAGAATATATAGGCTTTAGGATATTGCATGGCCATTTTTAAAATGTTTATGCTTGAGGGTCTGTATATATTAGAGAGAGATTCTAGAACGTGATCTGTGCCATACTAGGTTGCAGATCCTGGTCTCTACCTCCAGCATCTTTTTTCCTACCAGTGAACCTTTATTTGATTTGGTTCCAGGTATATGTATATGGCTTTGTGTATTTTCCATGTACTGTAATTTCTAAAATATTTCAGACCCCCTGCTAAAAAAGATGATTTGTGCAGCTAAATAATGTGATTTGCTTGCTCTATGTATTTAATATACTAAAAGTAAATTCATATGCCATGAGTACCTATCATGCTTTGAAAAACTCATGCCTATGGCTACATGTAACATTTTACCATTATTCTAGTCTTGGTTACTATTTCCATTTATTTTTAGTTCCAGTCATTTTGACCATAAAACATTAGGGAAGCAGCGTGATCGAGACCAAGAAGTTTTTTTAGGTGGATAGTTACATAGTGAGAATATTAATATTTTCTTTTTTATAGCTCTGTTACTTGTAGTGCTTTACAGTGGGGCATACCAGTGATCAGAAATGTGTTTTACAAGACAAGAGGCAAATGGCTTGCACACAAATAAAAAAAGTAAAGGAAAGAGGAGATCCGCCCCAGTACATAGTCCACTCACTTCTATTTATGCTACCACTAAAATCTACAACAGGATACACCAGGCAATGCTATCTTGCCTAATGTATGAGAGAATGAGGTAGATCTGATGTCACTTTCTGTTCTAATGCAGAATTATACAGCCTAAAAAATATCTTTGGTTATTTTCAGTCAAGTGAAATCTCATATTTACTGCTCCTAGCAGCACTAGCAGAGCGTGTGTTTTGCCCAGAATTTGGATCAGAATTTGTGCAAAAGCTCCTCTAGGGCTCCAGAGAGCAGTGTCCCCATACAACTTCTCCCTTGATTGGCTGATGATGGCTCAAGCGTCATCAGGGGTTAACTTTTTTCAGCCAATCAGCACTAGAGGTGAATGGGGACACTTGTCCTTATTTGGCTTCTAGTGCCAGGGGATGCCATGCTGCCAGGAGTCCCACAGCTGTGCTCATGTCAGTGTACAACTGTGGGAATTAACCTTCCATGGTGGGATAACATGTTAAAAAGGTAGGTATTTACAGTTAAACACAATTGTCTCATGGGATGGGTAAGGGGTATAGTCCCACTGTACTTATTCTCCAGGGTAAAATTAGCATATCTAAAAGGGCTGTAAACGCTTGCATGCGTCATGGGTGTTTACAAGCGTTTGCAGGCGTTTTAAGAGAAGCAAGCATTAAACGCAAATTATTATTATTACATAGTATTTATTTAGGGTTATCATATTAAGCAGCGCTGTAAAAAGTCCATAGTTGTGTCACTAATTGTCCCTCAAAGGGGCTCACAATCTAATGTCCCTACCATATGTCATTTACACAGTCTAAGATCAATTTTGGAGAGAAGCCTTATAACCTTACTGCATGTTTTTGGAATGTGGGAGGAAACCAGAGTACCAGGAGGAAACCCACGCAGACACAGAGAGAACCAGCAAACTCCATGCAGGTAGTGTCCTAGCCAAAATGCAAACCTGGGACCTAGTGCTGCAAAGGCAATAGTGCTACCTCTGAGCCACCGTGCTGCTCAGTAAAAGCAGTAGGAGCGTTTATATGCATTTTAAAAGACAACCCATGTGGACTCAGCCTTACTTGCTGATATCAGAGGATTTCTCATGTATTGTGATGACCACAGAAAACTTTTAATGGTTATTTTTAGTGTTGCAATAACTACACAGTGCACTCCCTTATGTGTACATTTATCTATGCACTTACCAGAATTGCAGATACTACAGCAATGATATTGGTTACAGAGTAATGTAATGACTTGCGTCCAACATGTCTCAGCACTAATCCATGTACAATAGCTCCAACGATAAAATTCAAGTGTCCAACCACAATAAGTGCAAGGCCAACTTTCATCAGGACCTTTCCATACTGGGAACTATCTAGAGCCTCTGTAAAGAAAGGTAAAAAAGTAACAAATGTAAATTAAAAATGTAAACATGAAGAAAATTTTATAACAATTTGTAATTACTAATTTCTATCACACCCCTAATGTTGCAGATGTGATTGGCATCTATTGTCAGGTTAGATATAATCAAAAATGATAATGACATATATGGTAATATAATATAGAATTTTAACATGTTCACATTCTTTGTTGTGTGCTGGACCTATCAGTTCCCCATGCATATTTCTTTTGAGTATATTTAGAACTCTTGTTTTAAATATCATTTAGATGTAATAGAAATGAAAGGAGATTGTTAAAATATTTAGTGGCTCATGACTGTATAAAATGCAATATTAATAATTTTCCCACAGTTCACTGGGCTCCACAGCAAACTTTTATTGAAGGTCCTGTGACCTTTGTATGTGACATCTGGCAATGTCATTTAGGACAATATTGTAATCAATGCATAAGTAAAATAAATACTAATAATAATAACAATATTAATAATAATAATTCATAAGTAAATAAATACTAATAATAATAACAATATTAATAATAATAATTCATAAGTAAATAAATACTAATAATAATAACAATATTAATAATAATAATTCATAAGTAAATAAATACTAATAATAATACTAAATAAGTAAGTATGGTATGAACTTTGTTGGAGTAGATCATCATATGATTTTGGTGTAAAATCTAAGCCCTCCCATCACCTTTACGACACCATGTTGTGGTTTAGTAGTCCGTATACAAAAAAAATTTGTATTTTTGCATAAGGACTTAATACTTTTATTATTATTATTTACTTTTTAGGGGCCATGCCAATCTTCTTGGTATTATTCCAATTTTAGTATATGTTCTGCCAAAGTAAAGATTGTATTTTTAATTAAAGCAGTAAGATTTAAAAAAAACTAAGTGGTTTATTATTAC
Source organism: Pyxicephalus adspersus (assembly GCF_032062135.1). Classification (NCBI taxonomy): domain Eukaryota; kingdom Metazoa; phylum Chordata; class Amphibia; order Anura; family Pyxicephalidae; genus Pyxicephalus; species Pyxicephalus adspersus. The sequence goes on along the minus strand of NC_092858.1, from coordinate 89,168,001 downwards.
TTTTTTTTTTAGATTTGTATTTATTTGTATTATTTTATCTATGAAGTGCCATCCTCTGTACCATTATTCTATAAACTTAAAAAAACATCTTCAGAATTACAAACCTTAAATTTCTAATCATGTTTTCGTTGAGAAGACACTCTGGGGACTTTGAATTGGAATGTGTGTCGTAGTCTGGACTGCAGTTGTGAATGTTAAGCTCAATGTGCATAATAGGTGGATGAGTATTGACCTGACAGTAGGCAAAGCCTTGTACAGTCTAAAGGAAAGGGCTCTGGAAAGGGTGGTTGGAGCTTTACTTGCCAGAATGTGAAGAAGAATGAGACCAAACCTTAGTTGTCCCAGCCTTTATTACAGTGAGGGTGATTCGTTTTACTACACAATTGATCCTATGGTCCAGAGAACAGTCCAGATCCTAATCCCATTGAAAGTTATTGAACTTAAATATGAAAAATATGATCCATTAAAGGCTCCAACTCACAAAGCTGATCTGCCAACCACTTCACGAGAAAATGGGAACCTAATTATTGAAGCATATTGTTTTTAATCTCTCTGTGCCTTGAGGAATTTAAGCTGTCATAAAAGTCAGAAGACAAAGTATTAAGTGGAATTTTAGGGTGGATTCCATACATTTTTCCTCATTGTTGAGAGATTCCACATTTTTGTTATAATTGCGAAGTGATTTCATAATTTTTTCCCCTACTTAGTCTTTACAAAACATGTACCATTTTTTACAGCAAAACAGTTAAATGAACATTCTCCAAGGGTGTCGATTCCATAATCTTTGCCAGGGGGTGTACTAGAAAGTACTTTTTATAACATCTTATACAAACAACAATATACATGACATCCCAATGGACCTTAACCTGTAGATTAAAAAGAACCCACCTGCACTGTAGTATACCACACCATGGAAATAAGAAGAAAAACATTGTCAGAAATTGTGTGTTGAGGGCACAATAAAAGGTGCCTCCAGCTAATCACAGTTTAGATACCTTTTAACAAAAAAATTACATTTTAATATTTTTTTCCTGTGCATGAAATTAAGTACAACTGATTAAATAGCTAACCCATTCTGCTTTTAAAGCAAAACAAATATGAATTACTTTACAGTTTTGAAAATTGTCAATTGACAATTTTCTTGGATTGCAATTAGCAGAAAGCCCCATAAACAGCAAACCTGGTTACCAAGGCAAGAAATACCGCTTGCTTTGACCACCACAGTAAAGAGACCAAAACCTACGCCATCTGAAAGGGTTATCTAAAAAAAGTCCAATTTTGGCTGTCCACCTCTATCACCAAAATGTTTCCATTGTCAGGAATTTTACAAAATTTGAGTTGGAGTTTTCACCAGGACAAACTGAAAGTGACTCTCTCTAGTGGGGACACAGAAAACAGAAAAACTTAAAGGTGGTTCTATCCTCTTGTTAATCTACATAAGCTAAATACAAAAACCTGGAGTCTTTAGATACCACATAATTATTTGTGTAAAATACCTGACATCATATATTCTAGTTTATTATTTTGGCTGATTTTGTACATGTGCCATAGTCATAGATGCACCACACCCAAAGGTGATTGCCCTATTAAATACCATTATATAACTATGTGCGCCATAATTGAATTAATTGAAAAAAACTTTGCCAAAACCCAGTGACAGAGCAGCTTCAATTAAAAGAAAGTGGTAATGTATTCTGAGATATCTGATTAGGCAGAGTAAGGCCCAGCTCCTATTAAGGTTGTGCATGCATTGGCATGTTTGTTGGGTTTACACAGAAATGTAGTTTTGAAAGCACAGAAAGAATGAATGCACATGTCATGTAATGTAAGTTGGCATGTCAAGTAGGTTGGCATGTGTTGCCTTAATGAATGATATTCTGCACGGAAGTGTTGGTTTTAACACATTGCATTTCTTCTCTCTGTACGTCTGTTCCAGGGTTTCTCAACAAAGGTTCCTCTAGAGGTTGCTAGGGGTTCCTTGACTCTCAGGTCAGTTTAACAGAAATCAATGATCTTTTTGGCTATCTGTAGGGGTGGAATTCTTTCTACTGGTCAGTAGGGATAAGCAAGAATGCCTCAAGCATTCTTGCCAAAATTTCCTTGAACTTCCATTGCGAAGATGCTGAGCACCAGAGAACCTCCCTACATTGTAATTTAAGTATATTTTACAAATGATACATTTGTTACAGATACAAATGTAACATTTGTAAGAGATACTTATATTACAATGTCAGTTATGTTACAAATGCATGATGCAGCACTGGAAATCATCCTGTTCGGCAAGAGCTCGACCTCTCAGTGAATCAGAAGGCCGTTCTCACCTACATTTTCGGTGATCCACCAAACCTGGAATGGATTTCCTAAAAGTCATTAGCTAATTGCTAGCAAGTTTTTTAAATCCCGGACTAGATCCATTCCAGGTTTGGTGGATCACCCAGCTTCACTGATGAAAGTGTATCCTCTCCAACCTTCTAGAGCTTTAATAAATAAGGACCATCGTATCAGGTGGTTTAGACAGAATCTGATCTATTGCTCTCTTGTGTTATTATAAAGCACAGCTGTACTCAAGAACAAATTTTGGTATATTTTGCAGTTTACCACTTCATAGACTGTGTGCCATATTTTGTTTTCTTTTTAGAATACCTACAATTTCAGCAAGTACAAAATTTATTTTTTATCTTGCTTGAATTTAAGTGCTCATTGCTCTCTACCTCCCATGCTATCTTCTCAAATCAAGAGAGCAGCCTAGGGTGATAACAATGGTACTCCCTAGAAAAAATAAGGCAAGTGTGGACACCCTAGGACAGAAAGTGTGTTCTTTGCAGGATTACCAAGCGAAAATAGAGCAAACTTAGCATAAATTAAAAAAAAACAAAAAAAAACAAAACAAATGCACCAATTCATTTTAAAAACTTGTAAGCGGCAAAATTTTGTAATTTTAGCTTTTAGTTTAGATGCATATTAGTGGGATCTTAGAATTATATACACATTTGCTGGAAGCAAATATGAAAAAGGGAGCAGAACTAATGACTTATGTGTGCTACTTCTTTTTTCCTCATCAGTATGTATGAGGTGCCACCACTTCATTGACTAAATGTGAGGGTTGTGTTCTTCCACTGGTTGTCTAATCTATCAGAGATGAGATGATTAGAACTATGCAATAATTTGGCAATCTGGACAATGTCTTACATGGCCAACCTCCAAGGTAAAGTTGTAAAGTTACCCAACCACACTTCCTCACTGTCAGTAGCAAGGTCTTCTTAAAGGGAACAGGGGCTGTAGTTATGGGGTGGCAGTGTTTGCGGACAATACCCAAGGCCCAAACACTATATCCCATAAGGTTTTCCTTCTTTTAAAGTACCGATAAACACTGGAGCTTAGACTGACAGGCACTGAGAGATAGGTATGTGGTTGGTAAATATGCATGTCTGGGGATGGGTTATATGCAGACACAAAATGGCAACTAGATGTGTGTTTTAATTGTGTAGCTGTTTGAATTTATCTAATTTATATACTTTATTTAGAAAAAACATAATTAGGATAATTTATTATAGACAAAAGACATTTTCAAGGTGTACTAATTCACGGGAACTACATCAACATAATATTTTACTGATCAGAATAAATTGAACTGAATTCTTGTTGTACACCAATCTTATGCTTTGTTAAGTAAACATGTAAAGCTCAATAGTAGTATAGTGTAAGAAAGTAACTTGTAGTGGCCTATACCTCAAATAAATTCTGAAATATTCACAAAAGCCTAACACCAGGTACAAATGAATGTTAATAAAAGTGGCATCATCATTGGCAAGCTACATATTTCTCTAATGACCAACGTTCTTCAAAAGATATTGGGTCAATTTGCCAAAAAATGTATACATTCAGTATGTCAGTTCAATGTATGTGGATGATGAGAATAGGGATAAATAGTTCTTTCAAAGGTACAGGGTTGCAGTTAGATCCAACTTCAAAGCAAACAGATTGTAATTATTAACAATCTGTTCTATTCAAGGCCATGACTGTTAACGAAAGGGATATTTGTTTAACTGCCATCTGCACGGAGATGGGATTCTTATGACAATGCTCTACAACCATAGATATCATTACCAGTAGTAATAAGAATTGATGACATTTAGTTGTCTGTTTATTTATATTTTATATCTGAGGTTCTCATAATAATTATCCCTGCACATGCCGTATATACATTGTATTTCACACTAATTTTTTAATCTTAAATTTAATCCACATCCCTATTTAATAAATTGTAGGATCTGAAAAATCCCTATATTCCCTATAGTCTTCTTTTGTATTCATGTTATTATTATAATATATCTAAACAGAATATATTGTATATTCTGCAGTAAAGTTATACAGAATATAAATAATTTCATCCCATTTTCTCATAACTCTTAACTGATGTTTTAGCTGAAAAAAAATGAGTGGAACAAAAATAATGGAAAGGTTAAACAAAGAGTACAGTACTGGTAAAGGGTTTATGCTGCGCTGTAGAATAATTTAACCGTAGGCATGTGTTAAGTTTAATATGCAGTAAGTACTACCAGGCATATAAACATTCTTTTATTATAGTAAGTACATCAAGCAGACACACCACTGTATTCCGCTGGACAAAACATGACATTAGATTTTCAGAAAGAGTATGCACATCATAGCCTTTACTAAAAAGAAAAAACAAAGTGCAATTAAAAAAGGGCTTCATAACTATTTCCAACTCACATGTTGTCTATGTGAAATTTATATATTTTCATTACTTGTAAATAGGTCTTGTGATGGCTGTCTGCAGCACAGTTTCATTATTATTGGCCATAAAAATGTTAAAAAGGCTGTGTCTTCCCACACGCATATGATATTGTTAGGGTCATTTTTTTTTGTTGTTTTGCCTTGCATTTTGTTATCCATATGTGGATTTACCATTAAGCTCAACAGCAGTAAGTTTTCCCTGTATTACTATTGGCAATGCTTTTTCATTTTCCGTATTAGCTTTAGTGGAAATAATAATCTCATTTATAGTTAATTACATTGACACAATATTTTGGGTAGACAACAGTAAAACAAGTGTATGTAAATAATTTTAAATTTATATGAAAAAAATAATTTTAGCGCTTTGGTACCCAGTAGCCGTTTGAGGTCCACTTAAAATGTACGAATACAGCAAATTTTAAAACCCAACTGAGCCTTATCAGTTACAAAATTGATTTTGTTTAGTTATTATTAGTGTTTACTCGTACTAAGCTGCTGTGTGCTCTCACACAGAGATCCCCAATGGCAATTCCCTTACTTGTTACTTTAATCAAGGACACTGCTTAGTATGGGCAGCTTAGTACAGTTTACCACACACAGACATAGTAAAATAATAATAATATATAAGTGCGCGCACACACACACATTATACAATGCCAAAATGTAACTTTTACTTTGTCAATTTCCCTTTTCTTAGTCCGTTCCTAATTACATCACTCTTCTAATGCACAGAATGGCCTACCTACAGTCACATCTGATCTCCAGCACACACATAGGTTTTTCCACTATATACCTCCAACAACACACACTGTTCAGTTCTCCTTTTGAGATTTCTTAGCCTGCATTCACACATTCCCATCACACAAACTATATACTAAACACATGTCCTCCCCTCAGACATTGCTCCCTGAGATTGCACACACAATCTGAAAGTCTGAAGCACAAATCAGCCTCTCCTTTGCAGTAGTTTCCTATTGCTTCCTAGTAACTGTAGAGCAGGGGGTCAGCAAACTTTTTTGGCTACTAGGCCATTTTAGGAGGTCAGGAAGGCACACTAGGCTGGACTCTCTCTCTCACTCGAATCCCGCGCTGATGGCTCTGCCCCCCACTAGGAACGCCCCTGAAGGGAAATCCCTCTCCTCCGCATAGCATACGGAGGAGAGGGAATGTCCCCTTACCCCGGCGGCAGAAGTGTTAACGCCCACCACGGTAAATAGGGAAGGGAGGCATAACAAGGAGGCTCAAGAACCGCGGGTTGCCTGGCAGCCGGGATTAGGTCAGATCGACTAGGGGGGCTTTAGGCCGTAATGGACTACTGCCTAGGCTGTATCTGGCCTAAAGGCCCGAGTTTGCCTACCCCTGCTGTACAGTATGTGTGTAGTCCAGGATTGCTGATTGTGTGTATATAAGGACACATATTGTTTTTTTTACCTGTATCCTCCACCCAGTATACACCTCATTCACCTAAGTATTTATGTCAGAAGAAAGACAACCCACTAGCCCACAGAGCTATCTAGTCAGGTATTTATTTGCAACAACTCATAAGTAACTATCTGCAGTGTATGTGCACTAACATCTCAATAATAGAGCACCACTAAATATGTGTGAAGTCATAATCATCTTTTCCCAGTTAATAAATTCCAGTGACCTGCAATGTATGTGATCTGCTTTATGAACATGAGGACCAGACCCTCAGTGGTGAATATTTAGTTTTTGTATGTATTCACCCCCCAGTGATCTGTCCCCAGTATAGAAGCATTATCCCTTAGTGTCCAGTCTCAGCTCAGATGTGTTAACCCTAAAGCACCATTTCTCTGCATGCATGTTATAATACTTCAATGCCCATTACCCAGTTCCTGTATAATATCCACTCACTGTCAAGTGCCCATTTTATAAAGATATTTCTTGTCTAAAACACCTATTCTGCTTATGTTAATTATTCTCCCGGTTTCCAGTACCCATGGTATCTGAAATTACCACCAAGCAGCAAATGCCATATGCTAACCCAACACAGTCAGTCCACCAGCATACGTGTTATAACCCCTACATACCAAGCATATGTAGGTTAGCACCTCAGCACCCAGTCTCTGGCACACATTGGGTAATTATTTACATTTATTTGGTACACTAAACTTACTATTTCCTCTGATTATGGCCTGAATATAGTCGCTGTCCCATTTCCGGTTAAACACCCCCACCAACAAAGTCCTACTCCATCTTTCATGTCCCAAGTTCTGCCTCCATTGTCCCTGGGCTCCAGTAAATAGTCTCTGATAATCACCTGCTCTAGTTTAAATGTTTTATTTTAAACTTATATAGTCTAATTCAACTAACTTCCACCAACTTTACAGTCCATGGTGCTTCCAACCTAATCTTTGATACATCTACTATCGTAAAATAACCTGCTACAATTTCTGCTTCTAATTATTTAAGATCACCATAATGACCACCATTTGTAAGGCAGAAAAGATTGAAGTATATACATACCCAGAAATGTTATTTTTAGTTTTGGCTACTTGGGAAAACTTTAGAACGCCTGTCAGATTTTACTACTCTCCATGACTCCATTAGGGAGATTTACCCGCACTTCCTGTTTTTGAGACCAGACAAACAAAACTGCCTGATATAACTTCTGTTTAGGTTGCTTAGAAAGTTACATTCACTCCCCTTTTCTGTTCTGGCATGACAATCTTTGCATAAGACAGGAAGTGAAAGAATTTCTCAAATTTAGCCTCCGACTTCAATGAAAACTGGTAGGAATTCCAATTCTTTCTCACTCAATGCAACAAAAAAAAGTTTAAGGTATAGATATACTTTTATTGTTCTGCCCACTGTCACGGCATTCACACTCCTGCACATATTTTTCCCTTTGTGTAATGATGAGAAAACCCTCAACATTGCACTCCTATTAACCCCTTCACCTCTATATGATGCTTCAGGTAGCTCCTGTAAAGACATCCTTAGTATTCACTGAGCTAAAGCAAAACCCAGGGCTCATTCATATAAAGTACAGTCTACAAATCAGACTACAACAAACAAATACAACAAGACATTGCATACATGTTACATCGTCATCCACTGAATTGATCAGAAGTATGCGTAGGGGAGTGGATCATAATTATATCATTTTACCTTATTATGTTTGTATATATCAGCATAACTAGGTGTTATCAGTCACTATCAATAAAAGGCAACTTACTGGGTCCACACATGGCTCTTTCTGAAGTTTTTCACAGTTTTCTCTTCTAATCCATGTCCCTTGTTTCTAAATTTCTGTCGGAGGGATCCACTATGGGCGGCTCCAGCTTTTAACCAGTAAAACTGGTTTGTAAGCTCCACCTGGATTCTGGCTTTTTTTTATCAGCACAGCAGGTTGTCTTTGTGTTATCAGTGGTGTCATAGCTGACCATACAACCATTAAATTACACCAAAATAGGCCATAGGGAAGAAAAAAAAACACTCTATAAAAAAACACCATAAAATGTAACATTGCAAGTATTTATATAGAAGAAACGGCTTTGTCCTTGTTACAAAAAAACAAGGAAATTATCCTTGAAATTAATTTCCTATGAAAATTATTAATTTCCTATGAAATTATTTATTGTCATAAAACAGATCATTTATTTAGAAACACAACAATCAAAGTGATAAACATGATTTCTTTTTTAATGTATGATGTTACAATGTACAGGAGATGAAACTGTGCTGACTTCAGCCATCCAATCATGTGTAAGGCAACAAAATGTTTTTACTGCACTTCAACACTTTTACTAAGGTGAAAGTACACCATCCTCAAATAATGAATGTGTAGGTGCACTGTGTGTATACACGTCAGGATATAGTTATTTGGAGAACACAGAATAGCATTATAAAACAGCAGGAACAAAAGAGGGACAGAGAGACTGGATATGAAAAAGTGACATTTGGGAGGTATACATGGTCTGCTGTAATTTTCTCACCAATATAGTTGACAATTGAATATGGTGCTTGCATTGTGAAAGTCTTTTTATCTTTTCCATTTCACTGACCCCTTCATTTATAGAGGGCATTTTTCCAACAAATAGAGAAAGTTTTACACTATGTAAAAATGAAAGATCTCTGTTACTGGAAACAATGTTTCATGATTGTTTCCAGTAACAGATGAATGAGTGAGTGCTGGAACACTCAGCACTCCTTCTGTTCTATGGAGAGGGAAGGGGGAATGACCAAGCAGCACCCTACTGTGCTCTCCTCCATATCACAGAAAGCTGTCTTTCCGTATTTGATCAGTTGTTCATTAATCTGCCGTGGTGTAGTGAAGAAGAATGTCAGGGGACTATTGTATATATGTCAGAACAGTTGTGTTTATCTCAGGCAAGAATCATTTGACGTGTACGTAGCCTAAAGCCGCATACACACATGCAATTTTTGTCATTGGAAAGGATCTTTCACGATCCTTTCCAAAGACTAAAGACTGCACGATGCATGAACGAGTGCTGTACCTACTGCTTCATGGAGAGGGGAGGGGGAGAATGACAGAGCTACACCCCGCTGTGCACTCCCATCCTTCCCTTCCTCATTGGGATTGTTTGTCGTCTATCGTCCCTGGATCCGTCAGAATGGTCGTTCGGACGATGGATGACTAGCGCTGTACACACGCCAGATTCTCATCTGATATCGGACCTGAGACGATTATCGGGCGAGAAGCATTGGACGTCTGTACGTAGCTTAAATGTGCCTAGTGCTAATAATGGTCTAAAACACTTTTAGGAAACAGTAGCAGGCCTAATGGGCCTAACTACACAAGTTGCTTGGGAAGATCAAACTTTACTTGTTTACCCAAAAGTTGTATTGTGCATGTATTTTAATTGAGGGCTTTTTGGTTTCTGTACCCAGACAGGTACAAAAAACAACAATTAATGTAGCTATGTATTTATTAAAATCCATTAATATATCTTTAAATGCAGCAAGTATAAATACCTGGACCTGACTTTTAAGCCTGTTTTAATCCTTAGTACAGGAACAGGAAAAGGGAGGTACAGGTGTCCTGCATACAGACATTCAGAAAAGAAATATGCAGATACGGGAAGACAGCAGAATTATTACCTCACCAGTAAGGATGTAACTTGGATGTATCTAGAGAAAAATAGCCATCTTGATCTTTCCATATAAATGAGGAGGCACTGAAAGCAATAGGAAACATCATTAGTCCTTTAAGAGCTTACTGAATGAAATAAAATATAAGGTGACAACTATTAGCACACATCCTATATTTCAGACATAATCCACAATTAACAGCAACATGGGAAGAGGGAAAGGAAGGGCCAGTGGGGCTAGTAGGAGTGAGGGAGTAGTAGAGGATGGGTGAAATGGTTTCCCAATCAGCTCCAGCACAACCAAGCTGTAATAGTGTTTCAGACTCCAAAAGAACAAGCACGCCTGTCATTTTTCAATGTGGTGCAGCCCTTTTTTTCTACAAAAGAATCATGTTGTAGAGTGAATGGCCAAGGTCAACTCAAACTATGTCTCCTCCTCCCCCTCCTTCAATCTTCAAAACCATGTAAAGTTATACCAGAAGCAAAAATGCTATCTTACCTATGATATCTTACCAAGGGATCTTGCTACATTATTTATTAAATGTGGTCATTTTTAAGGTGTCTGTAGGCAGCACAAACAGTGAAAGCATTGATTTGTTGGGAGCTGTAATAGAAGCGGTCTCTTGCAGCCTTTTTGTAGTTTATGAAACAATTCTCCAAATTCCAACTAACTTAGCATTTTTACAATCTCTGACCATCTCCTGTAACACGTCTGAAGTCTCTGACAACATCCTGTGGAATGCCTTAAGTATTTGACCATCCCATGTTGCGTGTCTTTGGACTCACTCACTTGATATGTGTGGCTGTTTAGTTATGTCACTTGAGTCTCTATAGATTAAGAGTTGATTATCACCAATGCCATTTTCTTGTTTAATAAATGTCATGACTCATTGTATCTTTGAGAGTTTTAAAACTGAGGGTGTGCGTGGTGTAACTGTGGACATGGAGTAAAAAAATGGCTAACTTTGATGTACTGAAAAATTTCTTTCTAAGAGAACTTTGCTTGACTTTGCGTAGTTTTCAGAGCCACTACCATGGAATATTGGGTAAAAGAACATCAAAAAAATATTTTTAAATCTAAGGCAAAGTTTAGTTTGTATTTTCTCCAAAGCTAGGGGAAATGTATTCATATTGCTTGGAATTAGTTGAATTTAGTTGCTCCTCCTTGAACAGACAGTAAACAGATTTCAAAACAAATTATATTTGTAATAAATGGTTGTTGGATTGTATTGGTGGTCCTCCTTTGTAGTTTGTAATTTAAATCATAGTTGTAAATGTAATTGAGAATACAGTTGTTACTATTGTTACTATGTGTTTTTACTATTCCACATTCTTTAGTATTTAATGAATAACATAGAAAAAACAGCCATTCAAATGTTTACCAAGTACTTCGCTCTGTTCCTGAATTAGATAACTGATGTCAGGTTTTGCACTGGATGAAAGCATGCCTTTACGTTTTGGTTTTGCATAGGGAAAGACATCTCAAGAATGTATTGTAGTGTTTTTGCTTTACCAGTCAAGAAAAAAAAGAAACCTTCAGGCATCAAAAAGACAAGGTAAGGCATTATCAATGAGCTATTGTATGTACAGAAAGCTGAAAAATGCTGCTCTATCTCTTCTCTGCCCCTCTTATCATTTTCACTTTTTTCCATAAAATTTGTTATGTATTCTCTTATTGCATAATGATATGATGCTGTTAAAAAAATTATACTATGTGATACATAAGGTAATACTAAACTCAAGGAAAAAAACACAGTTGAATCCAGTCATGTAAACTTCAAAGCCCAATTCTGGGCTTAACCTTTCCCCCGACACCAGCCCACTTCAGATTTCACCACTGCAAACCATCTATTTGTTAACTGAGAATCCTGCTAGCGGTGAAGGGGATGAATTCAGTGGTTAGTCCCTCATAGCCAATAATCAGATATATAAATGTTATAATCACTATTATTCCATTCCTCCACTGAGCACTTCTCCTTTGGTGTAGGGCTAGTTAGGAGGAACTTAAGGTGTAGCTGGGTATTGCTCAGCATTGGAGCAATACATCTCTACATTAGTTCTGCTCTTTCTGACTGTAACCCTATGTGTTACCTGTGACCCCAAGTGCCTCCTGTGATCCTGTGTTCCCACTTTCCTTCTCACTAATTACTCACTACTCCCTGTTCTTAACTGGTTTGATGACTGTCATGGCCTTTGGCTTGATCCAAGCTCTGGAATATCTTTTGTTCTAGTACTTTGCTATTTTGTTGCCTGAGCCTGAGTGTGTCTGAAGGCCACAACCTAATAACAACCCTGCTATCAATGGTGCTCTGGTGAGCCATCTGGTTAGACATTTTCCTAGAGTACAGAGCACCTCTAGACTGGATTCTCACTCTGGTATGTGACCAACAAGGAGATGAAGAAGTAGGCTGCATATGCCAGTGGCTTAATGGTATTAGTACAGTCTATGGAATTTTATCGATTAGGATCCTCCAGGGGGTTGTATGATAGACCAGGGGTAAACAATACTGTACAAGACCTGTAACCATACAATCTGATTTGGTTTAAGAACATAGAGGCCCTAGGCAAGATTTCAATATGTGGCCCTGTAATAGTAACACTGTGAGTGGAGCACTATGGGAGACGGTGAGGCATTGGCAGAAATTATGGGTCAATGCCAGAAGGCAGTGAGCACTGTGGGAGGTAGAAAAGTCATATTGCAGGTAGCAGGTAAAGGACACGCGGGGGATCTCACTTGCAGTTAATGCAGTGTGCTAACAGCAATTTTATAGCTCAGAAACTCTTCCAATTTCATACTCAACCCTGCCCCAGGGTCAGGAGGAGCATAAAGCAATAAGGAACAGGAAGTTCCTCCAACACACCAGCCCCAAGCATGTCACAGCTCAGCAATCCAAGGACAATGCACCTGCATTGATCTATAAAGGTTTGTACTTGGCAACCCTGCTGTCTTTCAAACTTTTCCGCAAATAAGGGAATAGGTGTTGGGACTTCATTTTTTGGAATCATGTGAATGGACTCCCACTAAATGTTTAAGGCAACCACATCGTTTGCTGAAAGCTGTACAGTCATTATTGTGGCATAGTAGTTAAAGTTTTGGGAGTTTGACTCCCAAATTATGCTTAGCTCATGTTGTTGCCCAACCTGCTAGTCTTATCGTTCTCCTTAAACTGGATAAAATGATGAAGGCTTTATTCCCTTGCCAAGTCTTATGTCAGTGTGTCTTTTTCTTCAAAACATTGATGGTGTAGGGTTTGACAGGTTTATGGCACTGGTAAGGTTTCTAGGTCCAATATGGCCCTATATTTTGCACCCCAAGTGGATGTGATGTGGCTATGCATTGTTTTTGTAAACATGATTTTGTACAATTGAACCAATGGAATTTTAATCCTTGCAAATATGTCCGAATATAAATTTGATGCAAAATGTCAGTGTTGTGTGTACACATCTTTATGAGTGGAGCTGTAAAGAAAAATAACAATTTTTAAATTTTTTTTGCCTCTGCATGCAAGGACTATAAACATTCCTATAGAATGTCTAATAAGGCTCTGCATTTTCTTAAAAGATTTTTAGGTACTCTAAGCAGTAGTCACATTGACTGAGGAAAACTTTTTTCTCTTCAAGAATTTTATTTGGTGCAGTGTAAGCAGAAAGCAATGGCAGAGGAAGATTTTTTTTTTGTTAGAGTGTGCAACTTTGTAGGTTTTTAATCTACTGCGGCTGTGTCCATTTTTCATTTCTACTAAGTCCCCAGTTGTCAAAAAAATGTGTTGTTCATCTAAGGTTGTAGGTCTAATGGTTTTAAAGAATATGTGCTTGGAAACTTTGGGCCAATTACTAATTGGGCATTTAAAATGCCGCAATCCAACTTAATATTGTTGCTGACCACGTCCATTCCTTTACGGCCGATTTTTTCTCACTTTTTGATGACTGTTTCCAGCAGAATAATGTACTACGTCACAAAGCTCAAATCATCCCAAACTGGTTTCTTAAACTGAACATTGAGTTCACTGTACTCAGGTGGCCTCAACAGTCACCAGATTACCTTCGGGATGTATCTCTTGGAACAAGAGATTCGCATCACGCATGTGCAAGTCTGCAGCAACTGCATGATGCTATTGTGTCAATAAAAAACAAAATACCTGAGCAATGTTCCCAGCACCTTCTTGAATCTTTGCCATGAAGAATTGCAACAGTTTTAAAGGCACAAGGTCCAACCCAGTACTAGTAAGGTGTATCTAATTAAGTGGCTGGCGAGTGTGTGTTGTTGATACAAGCCTTGTGACGTCATCCTGCCATCAGACGGTGACTTGATGTGATCAACACCACTGAAAAAGGCATTTATATTACTTACCCACTGCGGTCTCTGCTGATCCAGTCAATTAGGGAAGAATAGAGAGAGAGTGGATTAAATTAAATCCTACAGACTTATATTTATGTCACTGAGGCTTAATTGAAGTCTCAAACAAAATGAACATATAGGAAACAACTTGGTAATGTAATAGTAATGATACCATTTGTAAATTGAGACGGATTGCATCGAAACTGGGAGCTTACCCTAGTGACTAATCTACAATTAACCAAAATAAGGAATAACAATCCTGTAAAATGTAAAGGGACATCAAATATTTTCAAGGAAGTATAGTAATGAAGAACTAAATATATGCGTGCACTGATAATACCCTTTTTTTTTTGCTAAATAAAGACGCTTCAAGGAGTTGGAGACTGTCAGATGGCTGTTAATAACCTGAATCTAGCTGTGCAGTTTTGCAGGAAGCTCCTTAGGAATATAATACTACACTAAGAAACACATTTTTTGTTAAGTTAGATCTTACACTTGTTTTTTACTATTTTTTGGGTGGTAAATCCAGAAATGACCCCAGTTTTTTGCTATCACATCCAGTTTTTACAATACACGGTACCCTCTATTTTTGACAAAAAACATACAAATTTTACAATGAAAAATATTGAAATAACTTGAATGTACGGTTTATTTTAATTTCTTTTCTTCATACAAAGAATTTATTGTTACTCAAGAGTTTTTTCTTTTTTTACAGTAAAACATTTGAAAATGAATCGGGTAAGCGGTTAAGGTAAAAATGTATGCTTATAGCTTTTCCTGGAGTGTTCAGTGTTAGGACAATCCCGCCGGATGCTCCAACAATAGTCAGCCATTATATGTACATCCCATCTACCCCGATACCGTCCTTCCATGACGTTCAAATCTTTGTAGAATCGAAAGATGGCTATGCAGAAAATGTACATTGATGCTCATATTGCAACCAAGCATTTTGTAGCTCTCCCAAGAGTTTCTGGAAAATTTCTGTGTACTTTTTTGCTCATGTGTTTCCAAGAAAGTCCCTGACAATGGCTTTGAATGATAACCAAGCATTATTTTCCCCTTCCGACATTGTCCTGATGAAATGTTCATCTTTGATGAGCTGCTGAAAATGTGGCCATCAAACACATCGGCCTTTATTTTTTCAAATGACAGGCTAGGAAATGCCAAAATGAGGTACTTGAAACAGTCTCCTTCAGTTGGCAAAGCTTTAATAAACTGCTTCATCAGACCCAGTTTCATGTGCAGAGGTGGGAATATAATATTCTATCAACAAGTGGCTCATGTAAAATGTTTGGATCACCAGGTTTCAGGGCAGATCTCGGAGGCCAATTCCTTTCCACCCAATGCCTCCCACAAGCTCTGCTGTCCCACATGCACAGATAACAGAGATACTTGGTGTATCCGCATTGCTGACCAAGAAGGAAGTATACCATTTTAAGGTCAACACAGATGACCCAGTTGTATTGGCGATATTGCAACAACTTAAAAAAAAAAAAAGTCATTATGTCTGCACATTCTTCACAAAGAGCAACTAAATGGCCAATTGGGACTGACCCAAATAAACTGCCATTGTGAAGGAGGACACACTTTAATCTCCGCTTTGAGCTATGGATGAATAGTGGCCATTCAGTTGAGTTATAGATTGAAATTCCCAATTCCTCCATTAAAACCAGGATATTATGGCAATACACAAAGCCACTGTCAGTTCTAAAGTACTGCAGAAATGCAATTTCTCTGGTTTTAAAGTACAATACCTTTGTTTCTTTTTCAAGTAAATTTTTCTCTCGCAGTCTTTATGCTAGGAGTTCTGAACCCTTCTTCGATAGTCCCAAATCACGTGCCAAATCACTCAACTCATGCTGATCAAATCCTTACAAACAGAGTCCTCTTCAATTTCAAACTCTTCATCATTGTTGTCACCTAATTCATCACCATAATCATGTTCTTCAAGAGAGGGTAGTGTAACGAAAATCGGCACTGGGATTTTATCTTAATGAGCCACTGGGTGCATAGACGATGGTAGACTAGGATACTCTGTTAAATTTATTTTTCTTGTTATATCCTGAAGTTTTCACTATAAAAAAGTACCAGTCACTGAAATGATCTCCTGGCCCTCGCCAAACCATAGGTATACCAAATGGCATCTTATCACGTGTTCCCTTTGTCTATATCCTTAAACCCTCCACACACTGTTCAACACCTTATGAGGGGCCCAAGACTTATCTTGATCACCAAGTTTAACTTTGAAATATGCCAAATAGGCTTGCTCTACAAATGTGCTGATGTTCGCACTTTGACTGGGAATGGTGAAACTGCCACAGATATACCAAAATGAATCAGGGTTGTTTAAGGAAATACGTGTGTAAGTAGAAAAATAAATTTTGCTTATTCACTACGTAGAGCAGCGCACATATGACCACACTGTCTTGCGCGTAAATTATTAGCCTATACAAATCCACACTACAGTAATCGCAATAATATAGGCGGTGGAGAAAAAACCTGACATGATAGAAGAAAACTGCATTTTCAGAATCCGCATACCTATTTTAGTGTAAATAAGCTTAAAAATTTAAGTCAACGAAAAATTTGTTCAAAATTGTTCCCCAGTGTAATGTAACCACAATGCTTCCTCATCTTAAGTTTTAGGCCAAGTTCAGATGTTCAAGTTCACCATTGTAAACCAGCCTTTAACTACCCCAATGCCCTGGTTATCATTAATTAGGGTTGAGATTTTGTATAAGCCTACCAAACCATTTTCGCAGACATAGACTGTCAAAAATGCCCAGCATTGGTTAACAGCATGGTCGGCTAATGTCCGTTGAACTTAGTGAACAAGTCATGACATCTACCCTTTACTTTTTTTTTTTTTTCTTTTGTTACAAGACTAGTTTATGTTCTAAAGAATTACTACAAGTTATATTTTAATATGTTTTATTTTGTTCAACAATTCCTTACAAAGGAAAAAAAAAAGAAAAGAAAATAGCAGATTCACCAAATCCCTTGTGACGTTCCACAGAACCAAATTAATGCTCTATACATCCAGTCAAAGTCAATAAATTAAAGTAATTTACAGGAGCAAGACACAGGCCTTTCACAGTGACGGGCAGAACAGAAGATAATAGTCCAAGACAAAGCATTTGTGGCATACAGCAGGACTGTGCAATGATTGGTCCTGTCCACTTACAGCATTTTGAGAGGTTTCCCTAAGAGGGAAAAAAAAAATTGAGTAAGCTGAGGTGGGTAGATACTGTACTTTACACCCGTACCTCTATGAACTCAAGTTTGGCAAGGCCCTCCTCTCTGGCACAAATTCCCTCCTGTTGTGCACACATGCGGGGTGGAGGGCTTTCATGGCGCTGTTCTGGGGGCGATGGTGGTAGAAGGTGGGGAGAATCAAACTCCTCTGATGCCAGGTCTGGTACATCATCAGACTGGGCATCAGAGCTTTCCAGATCACTGCGAATGCTCTCTGGCTGTGCCAATGTGATGTCACAAGTAGTAACTTGGCCTCTGCAAGCATCATCTTCCTCTCCTTCCACTAAAGGTGCAGAGGCATGTAAGGATTCCTCCGTGCTGCTTTCACTCATCAACTGGTACCGGGAAGGTTTGGCCTCTATGTGAACTTGAATCTCCAGGTTATTGACCTCCCTGCAGAAAACACATTAAAGTTTTTAAATAAAAAATTGCCACAAAGAGTTGAATCACACATTACTTTTACCAATTCCATTGACACGTCATAAAATTCTTATCTACCAAACATCTAAAACAATGTATTTAGCCTTATAATACCTTCTCCAATAAGTCACTATTTGTATTAACATTTATTTTATTTTTTAATATAAAAGTTTTGGACAAAAATCTGATCTCAATTTACTTACTCAAACAAGAAAAAAAAAAAATTATACCAATTCCTTCTCATACAATAAATATCCTTCCAGCAAAGAAAATGACCTCCTTGGCAAGGTAGGCTGGATTTTTCTATACATACATCTATACATACATTTCAGAATACATAAATGCTCTATCCCAATTTTAAAACATAAAAAGGTAAAAATACAGCTTCTCCATCCTATGCTGATCGGTGTAAAAAAAAAAAAAAAAAAAAAAAAAAAAAAAAACAGGATTGCAACAATATGGAGATAAAAAATGAACACAACGATGTTAGATATGAATCATTTAGGGTGATGAAATTTAAAGAGACCGTGTCATCTTACCCATGCAAGGTAGGGTACTAGTATCCATATAAAGAGTTCCCCAGCCTAAGTTCTACTCCCTTTACCAGCAGCAAAACTTTTACATTTGTCCCCACCAAGTCAAGTAAGTTAAGTGGTGATGTCAATTCCCATTAAGACTGATTCTCTTAAAGTGTACCTAAACTCAGAACTTTTATGTTACATAAAAGAGAAGACAACCCTTTTATTTAAAGCAAAAAGTTTGTTGGTGTTCTTTTTAAGTGCAACACCCCCTTAAATTCTCGATCGCCTTGGGGATCAAGAATGAATTGGAGCACAGAGCCTCCTAGGATACTTACATCACGCATCCTGGGAGGCTCTTTGCTACTCTTTCTGCGCATGCCCGTGCATCCAAGGCATGCGCAGAAGGAGCCCTTTCATCAATAGGGAAAAAATTGCCGATCCCAAGCATGCACAGTGGGATCGGCAAGTTTTTTCCCAATCACGTCACCTGATCTTGCGCCTGCGCAGTGCGAGATCGGGTGATGTAGGAAGAAGAACATGGAAGAAGAGAGGAGAAGATGTAAGTGTGATTATTTTTGGTTTGGGTTTACTTCCGCTTTAAGTATTGTCAGCTGAGATGGAGGTGGAGAATACTGGTAAGGTGAATGTGGACTACTACTTGCAAAAACCCATTCCGTTATTAAAAGCTGTGAGGCAGGTTGAATTCAAAGCTGCACAATCTGTAAAATGGCTGGTGCTGAAAAAGGTTTGGGTTTACCTGGGTTGGAGAAAGGTGAGTATGTAAAAAACATTAAATCAAATTAAATTTAACATACCTTTCCTGCGGGTTATATGAACTGATGATGGAGCCAGCCATTGCTCTTGTGCTGGCGCTATCACTGACAGCTCCCAGGCTTACAGAGTCTTTCTGACAAGTGTCTTTTTGCACATCAGCCTGGACCTCCAGTCTGCATTTATGGAAATATTGAACATTAGGAATGCTTAACCAGACATAAAAATGCAAACAATTTATTGCCAAACAAAAAATTCCTCATATGTGGTCAGTTCATCTCTCCTGTCACATATTAGAAATCATCATGTATATAGCTGGGACAACCAACATTTTTTTTTATGAGTTGGATTTAGTGTAAACCTGTATAGTTTATATTATTATATTAAGGACCTTACCTTACATATATTTGTATGTAACATTATCAGAAAGTTTGCAGTTCAAATGAACCTTACTGACTAATCTAATTTATTAGAGAAACAACCTTTTGAAATGACTTGGAGTCCTTTTTCAGGGATCATCTCAGTAGCTTAACACAAGGTGATCATTTTAAGGATGAGTAGATTTTAGGATCATTTATAAGCTGTACCTAATAATGGCTGATCTTACAGCACTACTTAATTGCATATCACATGAGGACAATACCTGCAGTACTTGGCTCTCCCTCCACTTAGCATACCACCAGTTAATGTGCCACCAGTT
Source organism: Pyxicephalus adspersus (assembly GCF_032062135.1). Lineage (NCBI taxonomy): Eukaryota > Metazoa > Chordata > Amphibia > Anura > Pyxicephalidae > Pyxicephalus > Pyxicephalus adspersus. The sequence goes on along the minus strand of NC_092858.1, from coordinate 89,148,162 downwards.
AAGGTTCCTCCAGACAGGGCAGCAAAACTGGCTGTTTCACTGTAGTTTCCCTGTAAAACACTTAATCCATCTGTGGGGCTTCCACTTGTACTCAGCACACTGGTAAGACCTTCCATGCTGCTTTCCCCAATACTTGGGTTTTTTAGTGCACGCCAAGCATCTGCCACTATAAGTAGAAAAATAGGCAAATGAAATATCACAAATTACAGGTTTTTAAAATATATTCATTAGTTTTTTCCCTACAGAAATCCTTTCATAATGCATTTCTAATGTCATTACCTGTGATTGGACCATCCTCTTCAAAGTCAATTTTTACCCCTTTGCCATTGGCTGTGCTTACACCACAACCACCCCCACGGCATAAGGACACTGGCACCACTCCATACACATAAGCTAGCATGATAGGAACACCAATTCCTAATATACAAGGAAGAAAAATAAAGAAAAAATATAATTCAGGATACAGAATGCAGTTGTAAAGATAAAAATATGTTTGGATAATTTATGACACATACCAACACTGACTGCCGCCACAACAGGAGACGCAATTACAGATAGAATAACCCCTCCTGTCACAGCCAAATTCTTCTTGTGTTTAGAAGTTTTTTTGTTCTCGAAACGGCCATGAATCTGCAAATAAAGACCTAATATTATACAATATTCTGACACCAACAGTGTATATTGTACGCTAAAAGATTCCAAGTATAAATATCTTTAATTTCACAAAATGTCACTAACCTTTCTACCCACATAAACTGGGATCCCAATGACCATAGCAGGAATGGCAATGCCAGCAATCAGTGATATGCCAACAGGAGCACCTATTAGAGTGCCCAACTGCCAAATGATTTTCTTTTTCCTGCTCCATGGCTTTTTTCCCCAGAATGTACACCCTGAGGGGCTATAAAACAGAAGAAGAATAAGAAGGAGTAATACAAAAGAGATTAGTTAAGGTTCAAGGTATGAAACAAATTCTAGATTTACCTGAGGTAATGGAGGTCAGAGATTTCCTTCATACACAGCCAGCAGAATTCACAGCCACACACAGCACAGGTCATGTGATTACAACTCCCATCATTCATCTTGATAATATAAGCACTGCAACGGGGGCAGGATTTCATATCATCAGCTGGAAAAAAAAAAAATGTTTCATGTTCAATTTAGTCAACATGGAATTTATTAAATATAAAAATCGAAACTTTACAAAAGTTAAGATAACAATATCATTACATCAAGAACCGTTTAAATTATATTCTTAGCACTTTATTTCAATCAATATATATATTTTACCAACTCTTTTAAGTACTTTGTCTTAACATAAAATGATACTATAAAAAAAAAAAAAAACTCAACTTGTAGGACATGCTAAATAACTCTGTACAACCCATTAGGGCTAGGTAGAGTCCACACTTACCTGCAAAGCATCACACCTCAATGTATGGTTAACACCTGCACACTACATTCTCCTTTTTAAAAAAGCCAGATTAGTCTGCCATGTTTTGAGCTATCTGTGGGACTTTTGTAATGTACGCAGTTTTAATAGAAATAGACACACACTTTAAAAAAAGTGAACGATACACCAATTACTACAATGGCATGATCGTCCAATAACAGTGATAACAGTGCACACACAGAAAGATGCTCATGGCTATGAAGGGACCTGAAGGAAGATTGCACTGAAGGGACACTTCTTATTGAGCACATTAAAATCCAAACCAAAAAAACATTTTTTATTAATCTTTTGTGTGAATGCTTAAATACAAATAAGGAAGCCAAAAAATGCTTTTTACATATGTATATGTGAGGGGAGCAGATGTACAGGAGCTTTTATAGAGCCATCGAGTGTCTTAGATCCCAAATGACTTCATGTGATCCGTTTCCAACTGCAGCAGAGCCCTAAAATGACAGCTTGGAAACTGGGATTACCCAGGTTTACTGCATGGAGGAGGGATTAGGGATCACAGAATGGAATCCTGAATAGTCAGAAGCCCGGGATCCCCAAAGGGATTGATTGTGTGATTAATACTATCACTAGGATGATTCCTACAGGAAAGCCAGGATCCTGTTGCCAAAATGTAAAACAAGCTTATTGCTCCTGAAGCCATGCCATTTGCAATTACAAATAAAATCTGTGTATTTAGCCATTTGCCTGAAGTTTAGTTTTAATTTTTAAATCTAGTCATAAAATTCTTCAACATTCAACAGCTATACCAGATAGGACTGCAGCCAACCTAATGACCTGATTTTCACCACTGCAATTAGAACCAACTTCTAGACAACTCTAGAGGAAGAAACATTATTCTGGGAAGATGACAGATGGACATGTAATGGCAGAGAAACAAAAAGGGAAACTCCCGCAATACTCTAGCAAAAGCTAGTTTTGTTATCTTTTAGGATAGTAATTTTTTTCTTGCTTGAAGCAATGCAGCTAGGTCACCTCTGGTCCCCGGTGTGGTTAGATCTCGAAAGAGCAGCCACAGATTGAAAAGGTCATTTCTCTTCTCCTGTGAAGATGTTTCATGTAAGAACATGTGTATGAATGACACCAGACTGGTTTCTAATATTGCACCTTCTACTCCCAGAGATTACAGACAAAGCGGGAAGATATATACATTCCTATCAATGGGTGACCAATGTCAATCTACAGATGAATACTGCAGATTAATAATAATATTCCACATTTATAGTACAAATACTCCTCATTTACAAACTTACCTCCTTAATGATGGCTCCTACTTATTCCCATCTCCCCAACGAGAACACTGTACAAAAACTGTTCACTGTACTTCCTGTTCACTGCTGCATACACTGCATCATCAATCCCTTTCTTGCAGGTTGTAAGTGATCCTGTCACCTACACAAACTACACATTCAAAGCTCTGCAAATGGGCCTATAACTCCTCATCTAATGACCAATTTGTTTATCAACAGGTCATAGGAATAGAACCTGGCTGTTAAGTGAGTATAGTATACACTAGAGTATAAACCAAGAAACTTCTCTGCCCCTAAAGTCACATCAGAAAAAAAATGTATTTTACTTGGGTCAGACCAATAGGTGGTACTGTGTTCGCATATTCATGCAAACAAATTATTTATGGAAAGTGACTTATAACCAAAAGTACAAAATACTTTAACCTGTAAAAATATAGGGAAAATGTACAGGGTCAATTTGATTAACAGACAATGTATGAATTTATATTTAATTGGCATTTCTATTGATTACATTTTTAAATGTTAACAGTAATGGCCGCATTTTGTGCCTTAAGTTTAAACTACTTTATAAATTTTCCTATTATTTTCAGGTTAAAAAGTACTCTGTTTAGAAGTTTGATCTGTTTATATTTGAGCATACACAGTATCTTGTTCCATATCCACTAATGCATCATACAATAAGTGACTAATTTAACTGATTATATGTCTTTTCAATACCAAATAGGGCGCTTATACCCAGACACCCTTTCCATTGTTTTTTTTCAGATTTAAGATTAGATAAGCATAAAATAAAATGTTTACAGTTAACATCTTCTTCAAGTGTATACCTGATCCAGATTCCTGACCATAGCTGATGCCAGAAGGGTGCTTCCTTCGCACACCAAACGATGGTGCACGCTGCTGACGTGCCATGTCACATGTCTGGTTGGGGTGCCACACTTGCTTGCAGTGGTAACAGAATTCTGTTTGGCAGCCTTCTCTTTCACAAGAAAGTCTGGGACAGCTGGCACAGCCATAGGCAATAACGGCATACCTAAAGAACAAAAAAACAAAAAATAAAAGTATGCTTGAATAGAAAACAGGATTACTAGACAAAAACAAAAATCACTAGTACAACAAAGCTGTATACTAACCCAAGTAGCCCAATAAACTACAGACACTCATCTGTAATGAAGAAATGTTTAAAAAAACAATCTTCCAAAACAACTTTGCTACCAATATTACCATTTATTTATATAGTGACAATATCTAATGTAGCTCTTTACATAAAGAGTCTATAGTCATGTCTCCAACTCTCCGGAGCTTACAAGTTTCCACCAAAAAAATCATATTTGAAAGTCCCCAACATAATTCCTGCTACTGGAGAAGATCTGACCCCTAACTACTTTCTCAATGCACCACTAGGTACCCATGCAATCCATCATCAGCATGAGTACTAACAAGCAAGGGTGGACTGGGGGATGTCAGTGTTATGTAAGGCCCACTATAAATGATTTTGTACCTACATGGGCCTTTTTCTTTGGGGCTCTAGTGAGCAAATAGTGCATTTAGGGACCATATAAACAGAGGAGAGGATGTCAGTCATGCATTCCTGTACCTTATTCCCGATTAAGCGAGGAACAAAGGACCACAGAACAACTTTTGAGTTAATTAAAAAGTTAAAAAGAGGACGACACTCCTGGCCTCTTCTAAAAATTCTGGTATGTTAACACACTATGTGTTATACTTTGAGTCACCGGCCTTGACCAACAGGCTGTAAAAGTCACAGTAATGTCAGAGATCTTCATTCAAATACTTGTTATGGGTCAGAAAAGCAAAGGTATAAAATTAGTCAGCATGACAACCAGGTATGACATAAGCCATTTCAATAAATTTGCTCATAATGAGTGGGTAGGGACGCTGAATGGGTGAAATCTGTATACCATGATGACAGGACCAATCCCAGTGTGTATTAAGGAAAAAAACACTGATGTTTGAGTACAATGGACAAATACACAGCATACCTAAGGTAGCAACCTGTTGTGCCTTGTGCATTTCAATGCAAAACAAACAGCATGCATGTTTCCACAATGTAGCACCAAAATGTGTATCGGCTCCATAAAAAACCTTTCTTTCCCTGCTGACCTGCATTTTGCAGAGTAACAGATCAAGCTAAATCCTGGTATTTCCATAAAACAGAGGTCAGATGCCTAACTTTAAGGTTATGTAAGCAGGACTGGAGCTTTGTGTGTGTATATAGAGTATATTTTCCAAACAACCTAATGAGTTAACAAGATACCTCTTGGGAAGAGCTGCAAGTACTCTCATGAAAACTGTTTCCATAGAGCAGTTGTCAGAGCTGAGCTGTTCCCAGAGGGGCTACTAAAGTGTCTATGTATCTGTTTACTGTATTCTGTGTTTAGTGCCAATGGGACAAGGGCAAAGGCTTGCAGAGAAAAAGTGTTGTACAGAGCACATGTATTTTTTTTATGTTTTAGAATCCACAGTAAATAGACAAGAATAGAGCATGGAGTGTCCCTGTGGGTCAGGAACCAACAATTTCTGAATTCCTATGATAAAAATCCTGACTTGGTATTTGCTTTAGTATCTCTCATATCTTTTGGTGTCCTATTGACAAATAGAGTTATCACCATATACTTCCTATTCTACAAGTCCCAAGCAGAATCTATGTTTTTTCCTGCTTTGTGTAGCTTACACCTGATTGATTTGCCTATGGGCTATATCCACAATTCCCAGCTGCACTACATAGAGGGGGCCGGGTGGTTTGGGAGACATGGACAGTTGGGACATAATGATGGTGACTTCTGTATAATCACATGTTCAATATTTCAAGCTATACAGAAAAATGGTAACTGTTACAGCATCCATTAGCGGGCCAAAATTCAATTTTACAATGGGGTTGCACCAAGGTAACAAACATAATGTAATATTAGTGCAACATGCTGTCATTTATTTCTAAGGCAATGTACATGTGATGTACATTTTCCAGTGCATCACAATGGATGGCAACACATGGTCATGTTACGTGTCTATTTTGGTGCATGCCCAATAAGAAATTTTCCCCCTTGGATATTGTTAAACTACCAGACAGGGATGACTGCTCCACTTTCCCTTGGGGGGGAAGACAAAGCAAGATACCTCCTGCTCACTTTTTATTCCTCCACAGAACTGATCAGTGCTGTGTGTATTAGTTTGTGTTAATGGGAACAATCACAAGTATTTCCAAGTACAGAAATGTGATTTGTGAACTGACATTTACTAAGCCTTAAACCAAATGTGCGCTGTGCCGTTTACCCACCATCCATTTGTAACATTTACATACTACTACTACTTCAATAGTTGACTGATCATGAGACTAATTTCCAAATGGCTGTAGATATATGCAGGGGTGTAGTGGGTCGGGCACGCGTGTCCTTACTTTATTCGGGAAAGAGGCATTTATATAACAATGATGCACATGGGCCCTCGTCATGGATAGTACCATGTCCCCTCTTCTTTTTTTTCTATACCTCTGGATATTTTGAACATGCAAGTAAGTATTGAAGGTACACAAGTTGTATTGTGCATGATTGATCATGTACGAGGGGGTGCTGAGAAATTCCTGGCTTTGCCCCCTTTCCAGATGAAATAGACAAATGAGTGTGGGGGCATATGACAGCCCAATATCTTAGTATGTAACTGTGCAAATATCAGGTCTTTGCGATTCTTAAAACTGTTTTTTCTTTTAGTGAGAAGCTGGCTGGTGATGGAGGAGGCACAAGCAAGTTTCACGTTGTTGGAGTTACGGGCCATCATAAAGTTTTTGTTTCTCCAGGGAAAGTCAGCAAAGAACATTCACACTGAGATGTCACAAACACTGTGAGAGAAGTGTCCTTCCTACAGCACTGACAAAACCTGAATATCTCGTTTCAAGACTGGGCATATCACCGTTAAAGGTGAGCCCCGCAGTGGGCGCCCCCCAACCTCAACTGACCCGGCAACCTGCGATGCTGTCAATGAGATGATTATTGAGGACCGGCGAATATCTGCAAAAAAAGATGGCCCAGATACTTGAGCGTGTTGAGTTTGTTATCACCACTATCCTAGACATGCACGAGCTTTCAGCTTCATCAGAAGAAGGAACGAGTTGAAGCATCCAAAGCTGTTTTGGCCCATTTTGAAGCTGCTCAGGACTTTTTAGCTAGATTAGTAATTGAGGATGAAACCTGGCTCCACATCTATGATCCTGAAACCAAGGAACAGTCAAAGGGGAACAGTCAAAGGAATGGCGCCACAGTGGTCCCCACGGCTGAAGAACTTCCAAACCCAGAAATCTGCCAAAAAGGTCATGGTGTCTGTTTTCTGGGACAAAGATGGTATTCTGTTGGTGGACTACCTACCTCAGGGCACTGGTATCACCCGACAGTATTATGCTAACCTCCTGGATCAGCTGAAGGAGGCAATAAAGACGAAACGCTATGGTAAGTTGACCAAAGTGATCCTTTTTTTGCAGAACAATGCACCTGCCCACACCTCCAACGTTGTGGCTGCCAAATTGAACACCCTGGGTTTCCAATTGGTTCACCATCCCCCCTAGTCACCTGACCTGGCCCCTTCAGACTATTATCTGTTCCCAAATTTGAAGAAACACCCGAAGGGGCAACATTTTGAGGACATTTCTGAGTCCAAGATGCTGCCGAGAGCTGGTTTGTGGCCCAACCAAAGGACTTTTATTTGAACGGTCTAGAAAAGCTGCAACTATGCTGTACAAAGTGCAGTCTCAGGGGGGAATATGTTGAAAAAATGTGTTATTTCATAACTCTGGCTCTCTTCTTTCTGGGTAAAGCCAGGAACTTCTCAGCACCCCAATCCTGGCCCCCAATACATCTGCCTGGATATCCACAAGCAGGGCAGAATCTAATATGTGTGTGCAGTGTTTTGAGAGTTCCAATCTATCAATTGCTTGGTCGGATTGTTTGGTCACTGACAACAGACTGTGTACACACAAGCACAGATAAGTCAGGCATGTACAAAGTCTGGCCCGGTTGCCAATTGCAGCCCATGTTCAGAATTCCACCGGCCCGTGGCCTCTGTCATCGCAGGGAATCCCCTAGGTTATTATAGTTGGTGCGTGCTGTGTGAACCCATGCAGACCATGCCCACATATTTTCACCTCACCAAATCTGGCCCTCCTCACAAAAAGTTTGGACACCCCTGTTCTAAGTGAACAGAGTGCAGGTAGGAAGGCAAATACATAGCTTTGCAGTGGTACCCGTTATAAAACACATATTTACTATGAGCCCCATGTGGTCACACCCACCCCCCATATACTCTCTCTATGAATTTCACTGTAAGCATCCATTATTAGCAGGACAAAGTGTAAATCAACAAAATGCAAGAGACGTTATAGGTTCTCACCCTGTTATGTCACTTACTATATAATTTAAGCCATTTTAGACAGATCAGTAAATGCTCCTTTTTGCCCATTGTCCCCCATTCAGAAGAATTTCCTAAACAACAGGAATATAGAGAAATCTGCTCTGAACCAGTGTCTCCATTGAAAAATTTACTCTCTATTGCTGTTTAGGAATTATTCGGCATTCCTGACTTTCCCTTGCATTGTTACCATAGAATACAAGTAGAAGAAGGAAAAAACAAAACAAAAAGTAAAACAATAGTTGCCCAGTGGTACAGAAGTTCATACAGGAGGGAGGTTCTAGGGGGGATTATACAATTCTAGTATATTCCTGATGGCACTAAGTTTAAAGATGAGGAAATGGGGTATAAAACAACACCAGATCCTCATCCAATTTCCAACATTCCCCACTTTCAGGCACTAGGTCTGTGTTGCTGGAGATGATTGCTTTGAGTTTGCTTTTGGGGTTAGTAAAGAAATCTCATGATGTCATATAGCAGCACAACATGCTGGATCTCTGGATCAACAGATTGCTTAGTAAGGGGAAGACACAGAGGTTCGCCTTCTGCTCACCCAGCATAGCAGCATGAAATGTCCCCAGCAGAGGATCTGCCCCTCCCCCTGGTATGACCCCCTACCCGGTATGACCCCTCCCCCGCCATGCATTGTAGCACCGTGCTGGCTCTCTCACCCGCAGTCCGGGGCCGGGCACCACCTGCAGTCCGGGTCGGCGGCCAGGCAGCGGCGCAGCAGGAACTCCTCGTATTTCCGGGTGAGCTGGGGGTCCCGCAGGATGGCCCTGACATGTTGGGGGCTGAGGCGCTCGGCACACTCGGGGCAGCGGAGGTTGACCCGGCTCTCGGTGATTTCTATCCGCAGGTACTGGCGGAGGCAGCGCAGGCAGGAGCGGTGGCGGCAGCTCAGGAGTTCGGGCAGCTCTTCGGGGGGCTGACGGACCAGACATAGCGGACATTCTAGGAGCGAGTCCTGACCGCCAGGGGAGGAGGGCGGCGGGGGAACCGAGGCCGGTACAACAGGGGGAGGAGGCGGTGACGGCGGAGGGGAAGGGATCGATGGCTCTGGTACTGAACGGGTTCTTCCAGGGAACACACTGGGAAGGGAAAGGAGAAGTCGGCGACGCCGGGCCCCAGGGCAGGGTGGGGGCTCCGCGGAGCCCTCGGTCATCTTACGCTCACCGACACTTCAAACCAGGAAGTGATTAGAGTCCGGGTTCAGACTACGCAGGCGCCCGCTCTGCGAGCTCTACAATTCTCCACCCAGGTGACAGAATCGCACATGCGCAAATGAAAGCAATCCCGAGAGTGGATGACATCAGTAGTACGTGCCCCAGAGGCCACGCCTTAGTGCGGGCATTACACGTGCGCAGTAGTGGTTTAGAGTGTCCTATACTTGCTGGCGGTAGCGCCTGTACAGGTCACGTGACAAAGACATGATTTGACAGCTTTCACTTATACAACACACATCACTTCTGTGTTTATAGTGAATGCCTGTCATGTCAGATCTGACAGGCTGGCTATTTTCTGCTCAGTTCAGATCAATAGCTGAAAAGTAATTTATTTTTTTAAGATTTGTCTTAAAGGAAACTTGTCAGTCCAGAAACAGCGTCTGCCATTGACAATCTTTGTAAAAATAAAAGTAGCCATGCTTCTCCATACCCTGGGTTAGTGTCCTACAACAAGGAAGCAGATTGGCTACTTTGTATTACAGTACAGGCAGGTCCCCGGGTTACATATGAGATATGGACTGTAGGTTTGTTCATAAGTTGAATTTGTAAGTCTGAACATGTACATTATTTTAATAAATGCAATTAGGACAGATGTTTGTCTCAACATATTATTAGGAAGCGTGGTATCAGTTACTGTAAAAAATCCCTACTGTGAGTTAATCACAAACAAAGCAAAAAACAATAAATAAAACTTTATGGAGCCTAGACAATGATTAACTTCTGGAGCAAGCTGTTCTTTGTTATGCAAAAAGAAACAACTGCAGAGTGTGTCTTGGTAATTAAGGAGTTACAAGAGACTGCTGCAGAACAGCAACTGCCCCCTCCCCCCATCAAGCCTCCCTCCTGCACAGAATTAGCAGGAAAGCCTGTTTGTATCTAGGAGTCGTTGTCCGTATGTCAGATGTCCTTAACCCGGGTACTACCTGTATTCCAGATCAAGCTGGCGGATCATGGCCAATACCCAGGCAGGTAATTGAGGAATGCTCACTTCTTCATTGGCAGCATGCAGAAATACATGGGTGTCTTGGATGGGATTTCATTTCCTGGATCATTTCATATGGCCACATTGTGATTTTAGTATCTCAACCTCAGCTTTGGCACAATATTTTTTAAAATACATATAAACTATGCTTCTATAAAAAAAATAAAAACATTAAAATGGGCCTGATATAATAAAGCTCTTTAAGAGAGGGGAGGTTAGACTACTAAAAGAGAACCTGGGTGATTCAATAAACCTGGCACAGATCAGGTGCAGGCAACAACATTTGCCAACTAATAGCAAATAATTTTTAGGAAATCCGTTCACCAACGTTCTCCCATGATAGTCTATCTTCTCCAACCTTGGAGAACTGTATTAAATCGGGCCCAGTGTGTATAGTATAGTATAATGTTTATTTGGCTATATGGTGCCATAAGAAGAGAAATTGGGCCATTAAAAAGCAAACCACAAACAACACAAATACATTAGAAACAACAGTGCCACACACATTCCAGTACTAGAAAAGCTTTACCCAGGTGTGAACGTAAAACAAGTGGAGTTATAAAATTGTCTACGTGTTCTGAAGAGCGGGAAGTGAAATTAATGCGTCATGTTTGTGTCTTTGTATTAGATCAGAGATTAGCAGCCAGCTCAACAAGATCCTGACCAGTTCTCATCCATCAGCCTAAAATGTATCATTTTGTATCTTTTATCCATAACACTATATTATGAATTGTAAGCAATATAAATAAATTGTTGCTGCACCCCTCCAGGTCATCACCAAATCGGTTTTACTGATATTTCCTACATTGGTAGAACTGTAGAAACAGCATGGATAGGCTGTGAATTTTCTTCAACGTTACAAAAACAGGTCCATTTGAATGTGAAAAACGCTACAGAAGGGCTGTAGCTTTCCACATATCAGACTAAGGAGGACATGATATAAAACCCCCAGCTTTGCTTGGTGAGAATGGAAGTATTCTACTGATTACTTGCCCAGGAACAAAGCTATTTTGACATCAATAAACCCATTTGATTTATGTTGCGTTGATTACTGAGAAAAAGCTTTTAATGACATACTGGAGCTTGAATTCTAAATCAGTAAATTAGTAAATGGTCTGTGGAACTAGATTTTTTGTAATTAGTAGTGTCTAGCTATAGACAGATAAGTTCCCAGCTGGAGAGTAGGGACATGGGAAGATTATGTCATCACATTACAAAATCTTGTATTTTCTTTTAATGTACAGCTTTAAGTGACATAATATCCTTGATCCAGCTATGAAGGTCCTTGTTTAGGCACTTCCTTTTAAAGGGTGACAACACTTTGTCCTTATATCCCAATTTGCTTACCTGAATTTTATCCTCACGTGCTACCAGTGGAACTAAAGAGGGAAAGCAGAATCACTTGAAATTGTAATAACATTACTTATGGTCAAAGCTTTGTCCATCCACTAAGTGCTCCTGAGGTCTTTTAAAGTTTTATTTCACACTAAAGTGTTATTTTAGTTACAGCTGGAGTCAGACAGCCTGACTCTCTTGAAGCAAACATTCTAATAGGAAAAAAACTGTAATTTTGAATTCTGTTCCACACACCTTTATGATTTTCGACATCTCTAACATCATTTAACATCACATGTAATATAAAAACAAAAAATGGAGTGGGAATTATTTAAAGCAATCCCAGTGTTTATGCAGAACCAACATTGTTGGGCTTCTACACATAGGAAGATTGTTTTTTATTTTTTTTTCCAAAGCTAGTTAAAAATCTATTATTAGCCTGTATAGAGTGACAGACAATGTAATTAAGATCTGTTATAATTCCCAACCTGGAGCGAATTGGCACCTTAAAGGCGTAAAGATAGCTGCTCAAAGCTTTTCAAATGTTCTGAAAAAAAACTTGTTTAAACTCTATATATGCTTACGGTATACATTGCTCTTATAAAAGAAGCTCCCATGAACCACCCATCCAAAGGTCTTAAAGCTGAAAGCTAGAAAGTTAAAATTCTCTTGGGCCTTAGCAGTCTGTAATAAAAGTGTGGATTTGTAAAGTGGCTGTAAAGTAGTGATTTCCCATCTTGAATCGTCTCATACTACATTTGTATTATCTCACAAGTCTCTAACATTGTCCTTGAGCAAGTCTTCAGATATTCAGCACATATATTTATTTACAGTTCATAAGTCTTGCCAGGGTGCACAGCTGACAACCCTGATTTTTTTTTTTCTAAGTTACAGTTGTAGAGTCAGAGGAAGTGTATTGAATAATGCTGTCAACCTTGAGCATGAATGGTGTCAGAAAACAAGTACTGCACGGAGAAGGGAGTAGTTCTGCATTGAAAGTGGACACTGCAGTAAACTTTTCAATCATACCTTTCCAGAGAGAAAATTAGAAGTTTTTCATCCTCCAAAGCTGCTAGTCACCTGGCAGCTGTAATGGACTTCCCTTCTTAGTATTCCCAGAGTCACGGACGCAGAATAGGTGTACAGATGCAGCAAGTAGGGTCCATAATTTATTTCATAAATACTTGTTTGGGGTTAGTGACATGGTTAAGCCAGAGGACGAATTTGCAGGCTATAAACTTTTCTTGCATATGGTTTGCAACAAAGGAAATATATCTTTTTCAATACAGCTTTATATTTACTCCAGGTGCTAGCAACCTACGTCTTTAATCACCTTTCTTGTATTACCTTTGTTCCTTAAGAAATGGTAAATTGCACCAAAACCTTGGATGATGTATGGCAGCTTTTATTTATGTATAAAGACAAAAAAAAAAAAACAAATCTCGTTAGGAGGGGGCAAGACATTTGTCCCTCCTTAACTGAATCAATTCCAAGATGTACTATGATATCGCTGAATTGGGTGATGAGTGAATGCGGCTCAGACACAGTAAAAATTAGTATTCTTTTTGTCATAAAATGGGTGAAATAGTGTAGTTACTTAAAACATTAATACATAAATTAAAAAAAACAACTTCCAGAGCAGACATTTGTTTTTTTACCACCTCTGCTCACTAGACATCAGTAATGTTTTTCCTGCACATGTCAATGAGCAATTGTATAGCAAAAGTTCAGCTGCAAGTTCCTGATCGTTATCTCCTAAAACTATGTGGCTATGGTTGACTCATGCCTTGCTGGAAGTGCTGGCTCTATGAATCTTTTAACAAGACAGAAGTACGGAAACAGAAGTTTTAGTAAAGTTTAGTAGGTTGCACAAGCTCTGAACTCTTGCAAAGAGCTCCAAAAACATACAATGATCAGATGGCTCAAGAGATGTTAGGATAACAAACTTGTGAGATCCATGGGAAGAATAGACATATATCCCAAATAGTTTAATTTCATTCTGCTGTCAGTGTATTATAAACATCAAAAATTTCTGCCTAAACGCATTATAAAAAATATATAAATAAATACAAATGGTCACACCTGCACACCTTTTATTGTTTCAGTAATTACACAAGGCACTGGTTGTTAATGTTCAAATAAAAGACAAGTGATTGAGAGTAAAGAACAATTTAGTCAGACTCAGCATCCAAGGTTAACAATGCTGTGAGATTGTCATGCGATAGTCACCCTACAAATGAGCCCTTTATACTTCTCTGATAGTGATTACTTACCAAGAAAGTACAACAGTGAATGGAAAACAGACTGGAATCCAAAAATACAGACAAGTGCAAAAAACATTCAAAATTTAGGATTTTTTTTTTTATGTTTGGTTCTAATGTCCCAATTCCAGTGTGTCCATATCTCATATTGCAACCTGATCTGCACTTCTCATACTTAAGTGATAAAGCAAGTATTTTTTTTTTTTATAAATAATGGTCCAGTCACACATTCCTCAACAATGAGGTTAAAACACTGTAGCTTCAACCACAGAAGCTTTAAATACTTATAAAAGATGAATGCAGTGATGAAGATTTGTGGGAATGAAGAAGCACCACAAGCACAGCAAGATAACAGCAGTAGGAGTTGACAGGGGTACTCAATCATCAGTCTACTGTGCAGTGCCCTAGTGCACAGGGTTAGGGGCCTGCAGACAACACACTCCTTTCTGGGATGACTGGGGATCAGTGCGCTGGAATGAATAAAAAAAAAAAATAAAATGTAAAAATTAACTCTAAAGCTTACAACCACAGAAAAAGATTAAGGTAAGAGAAAAAATAATTCTATAAAATTAGAAAAATATAAAAATATTTAGTTTGCCAGCACTTTTATTGACAGATTACAGCAAGAGCAGGATGCTCATAGCTTTAGAAGTGTGCACATAAGATTACAACATTCCTTCAGTAACAGATGTCCCTTTTAAACACAGACTCAAATAGAATATTATTGTTCTGAAAGCTAGTGAAAAGTTAAGTATTTCCACCCAAAAATCACAAGAATATAACAAGATCTTTACTACGAGCTCTGGAGAAAGCGGCCAGGATGCTTGCAAACACCACATCTGGAGACTGTGCGGCATCTACTGCTGTGTGGATTCCATGACGTTGGTAGTATTCCACAAGTGGTGAAGTCATAGTGTGGTAGGCATCAAGCCGGGACTTCAGAGTAGTTTCATTATCATCAGAACGTTTCACCAAAGGCTCTCCGGTCACCTGTTAAAACACATAGTCTGTATAAATAAGCCCTAGTAATTGCCACGCATAATCTTCTGAATGGGAAATTACAGAAAAAAGACAGAAAAGTAAACTTCTGACAATAGGAGCACAGTGGCAGCCACAGAAAACTATAAACTAATGTCCATTAAAGGACTTTCTGTATACTGCTCTCAATATAGAATATCCATACATTATCACAATAAAGCACGAAATAAAGGTTTCTGGAATGACATGCCAAAGATGTGTGACCATTCTTTATTTTCCTTGCATGCTATACTTTTATTTAAAAGGTGAAAGTTCCCAGGCTGTCACCATCCTTTGTCCAGTATAAATGTGCCACTACAGAATAATATACCCTTGCACAAAGAAAAAAACAGTTTAAATTCAGAATAGTTCACCTATATGTGCATACTTACCCTATGGATTTATACAAGAACTGGTTTTGATTATGATATATATATAAAAGAGCGTTTGCAAACCGCAAAACATGTCACCTATTTGGACAAAACTGCTAATCAGAAGCCACCAAATATCACATCTTTATCTGGTAATGGCTTTCAATTGTCTTTTTCTTTTCTAACTGTTGTGATATACAGGCATTTTCTTTTTATGGTAAACATATTTCCTGGGCACCCATAATCATCTTTTTCCCTGTGATAACTGTGTGACTGAGATCTTGGATATATTGAAGTCCATTAATAATGATATGCAGCTCCCAATGCTTCCCCTCTACTGGTATTTCTAGTTTAAAATTTTAGGCATTTCATTGGATAGTTTCTAATCATGCCTACTAAGTATACTGCAATTACAATGAATGAAGAAAATAAAAAGGTCATACCTAATAATATGCTATGTTAGATGTTATGCTGAAAGTTCTTACATGCTGGTCTTTATTTTATGAGTTGAAGGTCAAAAACAGTCCTTGAGAACTACGTTTAGCAAAGGCATACTAGAACTCCCTAGATTTATACAGCTTCCTACTGGCATTTTAAGTTTTCATTCATTTAGTAGTGAAACATCGAAGCAATGTCTGCACTGCAAACTTACATCATCTTTCATGTGTACTTTAGGAGGATTGAACTCTTCATGGTATGATCGTCCACTTGGAGGGTGTATTAACCTACATCAACAGATTGAAAAGAAGTTAGAGTAACGAAGCATGATCTGAACACCAGTAAAGTTTAGATCTAGGAAATTTTATGTTGTCATTACCTGCCACAAATCCTTCTTACAAGCAAAGAATCGTCTATGCTGAATTCGATGACTGAATCAAGTTTTTCTTGACGCTTTTCCAGAAGTTCATCAAGCTAAAAGCAACAGAATTGAAAACTCCATATTACAATATATATATTATAAAAAAATCAATTGATTTGTTGCTTGATTTGAAAACTATTAAAGATTCATACTAAGCAGAAATAAAAGACAAAATAATGGCCCGTTGTCATTACAGAGGTTGCAAAAGATCTATTCTTCAAAGTCTATGCCAGTCTCTGTGACCAGTGGACCAAACAGAGGCAGGTGCAGTCTCCGTTTAGGAAAGACAGGGAAGAATCCTTCTCTGGCTTTTAGGTATCAGCATTCTACAAAAATCAAAAGTAGTTTGAGACTTCGTGTTATAGAACTCCACAACCATCTCCTTCTGATGGAATTAGTCATTTCATGTTTTATTAGCCTTTTCATTTTTAACTTTAAGATGAAGTGTTGCTTAAAATATTGTCTTTTGTTTACAAAATCCCAAAGAAATAGTGGAATGTAAAAGCCTTAAAGGCCTTTTGAATTGGCATGTTTAAATGAAAGATGAGCAAGGAGATGGCAGCCTGTCCCAAAAAGTGAAAGATGTGGATGTTGCTCTTTTGCTTCCTAAGCAGCTGTCCTTCAGCTGCAGAGATTTTCAAGCACAATGGAAAATGAGTGTGTAATAATGAGCTGGGGAGCTTGTTACAGTTTCTATTTTACCCAACTCCTACACATTTCCTATTAAAGTCAAACCTGGGCTCTTCCCCTTACCACCTCCTGAACTTCCCTATCATTTAATTAAAAATACTGTTACCAGATCTTTTTACATTAAACCCTGTAACAATAAAGCACAACTATTACAGTATTCTATTCCTACTATTTTTTGTCCTTATCATATTTCAATGCATTAAATGATTCAAATGAATCAAGTTAAATTGTGAATGCCTGTCTATATTTGCCTAAACTGCACCCTTTTCCACAGATGTTTCACCATTAGCTACTAGGGCAGAGAGCAGAAATGCAAACAAAGGATAGCCAATGGGAGTGGCTGCTGTTTGTATGCCAGAGCCAACAGCTATTCTGCAAAACTTTAAGGGGAGACATAACTTTGCCTACATTTTTTATTCACAATTAAATTTAGAGGCATTACCATTTATAAGTTGATGGGTAACCATTTGGTTAAGGGTTGAGCCGTGTAAGTCTACCTTAGTTGGGAGAAAAACTTTTCTGACCATTGAAACACTATAGCAGCCTTAGTCTGAATTCTCTTATGTCAGCCTAGTAAAGCTTAAACTGAATTGCTCAGAAGAGAAGAATGGAAGCTATTGACCTTATCTTGAAAATATTAGTTGCCTTTTACTATGTTGACCCTCAGGTCCCAATACTTGAGTGACTAACCTGAAACATCTATGTGCCACTATCACAGAAGGTTATAGCAAGGAACGACTAATGGAACCAAGAAGGGCTGTCATAAAATCAGTGCATATCACAATGTAGCATTTTTCTTCCAAATTTGTTTTGTACCCTATTGGCTAACAGTTCCAAACTACACTCTAGTGTGCTAAACACTGGTTATCTGGAAGATTTTTTAGACCCAGCACACCAGAGTCTTCTGAGCAACTATTTTCTTTTTGGTTAAGAGCAGTATTCCATTGAAACCATAGTTTCCAATTACTGCACTGATGATGACAAACAAAACTTTGCCATGAGTCCATTTTATTAGGTTGTACCCGTTATTCACATCAGCAGTATGGGATGTAGAGTTAACCAATAGGGTTATATAAATGTGTAGTTCTGGTCACTACCCTGAAATTAATATTATTTTTGGGATACAATATAGAGGAGACATGTGAATACCTTCTGAAGGCTCCACAGTGCTGTGCTACGACTATGCCTGATATAGTTTTTCCAAGTTACTAATTTTCAAACCATTGCTGAAGTAATATGGAAGCAAAAGCAGCATTCATGATTTTTCATAAAAGGTTAATTTTAACAAACTTGTTCATTCCTATGTACTGAGTATTACTGGTGCAGAAATGTAACTGAGCTACATCATCTGTAATCTGCAAAGAGGATTTATGTTTCTTTCATTCAACAGGTGTTACCATTTCTGCTTGCTTGACAGTGCGAGGAAATCCATCCAACAGGAATCCCTTACTACACGCAGGAGTATCCAGGTTATTTTCAATCAACTCTACAACCATTTCATCGCTGACCTAAAGACAGAAATGAAGCATACAATTGTTTTTGAATGCATTTTACAGCAGCATGCATTCTAGCAGGTGACTTGCCAGACACTAACCAGTTTTCCTGCATCCATTGTAGCTTTTAGACGTTTTCCCAGCTCTGATCCTGATGCCACCATAGCTCTTAACATATCTCCTGTGGCAAGGTGGCAAACACAGTATTTTTCTGCTATTTTTGGAGCCTGAAAAAAAAATTGATTTTAAATAAAGGCACATCTAGAATAATAATTGCTGTGCTTACAACAGATAATGTTAGGAAAACATGTTAGGAAATGTTAGGAAAACATTTTTTTAATCATTTAAAAGGCACACGTTCATTTACCAACTAAAGGCAGTTTGTTTACCCAAACATTCTATACATCTATAACCCCCATCTCCACCATGACAAACATTTGTGAACTAACCTTTGTTGAATTGAAATATTGATCCCACCAGTCCCCTTGTGGTTTCTCCAGTATGTGAAACTGAGGTTGCAGGGCTGATTTATAACTATAGGATTTAAAGCATGTCAATCATGGCACATAACAGGAACATCTGCCAAGGTGGATTAGCAGTTCTTGGCACCCAGGCAAGTAAGGACCAAGACAGCAAATATAGACAAGTATATTTTGTTTCATGAGGTAAACAAAATGCATGGGATGGGAGGTTGGGGGTGAGAAAACTGCATAGTATTCTACTTCATACTTCTTCACACTCCAGGACAGATATCTGCCGTACCAACACAATAAATGATTTGGACTGAGGTGGTTAAAGAAAATTGTACTAAACATAAATATGTATGCTTAATTGTTGATGTATTTTTACCGGCTTGTATTGTGAAAAATAAAAGTTTTTTCTGCAGGCAGTGTGGTCGGGTTGCAGTTTTTGGCCTCTACTAAGGCCCCATATGCAGTGTCTCATAGGACAGTGGTCGCCAGCCTTTCCAAACTCAGAGACTACTAAATCCATGAATTCTGGACCGCACTTGCGTGGGAAGCCGTGTGTCAATCAAAGGGGAAGGAACTAAATTGACTAAAGTCATGATGCCAGAACCCACCCACACTTTCATGGCAGGCTCAGACCTGCTTGCTAAACATCCTGGGGGGATAGTAGTGCAGGGTTAAGGACGTTCCACAACCCTGCGCTGCTGTCCCCCCAGGATGTTTAGCAAGCAGGTATGAGCCCGCTATGGGAGAGTGGGCAGGTTGTGTCAATACAGGGGACTGCAGACCACCAACGGACCAGGACCACCGGGTGGTGACTGTCATCTTAGGTCATCAGCTGCTCAATCACTTCCATATTAATTATTTACATAATTAAAAATGTTTTCCCAATGTCAGCTAAGCAAATTTGAAACATTTGTGAGGACTCTATACAAAAAAAATGTGTTTTCACTTTCTATAAGCCTCCAGTTCCTGATAATCACATAGCTCATAAACTGCTTTTATAGCATTTCTGTAGGTTTTTCTTTTGGCACTTGCTGTAACCTCCTGTAATAACGTCTGAGTGCTTAGCAATTGAAATTAGGTGTCAGGTAATCTATAACTGAGCTACAACATAACTGGCCATGTGAAAAAGACTAAAAAAATAATAGTTTTCCAATTGTCATGGCAAATTTTAATAATTTCTAGTGCAATGCCATTTAACAAGTTATGCAGATTAAACAGTTTAAATTGCAGTATACTTGTTCTAGATCAGAAACTACTAAAGTCCACAGACAACCAGTCAACTAATATTTTCAAGGACTTCAGCAAAATCAGCCTGGATAGTACAGTATAGGTTTATTTGAAAATGACTGTTAGAACAAAGATAAAGTAATCTGCAGTTGCAGGTCACCCCATGTATGTGACAAGAGCAATGAAAGCATTGTCCTTACAGCAAGCTATTGATCTGCTTTACCAAGGTCAGCCACTGCAGATCAAGTCACTTACACAAATGTAAACTCTGATGACCAGATTTTCAAACAGCAGCAGTTTTTTTTTCTTTTTTTAGGTTAAAAATTGTATAGCCAAGCACAATAAATTATGAGATTTTCACCAGTGCCTCCAAAAATATAGCTGTAAGTTAAAGTGAACGTAGATTGATTTTTTTTTTAGAGCAAGGAAAGATCATTTATTGCCATGTGTGTCTGTAATTTAGGAACACTGGAGCAGACAGGAGGAAGTGAACATTATGGCCAGAACAAGCGATACTGAAGCATCGAACAGTTCTGGTAGTGTTGATTTCCTGGCACCCTGCCATGGTTCCTGGTCAGGACTAGATGCTGACTGACAAGCTACAAACCCACAAATCAGCAGTGACAATGCTGAGATCAAGATCCCTGCAACCTGATCATCTCATTGTAGCACAGCAGACCCAGGCTACATGAGAGGGACAACTCTGCACTGAATTCAGGCACAGTGCAGCATTGTTGTCATGGGCAGAATACATTGGCATGTGTGGGATTTTGTAGAGGGACTATGAGAAAACTGTAATTTGCAATTGCATTTATATCACAGCACTGCAGCACATGTTTTTTGGGAGGCTGGATGAACAGTGGTACATTCTGTCATGCTGGGACTTCTGTGACCACACAGCCATACATATATAATAATGTCCAGTTGCATACATTATAATTAATTATACTTGCATGAATCTTTGCTAAAATCATAAACCATTTCAAAGACAAGGTAACAACATGTTGCAAGTTACTAGTAGCCCGCAGGGAGGGAGGGCTTCCTGTCAGTGATCACAGGCACTGGTTACTTGTCACTCATTGCATGACGAGGGAAGGCTGCCCTATCACAGCTTGCCACGTCACTAAACCCTTCAACACCCCCCTCCCCTTCAAGTCCAGGCATTCACATTAGCTGACAGAGAGCCTCTGACTATGCAAAGAATAAAGAGAATATACCCGCTGCTACTCCATTTACCTGTGTCCCCTTGCCGGCTCCCGGAGGGCCTAGAAGAATGGCTCTAATCCCGTCCATAACGGAGCCCCGCTCTGTACCCTCTCTGGGAGCCATGTTTCACAAGAAAGAGCAGTCAGCCTTCCTAGACACCTTTACGCTCACAAAGCCCACTCCGCCCAGTCCGCAATATTATTGGGTAGGATATCTGCGTGACTTTCGAAAGGAGACGATTATTGGATAAGAGGCCTGTCAATTATAAACCATATTTAGCCAATAGAAAGGTGATTGGACAATTGTGAGGTTGTGGGCTGTAATGTAAAGGCGGGAAGCGGAAGATCGCCAAGGTGTCCTGGTGATAGGAAAACACGTGGCTCATATGGGGCGTGGCTTGTGCTGGGACATGTCACCTTATGAACTGTATGGTGACCGCAGATGAATGTAACCAGATGCTATGGAATTGGTGGAAAATGTAATATAATCTCCACTGGAACACATTTATATCTAAATAAAAACTCATTTGTAGCTGGTCAATTACTGGAGGTGGGAATGGCTAGCAATGATTAAATTAACTGATGTTATAAATCTAACACTTAGACCTATTTGACCTATTTGTGTCTGTACTTAGACCTATTTGTGTCTATGTGTTGTATCATGACATATTCAATAAAATGTTTCCAGAATGTTCTGTGCTTGGTTTGGGGCAGTGTTTCTTAACCAGGGTTCCTCCAGAGGTTGCTGGGGGTTCCTGGAGTAATGAGCAATTTGTGCCTCTCAGGCCAGTTTAAGTGACACCAATGATGTTTTTGGCTATCTGTAAGGGTGACATTCTTCTTACTGGCTAGCAATGTAAGAGGTATTATTCCTACAGACCACCAAGCTAATGTACTTGTGGCTGTGGATAGAGTACTTATAGCAGGGGTTCCCTGGGGACCTGAAAGATATTTTAAAGGGTTCCCCTACATCAAAAAGTTTGAGAATAACAGAAGTATGATGTTCCTTCTGCATCAGGTATTTCAAAGACAGAAGAAAATACATTTGAACATTCTTATACCCTATCCAAACCTTTCCCAAGTTCTATCCCTAGA
Source organism: Pyxicephalus adspersus (assembly GCF_032062135.1). Lineage (NCBI taxonomy): Eukaryota > Metazoa > Chordata > Amphibia > Anura > Pyxicephalidae > Pyxicephalus > Pyxicephalus adspersus. The sequence continues at coordinate 89,125,801 of NC_092858.1, read as the reverse complement.
TTGCCTACTGTCTATAAATATGCTATTCTTGCCACCCTTGCATAGGCCATTCTTTTTCAACAATTTAAGAAGTCTTTTTTTCCTTTTAACCTCTCAACCCCCCTAAAAAAAGTTAATAGGGTTTCTTATGACATGAATTTTTTTCTCAGGTATAAAAAGGTTGCTGTAAGTTGTCATTGATGCCTGAACAAAATTGTCATCATACTTCTGGAAAGAAAAGCAGATGCATGCATTGTCAGGGGTAGTACTGTGATCTCTGTGACAGGTAATATACCTATACATTTTACACTGACACAGTACTTAGCATGCAGGTATATAACATACAAATATATAAATAAGACACCGGTGTGGTTGAGCCAGATTTTTTCCTATTATTTCGTATCATATATAAACATATCTTGATGTGTGCACAGGAGAGTGGTTACTATATCCATAGAGAAATGTCTGCATAGACAGGAATGGAGGTGAGCTGGGTGATGAAGGGCTGGGCACAGTACTGGATCTTTTAATTCTGCAGGGAAGATGGTGAGGTGACTCGCAGCACCCAACATTTCATAATTAACATGACAGGCAAGGTATCTCTGCCGTATTCGACATTTGGACAGAGAGGACAACTAGTTTGCAACAGGTATGAAAAAGGCCATCTACATCAAATTAGAATAACTAATTCTGTACAGGGGTGGGGGCTTTCAACCCATGTTGCCATTTTACCATCTCTACTCTGGCCTCATCACTAAAGCTAGCCTTACACTCATGGATCTGGTTACTGAACCATTATTTTCATAGCATTGAGTCTAGCAAATCAAAGGATTGTTTTCCCTACCATTTTTAAAGCGAAACTAAAGTTAAAATAACAAAAATCACACTTACCACTTTATTTCCACAGATCCCTCCGGAGCTGTCTACAATTTAGTCCTGCATTGTTCTGGTTTGTTGCTACGTCCCGGAGCCGAGAAAGATGCGCCAGGCAACGGCATCTTCTGCCTTCTTCTTGCCTTCTGCCTATGTCACTACGCATGCGTGAGATCAGTTCTTTTTTTTTAATGACTCAAAAGACCCCCAATCTCGGCATGTGCAGAAGGAGCAGCCCGAAACCCCTGCGATCCTTTTCAGTTTTCATGGTAAGGATAGTAAAAGCCATTTAATGAAAAACAACATTTTTACTTCATATAGAAGGGTTATCTGCCCTTTTATATGATAGGCCCACTTTAATTAGAAATTAAGTTCAGGGGATTAGATGTAATTATAAAATGAATGGTTGTAAAGTGTTGCTTCAATTTCAAATAGTCACTTATACCTTTTGCTTTCTTTTTGTGATACACATTTGACAAAAAGGATACCTATATGGGCAATAAACAATTGGAAGACAGGTTTTTATTCTTTGATATGCCAGTCTTTATTCTCACTATTGTGGCATTATAGAAAGGTAGGATGAAACATGTTGCAGCAGAAAAATGAAGTGTTCCCACTTGTGTTAGCACAACAAACTGAAACTTGCTGTATATGTGTCTTGTGGTGCCTTTCTCTCTATAGTGATGAAGTATGAAGCAGCAAACCAGGACTTGCATACTGCAATTCATGTATGTGAGTGTACATTTGTTGCAGTACACTGTGTTAGTTAAAATAAATTCGAGTACAGTATGTTTTTTACATACTTTTTGGTTTGTTATGGGCTCATTCAAAGTGATTGGGTTCCCTCAAAACATTGGACCTGATTAAAATAAAGCTCTCAAAGATTGGAGAAAATCTATTATGGGAGAACCAGGCTAAGTGAGCAAACCTGGATAAGATTTTGCTATTTTGGCAAAAGTTTTTAATCCTGAACCAATCCAAGTTTGCTGGATCACCCTGGTTTACCCATATTAGTTTATTTTTCCTGCTTTGGAGACCTTTAATAAAACAGGCCCAGTGTGTGCACAAATGAACTAATTAATTTGCTACGTCAGCCTAGGATCACAATAAAATGCTGTGGACAGGAAGGACGTGTGACTGGCCAGAACATGGTGTTAAAAAGTATTTAGAAGTGGTACATGAAGAAATGTGGGTGACTTTGCTGTAAAAAGTTGATCAGTGTCAAAATCGAATTGGGCCTAGCGACTGTCACATTTGCCATCTTCTAAATCTGACTAAAGGTTTTGGGACCTGGATTTTCCATTGAAATGTGGGAAAACTTGGTGTATGGTGAACAAAAGCAGCTAATATGATTGATCTGGGAATAATAAACATTCCCCTTTTGTCAGTGTAAGGGTAATATAATGAAGGACAGGATAGTAAAAAAAAAAACAACAACACAAAATTGGACACATTCACTTCCCTTGTTTTAGGAAATTACATGGATTATATGAAGTTTGATTTGTGGTATACCTTCTCCCTCTTGTGGTCAGAAGTAGCACTTCATCAAAATAAAAATGACTTGTTAGGTAAAGTATCACATGTATGTTGAAAACAGAAGAATGTTCAGCCTGTATTAGTATCTGAAAATTAGTTGTTGAGGTTATACTTTGATCCAGCAGTTGGACAATGCTTAATTAAAGTAAAAAACATGGCAAATGCTCCCTGTTAAACTGTAATGGGCCTATCATAAGGAAAAAAAACAAGGCTTAGTGCTTAAAGTAAAGGAGTTGGAGTATATAATACAGTAAAGTGAAAAGGTCAGGAGAATGTAAAATACAATATTTGTGCATTGTACATGGTTCAGGAGTAAATATATATATATATATATATATATATATTGTGCATTCTACAACACAGAATACAGTGGTCATAAATATAGAACAGTTCTAACTATTTTACATATAGGGCTGCACATCTTCCACCACATTCTAACATTGGTTTGTGGATTGAGCAGCTAGTATTGCCCCCAAAATAATCACAAATATTTACAGAAAACAAACCAATGTACAGAAAAAAACAACATACTATTCCCAGTGGGCATTCAGTTTAACTCTAGACTAGGCAGACCCCCAGGGTTAGGGATGATACTGTATCAAGAGGTTTATGGCTTTATCACACAGTTTTGCAAGTTTTTTTATGTTATTCTTACTTAAAGCTGCTTGCAAAAGTGATTAGCATTGTAACAAATGGGTCTATGTATGCTACATGCAGCATGCAGGAGAGATTTCCCTTCTCTGCTGTCTCTATAGACTTGAATTGGAACTGTCTGTCACCACTTATACAACTTTTTATACAACTTTTTTAAGCAATTGAACGTGTTTTCTATTACCAAAAAAAGTTAAAAAAAACACACACTTTGCAGCTGCTTACAAACACCTGTATGAACATTTGCAAATGCCTGAAAAAGCCTGCAGGTCACTGCCTGTTACCACTGCTAGGCACTCAGAGGTTTCCTTCCTGCCAGCCACTACTTAGCCATTTCTTTCCTATTTTCTCATCCCACCCTGCAGAACCGGATTTTGTTTAAGAACTGCAAGCCTTTCATTGCTAATCATCGGCATAGAGCAATGCCTGATCTTAAGGCTAACTGTACAGATGTATCATTCAATCAAACATCCTATTTTTTTCATAGGAATTTGTTGATCCTTTTTTTCTGAGTTGGATCAATTATTAATATTTTTATTAATATTATTAAACAGGATTTATCTAGCGCCAACATATTACGCAGCGCTGTACATTAAATAGGGGTTGCAAATGACAGACTAATACAGACAGTGATACAGGAGGAGAGGACCCTGCCCCGAAGAGCTTACAATCTAGTAGGTGGGGGAATTTCACACACAATAGGATGGTGGGAAGTAGTGATGGTATCAAAAGACAGAAAAAGATTGGTAGGCAAGTTTGAAAAAATGGGTTTTGAGTGCTCTTTTAAATTAGCAGAAAGTGGGAGCAAGAATAGGACGAGGAAGACCATTCCAGAGAGTTGGGGCAGCTCTAGAAAAGTCTTTGAGCTGTGCATGTGATGAAGTAATGAGTGAGGAAGTGGGTATTAGGTAATTGGAGGAGAGGAGAGAGCGGCAGGGGGAGTATTTTTTTTACCAGGTCAGAAAGGTAAGTGGGACAATAACTGTGGAGGAATTTGAAGGCAAAGCACAGGAGCTTGAATTTGATTCTAAGGTGAAATGGAAGCCAGTGTAGAGATCTGCAAAGAGATGCAGCGGAAGAGGAGCGGAGGGAAGGATGGATGAGTCTGGCTGCAGCATTAATGATAGATTGTAGAGGGAAGAGTTGGGTTAGTGGAATAACAGAGAGAAGGAGGTTACAGTAATCCAGACGAGAGATGATAAGAGCATGTACAAGGAGTTTGGTGGTCTCAGGGGACAGGTAGGGGCGGATTTTGGAGATGTTGTGTAGATGAAAGTGACAGGACCTGGAAATGTTCTGAATATGGGGGGTAAATGAGAGGGCAGAGTCAAGTAAAAGCTTTTGATATCCGAGGTGGAATTTATTTTTCAATTTTTTTATTTGAGATATTTTTATAGAAGGGGTAAAACCAGACAAGGAACGAAAATGTCATAGGGGAAGAGAGGAAAGGCGTGAAAGGGGGGAGGGGTCTCACTAGGGGTGAAAGTGACAGGGTGGAGTTTAATTCTTAATTGATTTTGATTCAATCAAATTTTGGAGCATAGGAAGAAAAGCTTAACTTTATTACCCAAGGAATTTAGAAAACATAGTGATTAATATCTTTTTTTTTATTATAAATAGATAATACTAAGTAAATGACCATACCGATTGCCGTTTCTGGTAGTACAACTTAATTATAAACTCACATGCCCTGCAGTAGGATTCCTTAGGTAGGACCCCAGGTCCCAGTGCCATCATTTACTCCTTTTATTATTCGATGTTTCTTTGTCATCTAGGTAAGTTTAAATATCTTTGATATAGGGCAGCTTTAGATGGATGAAAAATATTAGAGCTATAAATATCAGAATATTAGTTATGTAGTTATTTAGATGAGCAATTTTACCGATCTAGAACTAGTGGCATATTTAAATTATTTTTTTAACTGTTTTACAAAGTGTTTAATTCTATTTAAAAGGCAATTGTTGGAATATTTTATCTGCCAAATAAGATATTTTACAAGTACCATTTTATTTTCTGCAGGTACCACTTCTTTACTCTATTTGCATTCCTTATTATTTCAATAGCAGTGTGAAAAAGTATTTTTCTGATGTCACTTCCTCTCCCCCAAAGGTTTATGAACATGCCCATGCTATTCTCTGTATAATTATTCACCGGCCTAAAGATAACTGATGTAGCATTCATTCCTGGAGGTGTGAATGTTGTTTTCCTGAGTGTACCCTTGTACCCTTGTAATGTGGCCTAGGTTAGGAGAATTTATTAGAACTTAATATGTAGAAGAGAGGGTCTAGGGTAGAAACGTGTCCAGTACAAGTAGCCCAAATCCAGTAAATCACAATTACTACTGACAGCTGACCTCCTGCATTCTCCCTGACCTCTTCATCCTTTGAAGTGGTCTTCCTCACTGAAGCTTCTTCCAGACATCCATCCCAAGGAACCTTAATCCTCCAGGATGGATCAATCATAGCACCTGAGAATCATCACTATCATCTATTATTTTTACTTACGGTTTTAAAAACGCATGTAAACATTCCTAATGCGTTTATATGCGTTTTTATGCACCTTTACAAGCGTTTTAAAACTTGCCTTTAAACGCCTGGAAAAACGCTAGAACACCTCCAAGCCGCGTTTTGCTGGTATTATACAAGCTTTTTGGACTGTTTACGTTTTACGTTACATTACGTTATAAATGCGGGAAAACACCCCCATTAAAATCAATGGACATGTTTACCTGCGTTAACTAACCTAATTTTTAAAATGTTGCAAGGAGCATTATCTATAACACTCAAGAACGTGCAACAAGGAAACATCCTGGTATAGATTAGCCTATTGGAATGTATGGAAATTTCAAACATGGGCTTTTAAAGCCTCAGGTTAAACGCTCGGGAAAACGTCTGTGTAAACCCAGCCTAATGCCTCTGTATGATAGTCAAGCAGCAAACAAGGTAATGGATAAAGGCCAATTCAAATATGCACAGTTGCATCTATATGCACAATTATTATCAATATAAATTAATTGCAAGTGTTCAAAAGATCAAAACAATTTCCCCCATATCTGAAATTATACAACTGTACATGAATTAGTTTGATGAAAAATTACAATTTAGTTAATAATGCAACATTTTTTAATGTTATGCTATATAAATTCATAGTTTATCAAGCTTTAATCAAGGAAAACAAAAGTTTATGGTGTGTTTTACACTTTAGGCTGTTTTGTAAAGCTCTGTGTTAATTATTGTAGATAATTGCAATAATTTCTTCAGCTCTTGTATAGACTAGTAGACTAGTGTATAGACTATGTAGTTTCTGTCTGTTGCACAGTTACAGTAGTTTGTAATATCTGTTCTTAGCTGGATTGAACCAGCCCAGAGCAGAGCATTCTGATGTCATATACCGAAAGTTTACATCCACTTTTTGTTGCAGGAAGTGCCTGAAGCAGTGGACTTTGCGTACTATGTCAGTATCCTGTGACGTGAACTTTTCTTATCTATGTAACCATTTGACAGAAAAACAATGCTGTGGTAGGAGAAGTGGTGACTATACTCTGTATTCAGCAAACCTCTCTAAACAGACTAAAACCAGATTGTGCAACAAACAAGGTGATGTGTACCCTGTCAAACAAGAATATTGTATGCAATTACTTCCCTCTTTCATGTAAATTCATGTCTTTGTGCTTCTGTAACCTCCCTTGTTGCTAACAGCAAGTTTACATTGCCTACACTATATAACTAGTGTCATACATACATAGTTTACAAAGTAAGATCCAGTACCTAAATGACTTGTTATATGTAATTTCATACCAGCCTTTTTCGACCTTTCTAACATGGGGCAACCTTTGAAATAACTTTTAAGTCTTTAGGTTACCCCTTCTACAATTACTATATCTACAGCCCATATTATATTGGAGGTGGTGGTGGTCAGTGGGAAGAATGCCTCTTACATGGCTGGCCTTTGGGAAGAATGTCACCCTTACAGATAGCCAAAAAGATCATTGATGTCACTTTAACTGACCTAAGAGGAATTTTGCTCATGGCTCAAGGAACCCTTAGCAAACTCAGGAGGGACCTTAGAACACCCCAAGCACAGTAGGAGCACCCCAACACAATAAAGTAACACAACTCATATGCATTTGCATTGTCCTATTTTTGGTCCTTTGGAATGGGCCTATTTACCACACTGCACTTTATCATACAACATAACACACGGTAATATGCATTTTAATGCTCTCCATTGGTGAGAATTACACATTTGTGAAATGAGCCTAAGAGGGGATTTACCCTAATTTAGACAAGTGTTTATGGGCATTTTTAATTTTTTTGGGGGTGTTTTCTTCTATTCTACTTGTTCTCTGTCATATAGCTTGTTTCTAAATTTCCTTAGAAACACTTATACAAATGCCATGCTAGTGTTTTTAAGCATTTATTGTAGCATTACCGTAGTAGATATTTCATCTTACTTGTTGTGTTTTAGGGATAGGAGGGATATCTGCCAAGGAAATCTGCCCAACAGGACACAGACAGCAAAAAGCAACATGACAGAATCAGTATATCATCTTGTCTGCAAACTGGATGTGACCAGCTGCACTATTGTGTCAAGCCAGACAATAGCCTTTCATGTCTGGACACAGCCTTTTCCTAGTGTGGGGCATGTATGCTGGGAAAATCTGCTCAAACTGGCCCTAATCTGGATTACAGTTGCCACAACAGAGCTTTCATATGGTGTTTTGTGTTGTGCTTCCAGTAAAGGTCAAATCCCATTGACATTTGTTGTATAGCATGTGAAATAGTCATAAAACACCCTGACACTATAGCAATTAATAACACCATAACTGGGGGTATGGGAATATCAACGCCATAGCAGGTGGACCTAGCACATGATAAATTGTTTATATAAACACATTTTGTTGAAGATGAACGTATTTCCCTTTAAAAAGAACGGAGACTTCTTGCTATAGATGGAAGTTTCACAGACACATGTGTGAGAACAATCAAATGTGGTTGTTGTTCTGCTTTATTCAGAAAAGGTGGTGGTATTTATACAAAGTGAAGAATTACAGAAAGGTAATTAAAAGTAAACAGTAAACAGTGATCTTTCAGGAATCCAGAGTCATTGATGGCTCTGAACAATGCATGGCTCTGATATACAAGCTATCTCCTCTCATGCCCCAGTTTATTAGCCATTGTTTCTTTTTTATACTTTGGTTATAGTTACACACAAGAAACCTAATGATATTTACAGGACAATCACTTTTCACAATGCAGTCAGCTATATATATATATATATATATTCAGAAGGACAGCACCATCCTTGTTAAAGCATTATCTAAAATGTGTGTCTTCTTCCTGTACTGGGATGCTGATTTAGAAATAACAGTCATGTTCATTCCAGTTCTTGGCCAGATTGAAATAATCTGATTAAGAGCAGACCCCTCTCTTTGTGATTTGTTAGAAGTTACAATCTTCAGGAAGACTAGACTAATAGCATGTTCATAATAGTGGTAAAAGAACGTGGGGTCCATTCAATTTTTTTCCAATATATTGTTGCTTTTCATATCTGGAATTTATATATGCTGAATTTTAAAGTTACTAAAAGGTCCACAATATGAAGTGTAGTACCTCAGCAACAGCCCATCAAAGTCACTAAAAATCCACTAGTAATGATCCAAAATCAGAAATTGATACTGTCAGTAAAATAATGGGTTGTAAGCTAACCTTGAATTCTAAAATGGACACAGACCAGTAAGATCAGCATCATTTACAAAGATTTATGTCCTAACTAAACAGCCTATTCAATGTATATCCAATCAGGTAACACCAAAAGAAATTAGATTGATATATGGCCAGGTTTCTGTTGTTCATATTCAAGTGTGCCATTCCAGGTAGCCCTTTGACTATACAGGTTTTGGCTGACTATTTTGCCAGCTTCGTTCCTCAGAGGATCAGCAGCATTGAGAAGAGAAAGATAGTGATGTCATACTAAACTTAATAATTTCATGCCAATAAGCCTGTGATATTAGAAAACCTACCTGACCTTGGCTCCATTCACATCAGTATACAAGAAGCAAAAAATTGTACCTATTATCTGTAAAATACAGAAAAAAACGACAACCTTAGTTTTGTGATCTGTACAAATTTTTTTCTTCTTTTGAACTCAACAACCACCCTGAATGCCCATAGTTAGATGAAGATGAGACTTCCATCATCATTGGCACCATGCCATTACAATTTTATGTGATGTATGTCCTGTTATGGGTGTTCATTTTGACAATGTTACACCAAAAAACATTTTTCAGCAGATACTGCTTGTTTGGGGGAAGTTTGTGAATACAGCAATGACCTGTATATTAACCAGTAGTGGATTCAGGATAAATTTGGGCTAGATAGCAGTTTTCTTTATTTGGTTATTGATAAGCATTTGAGGTGGGAGGGAAAACTGGGCAATTACTCTGTGCCCCCACCTATTGGAGGGCCCCAGTAGTGGGTGCAGGGGATTGGTATGCAGTGTTTTTGGGGCTCCCTTTTAGAACTGTCCAGGGTCCCTTTTCTCTAAAACTATCCCTGGCAGACTGTAGATTTACTGCACTCCATCAGGCAGCAAGTAATCCTCCTGTGAAGTGACAGGTTCATTTTGACTAAATCCCCCCTGACCTGCTCATCCACCTGACCTGCTTCTGCCTGGATCAGACAGCTTTCAATACAATATATATATATATGAAAATTATTTTATACAGCTTGAAGACAAAATAATAAAAATGAAATGATTTCTCAATCAATTATAAGCAATTTCCAATAAATTCCTGTATATTAGTCATCATCACGTGCTGTGTCTACAGAAACATGCCATATCCTCTCTGTCTGAACACGCCCCCATGTCCGGAACACCCAATAAAGTCACAGGACCCGGGGAAAGGGGTGGGGTTTTGGCCAAGGAATGGCGCGGGACTGTTTTGCTATCTCCAGTTGCTTGGAAACATCATGACATCACCGGGATGGATGTCAGTGCTGTATATAAGAAGGCTGCGCAGAGTGACGGACATATACAGAGCACTGCGGAGAGGAGCTGTGTGGGGGCAGTAATATACAACACTTCTTAACATCCTTCATGGGAAGCGGCCGTGTAAATGCTTGTTAAGGTAAGCTGGTGTGTAGGAGCTATCAACGAGGGAAATGTACGCAGGATGGTCCTGATATTAATCTCATTGTCTTCCCGCAGACAGCACAGAACGCCAGCTGTGGCGACATCGCTAGCCCGGGGTGCTTCAAGTCCTCCGAATTCACTGCAGAGCCTCCCTGGGCCTTCTGATAACGGGTGAGTGATGGATCGTATGTCTGATCGTGTATACCTGGTCACCCCAGCAATATGTCACACGTTATCATAGGAAAATACGAGGAGTAGACATGACAGCGTGGTAGCAGCCTAAATATCAGTCTTTATTATTGTGGTTGTGCCGGCCATATTATTAATATTTCTATTAAACTGTACATTAAATAGGGGTTGCAAATGACAGACAGATGTCCAGAAGAGCTTGCAATGTAAGAGGAGGGGGTAGAGGCACACAATGTCATATGTAGAGATATATATATACATACACACATTGATGAAATTAAGCCTTGTGTCTTACATATGGGCTTTAAAGTCCAAAAGTCTCAGTAATCTATTCTTTGGAGCAGGGGTGTCAAACTTTGGCCTTTTTTTAGCCCCCAAAGGAATCATATATATGAATTACAGCTTGGCCGCCACTGCATTCAAATGGCACTACTACTACAATTCCTGGGGTCTGTAGACCAGCGGCCTCTCTACCTATGTGTGGCCCCGCATTGGACTGTTTTATAAACTCAAAGAATTGTAGTACCTGTGCTATTTCAGTTTCAAGTTTGACCCGCAACTTTGTCTAAAGTTGTGGGTCAAACTTGTTTTTAAATTTGGCCCACTGTGTATTCGAGTTTGACACCCCTGCTTTGGAGTAAGAGGAGAACCTGGTCATGTGACCTGTCCATTATGTAGAACAAACTCCCTAGGACATGTTTTATGCAGGTCACAGTGTAAGCAAACACATTTCAGTATAGCAATGTTCTTTTTCGTTATCAATGGTACCCCAGGAGTAAAAAAAGTCTTAATGTGAGGATTTAAAAGCAGTTTCTTTTGTATTCCTAATTTACAAAAACAATCCAAGGACTGAAAGCTATTTCTTTAAATTGGGCCACAAGCAGAGTTGTTTGGAATAAAACATGTAATGCTATGTTTTTTGTTAAAATTTATTTGCTGGTCCAGTATAATTTTCCCCAGTTGTCATAAATCCGTCCTATTTATTCAATAGCAGCCCCAGTAAATTATTTTTAACGCATACAAATATATCAGAACAATTGTAAGCATCTTTAGTGCGGTCTTTGCAATTGTGTATAAACACCAAATTTTTACATATTTTTTTGGTTTAATTCCTTTTTTATATATTTGCATTTTTTAACAGTCACTGTTTTTGTTTTTGCAGTTTGTTGCATACTTATAAACAACACATTTAGGAAAAATTGTCACAATGCCACGATACATCCAGGAATCAGACTTCACCATGGTGGAGGAAGGCTTTGCTGCCAGAGATTTGATGGAGGAAATCATTAATGATGTCTCACAGACTGTAAGTATTCCATCAGCACCTATTGTTTTTTCTTTTAACTTTGGTGATAATGTATACAGAAAATATTTTGATGGTTTTTACAAGCAAATAATTGTGATTTTATGGGGTTTATTCTCCAAAATATGGTGATTACACACTACTGACCTTTACATGTTTAGGGTAAGTCAGGCAGTATAGTAACTAAAATACTAAACAGTTCATATGATTCAGACTAGTTAGAAAGTTCAATAGTGGGATCTTACCCTGAGTCTTATCTTAAATGATTGTTGTCAGAATCATTAGGAATTTCTGGTACAAAAGATTTATTGGAAGAAAATATATAAACAAAAACATTAGGGGAGTGTACAATGATAATGAAATACAGAAAATTAAAACAATCGTCTAGGATATTGCACACTATGAAAATAGACTTTTAGCTGTTACTTCACAGCATTAATTAGGAGCATACATGCATCACCAATACAAGTTTTCAAACAAAAGAAAATAAAAGATTTTCAGTGGTCCTATAAATTGGGCAATCTCGTGGCACAAATTCTGTGCTGTTCCTTGGTTGCAGCTCTGCATGTCTGTCTTACCTTTTTTTAAGTTTGGTAGAAGATCACCTAGTACATTGTTGCAATTCAAGTTTAAAATGTGAATCCTGTAAGCAAAACTACTTTTTTTTTTTTTTTTTTTTCAAGTTTTTATTGAAATTTTTAAATAAAGTAAACAATATCATTACACAACAGGTTTGCATAGAANAAAAAAAAAAAAAGTGCCAACCAGACATCAGTAGAATAATCATATGAGGTCAAACATAGTTCAACATCTCTTAGGTGACTCAGAACTACTTTTAATTCTAAACTTGTATAAGCAATATTTTAGTGATGTGATTGTATATGAGCATAAATAATCCCAGCAGACTTTGTTGCTACTAATTTGTATCTTTTAATGTTTTTAGGAGGACAGAGATGCTTTCTTTGTTGCTGATCTGGGGGATGTAGTAAAAAAACATATCCGCTTCCTGAAGGCCCTACCTCGTGTAAAGCCTTTCTATGCTGTCAAGTGCAATAGCAGCAAAGGTGTGGTTCAGACTCTGGCTGAACTAGGTGCTGGATTTGACTGTGCCAGCAAGGTAATATTGAGTTTTTATAGTTTGTGTCATGTGTCAAAAAATGAAAAAAAGTGAAAGTACAGGAGTATTGCATTACTGTTTGTGTAACACCATATTTGTTTTTTTGCAGACTGAAATTGAGTTAGTCCAAAGCATTGGTGTGACTCCAGAAAACATTATTTATGCTAACCCTTGTAAGCAAATTTCCCAAATTAAGTATGCTGCTAAGAACGGTGTCCAGATGATGACTTTTGACAATGAGGTGGAGTTGTCCAAGATTTCACGTAATCACCAAAATGCCAAGTATGTACTTGCCATTAAATTTACAGAATATAGATGATAAAATAATTGAGGCTGCATTGATTTTTTTATGTGAAACATATCAGAATACTGATGCAGGCATTTATTGACAACAGGATGGTATTACGCATAGCTACAGATGACTCCAAGTCTTCCAGTCGCCTAAGTGTGAAGTTTGGTGCTCCTCTAAAATCATGTAGACATCTCCTTGAAATGGCCAAGAACCTCCATGTTGATGTTATTGGTGTTAGGTAAGTCTTATTTATTTTGGGTATGCAAATTAAAAAAGGTACAATCGGTGCCATTCATTTAATAATAGACATTAAGGTGACAGCGATATATTTTTAAAACCTGTACATATAAATGAGAACTTCATTTAACAGGTCTAGTTTGTTTTTTGCAATATGTAAGCAAACCCAAATTATGATGGTAGACTAATACACTTATACTCTTATTGGCCATATTCTTAATTTAAACTTTTTATTTCAGCTTTCATGTGGGCAGTGGATGCAGTGATCCCAAGGCATATGTGCAATCTATTTCAGATGCTAGACTAGTCTTTGAAATGGCATCTGAGTTTGGATACAAGATGTGGTTGCTGGATATCGGTGGGGGATTTCCAGGAACTGATGATGCTAAAATTCGATTTGAAGAGGTAATAGATTATAGTAAACTTTTCACAGCACCTGACACCATTTTTTGGGGAGGGAAGGGATTTTGAAAAGAAATGACTCTTTACTCGCTTGTCTTTCTATAATAGATTGCAGCTGTGATAAATCCAGCACTGGACTTGTACTTCCCAGAAGGCTCTGCTGTGGAGATAATTGCTGAGCCAGGGAGATATTATGTAGCATCTGCTTTCTCCTTGGCTGTTAACATCATTGCTAAGAAGGAGGTGCAGTTGGACAATTGTGGATCAGATGGTAAGTTTAAATTTTTTTTTTTTTTTTTTTTTTTTACATACATCTCTGTAATGGCGTTACACACATTAAGCCGAATCCCAGAAAAATGTACCAAACTTTTATTTATTTTTTTTCCCAGATGAAGAAAACTGCCCAAACAAAAATATCATGTACTATGTTAATGATGGTGTTTATGGCTCCTTCAACTGCATCTTTTTTGATCATGCGCACCCTAAACCCATCCTCCATAAGGTAAAAGTTTCTCCTTTTTTTTTTTTTTTTTTTTTTTTTTTTTTTATAACATTCATCATACTTTGGGATTTCATTGTATGAACTTCTTTTTTTTTATTTTGTCTCAGAAACCCTCCCCAGACCAGCCAATGTACACCAGTAGTTTATGGGGACCAACATGTGATGGATTAGATCAAATTGCTGAGCGTCTTCAGCTGCCTGAGCTACATGTTGGTGATTGGCTGCTGTTTGAAAACATGGGAGCTTACACAGTGGCAGCTTCGTCCACATTCAATGGTTTTCAACAAACCCGCATCCATTATGCAATGCCTCGTTCTTCCTGGTAAGTATTTCACCTTTACGTGTAGATTGGAGAAGAGTTTGAAATTAAAGTATTTGAATTTGATGGCATTATTTGGGCTATTACATGCTGGTGCCGGATAGTATATACAAGTCCAAAGATACTTTTTAAAGTTGATGGTCTATTTATTTAAATATATTTCCAGGGTTATAGTGAATCAAACTTCCCCGGAGAAGATTATATAAATTTGATTGATACTTAATCGTACAGATGTGTGGTCCTGTGGCCTATTCAGCTCCAAGGGCCACATCAAAGTGACCATGTAGGCTTTGCAAGCCTGTTTAAAAAGAATAAAGTGCACATCTTACGAAAAAGAATTTACCTACAATAGGCCTGATTTATTAAAAAAGCTCCCCAAGGCTGGAGAGAATACACTTTTCATCAGTGAAGCTGGGTGACACAGCAAACCTGAAATGGAACTGGTTCAGCAAAGGACTTTTAGGACACCCATTCAAGGTTTGCTGGATCACCCAGCTTCACTGATGAAAGTGTATCCTCTTTAGTGCTGGAAAGGTTTAAAAAATCAGACCCAATGTGTATTCTGATATTGACTTGGTATCCATGTTGCAAAAAGGAAATTTGTTACACAAGATTTGTAAAAACTCCTTATATAAGCTTTTTTGGGGAAAACATTTTCCAAAGAAACTGCAACATCAGAAAGGGGTGAATATTTGCAGAGCAGTGTCTCTTGTTATCTGACAGATTGATTGCAAATGTACTGGTAAAGGATGTTTGTATTTTGCTTTGAATACTGGTGTGACACATCTGTCTTTTTTTTTTCTTTTTAGGGAGGCAATTCAGCTACTACAAAAAGAATTACATAAAGTTGAGAAGGAAACAGTCTGCACTCCAATGTCCTGTGGCTGGGAGATCTCAGACTCTCTCTGCTTCACTCCAGCATTTGCCCCAACCAGTATCATCTAAGCCGCTACATCCCAAATGGAAAGTGTTTTAAAGCTGGCATTCTTTTCTGCTTTATTGTCCAGCATGTGGGTCCAATTCATATTTTTCCTTATTGTTTTTTAAGTATGCAACATGATTCATATTCTCATTGGTCATGTGGAAATTGCTTTGTTTAATTTATAATAAATAATTATTTTATTTTTTATCTCTATGTATATTACATAACAATATTACAAGTTCTCATTCAACAACCAGTTTACAAATGAACAGAACCCTGATTACTGAAGCCTCAGATGTGCATGCAGCATGCACCGGTATAATAAATCTTGGTAGTATTGAACTTTCCATGTTGACCATATGTCCTACTATGAGAATAATATTAGTAAAAATCCTTTGATCATGTTATTTTAATACTATCTGCAACAGCAAAAGCTGCATTGGCAACTCTGCCCTAATGTAGGTAACTGCAGTAAAAAATCTACAACTACTAACAATAATTTAAAGTGTTTCCTTGTTGATTGAGAAATTTTATCTGCTATAAATGCATTTATTCAGATAGGATGATGATAGCAGGCACAGTGCCATTACCTTTGTAATAGTCACCAGAAAAATGTAATAAAAAAAGATGGGGATCATTCTGCCGGCTCTAGGATTAAATTGTAAATTCTAGTGCTAGTGCATTTGTTGGCTGTGTTTGCATATGTCTCACATGGGTCAGCTGTTGCTGCAGCCTCTCACATTGTGACTTTCTACAAATTTACCAAGTAATTTGCCTGAAGCTCAAAGGCTGTTTTTAATCATTTAAAAGGAACTAAACTCTGAAATTGTTTTCCAAAAAGACAGAACAAAATAGGATTAGTTTTGGTTTCCCTGCAACTGATTACTGACTTACCATACCTGGTTCTACATTGCGGATCGCTTTAGTGGCTATCTTAGTAAAGGCCCCTTTGTCAGAATTTCAAGCAAGGAAATCGGGGAGCAGTACAATAATGATATAGCCAAATCTTGTGAGGTCAATGAAAACTGCAGTGCCTTAGATCTTCGTGTAGACAACAGCTATGCGGCTATAGGTATTGGAGTGCTTAATTAGAGTTATATACAAGGAATTCCAGACGGTACTGTTTAGAAAAAATAAAGATTTCTAAATGTTCATTACAGCAGATTTTTACTGATATTCTAATATTCAGAGTTCAGGTTCACCCTAATGTAGAGATCTTTTGAAATAATATACAGTGTTGCTGTATGTTATGACATGCCAGAAATATAATTGTGCACACTAGTAAAATTTCTGAAAAGTCTGCTTTAGAATAGGACTAAACTCTTTGAAGAGAATACAACAAAGGTGGACATTTTATTTAAACATCACGCAAGGTTGCTGGCTCTATTCCCTCTCCTTCATCCTAGTCTTACTTCATTGTCTTGACTGCTCCTTCACTTTCCTGCACCTTTTTTCTCTACTGCCTCTTGCTGGTGATATCTCAGTCAGTACACTTTCAGCAAGATACTCCCTCCTAACCTCATCCCATTACACCCTACCTAAAAGTTTTTACCCCCCTTGTCAGTCTATGGAATGCCAGATCTGTTGGCAATAGAATAACCTTTATCCACAACCTTCTTCTGAAAGTCTCTAATCTTCCTTTCACTGAAACTTGGCTTTCCTCCTCGGACTCTGTCTCTACGGCTGCTCTCTTTTATGGAGGCCTGCACTTCACACATACGCCTGGACCTGGCAACAGGGTAGAGCAGGCTTGTCCAAAGTCCAGCCTGGGGGCCAATTGCAGTGTTCAGATTTCTTCCAGCCTGTAGCCTCTGCCATAAAATGAATACGTGGCCCACCAGCACTGTTGACCACAGTATAAATTAAAATCAAAAAATTGATCTACCGCCTTGCAATTATCGGGCCGCAACTCTGCGGGCATATTTGGCAGGACCGGAGTCTCCAGGTGTGCACGGGGAATTCCCTACGTCATTATAGTGGATGTGTGCTGTACGGGACCCTCACGGACCACGCCCACTCTGATTCCAAGATTGTGCTCTGCATGGAGCCTGCACAGTCACTGGACTCCATGCACAGGAAATCCCTCACGTCACCCTGGTTAGTGGTCAGCCCCCGCACATTTTCACCTCACCAAATTTGGCCCTCTTTGCAAAAAGTTTGGACACCCTTGTGGTAGAGGGTGGTGTGGGTCTCATTCTCTCCCCTAACTGTACATACAGAGTCCTTCCTACCCCACCCTCTCTCATTTTCACCTCTTTGGAAGTCCACTCTGTCCATTTTTTCCGCCCCTTACCCCTCATTGTTGTCTACCACCACCCACCACCACATCCCAGTTTCACAATTTTTGGATAACTGCCTCTTGGCTCCTAACATTCTTTCCCATGACCTGCCCACTCTTATCCTTGGTGACTTTCCAGTGGATGACCCCAACCATCCTTCTTCAGCCAAACTGCTCCCCACTACCTCCTCCTTTGGACTCCTACAGAATATAAATGGCCCCACACACATCACTGGACACACTTTAGACATTCTTTTTCTAAACTCTGCAACCTCACTCAATTGACAACTTGCGATTTCACCTTTATGAACACAACCTTATCACCTTCAACCTATCTAATTCTTGCCCCCTTTTGCCACATCCCAGACGGACCTGGTCAATGGCAGAGAGATATTCGTAATCTTTTAAAACTGCATTGAGTGTGTTTCTTCCCAATTTTAATAAACCCACCTGCCCCCAATGGTGGCCTGTTCCATACAACATGGCCAGTGTTGTGGGGGGCTTTTTTGGAATCCAGAAGCTCCCTACAAAAGGTTTCCCCCAGGATATCTGCCATGTCCCTCCCCCCTCCCCCGGGGAATGAGTACAGGGGTACATAATATCTCTTACCCACTCCATGAAAGGGTTACAAACACACCAAAATACACCAAAAACTTGAATATTGTTTTTTATTGACTAACACTTATCTAAGCAGGATCAAGTGATGTCTAAAGTGCCAGAACGTGGCTCCCCATCAGCCTAGGTCAGCCAGGTAAATTGAGGACAAAGATGCACCAAATGGCTCCACAGCTTAGGGTTGTAATATGCAATGTGAATGACTAAATCTACCTGGAGGCTGCAGTATCATAAAGACATCTTCCCATATTGACACTTTGTACAAGGCCCATATGCTTGTTTCCTGAAACATCCGGATACTTTGCATTAATTTCTATAGACTTATGGCTTGTTCAGAGTCTGCAGACATTACCAATCCTGAATACCCATCATACACAGCTAGACATTAGGATCATTTTCAGGCAAAAACGTCTGGTTTGTGCAGGAATTTGCAAACTTTAAAGCAAGCATTTGTAACTTACTCTATGGAAGATTTTTTTTTTAAAAAGCGGGGTCCCCCTCCTTCCATATTGAAACCAGACCCTTCTAAAACGGTACCTTCCTTGAAAAAAATGGACCTCAGGAATCTGGTCCTCAAAGATAAGACACAACACCAGTGGTAAAAAAAATCTTTATTATTCTTGTTTTACCTAATCTTTACTTTTGCGGGGTCCATCAATTTTCACTGCCCTGTATGTGTCCCCTGAAGACCTCTCCAGTGATGTAGAATGCCACACCAAGCCCTAAAAATCCTTCAGGGGGAGGGGGCGTGTCCGGCCAGCTTTCAAGATGGCCACGGTTTGAGTAAGCTCTGTGTGAGTCTGGGCGTTAGCGACTTTTTTCACAGCTACTTTGACCCTCTGAGATCCTTACTGGTGGTCTGCGACCTTACGGATCCTGGCTGACATGACTAGACGGAAGAAGAGTAAGATGGAACCTCAGAAATTATCTTATTTTTTCAGGCCGCAAAAATCTCGTCAACAACAAGATGGCGGCAGCCCTCCTCTTCCGGTCTCTTCTCCCGCACAATCAGTGGGGGATTCCTCTCCACTACCCATTTCTAAAGCAAGATTGACTGACAGTGCGTATGACTCTTCCCACCATGCTGTCTCCCCGGGACCACCATCTCTGTTTTCACACTCAGAGACACCGCATACACCTGAGCCTACGGTAAGCATAACGGGGATACGGCCTTATTTACAGGCCCGACAGGGGACATAGACCTGGAGCGCTTTCAGGTGGGAGACGCAGTCCTGTCCCCAGCAACTCTGAAAGATTTGCTTCTGTCTTTGAGACACTCCATACAACAGGATTTAAATTCGATGCTGGGTAAATTTAATATGTCTATCTCTAATTTTGGGAAAAGAATCCAACACATGGAAACTAAAATGGGAGAATTTTCTGAGGCACATAACAATTTGATTGATGCTCATCAAGATCATACATCTGAATTGAATTGGCTTAGATCTAAAGTAGCTGATTTGGAAGATCGTTCTCGACGCAATAATATTAAGCTCAGGGGGATACCTGAATTGGTGACCCTAGGCGATTTAGGATCTTTTGTCAAACAAAGGTGTCATGCTTCGATTCCCTTAGCAACAGATTTAGAGCTTACTATTGATCGGGCACATAGAATTCCTAAACCTGCGTTTCTTCCAGCTGAGACCCCAAGAGATGTACTAATACGTATGCACTTCTTCCACATTAAAGAAAAAGTTATGATAGCAGCCAGGAAAACATCTTCCGTACCGGAGCAGTTCCGCAATATTCGATTGTTTATTGATTTGTCTGCTCAGACGATTCAAAATCGGAGGAAACTGTCACCTATTACTAAAATATTGCTAGACAATCAGATTGCATACCGATGGGGCTATCCAACTAAATTGCTCATAACATATCAAGGTACAACCCACTCAGTATTGTCAGTTGAAACAGGTCGACAGCTTCTTCAGAGATGGAATCTGGACAAACCTATTTCTGAAAATCAGTCTCAGTCATCTCCAAAAAAAGTGTCTCATGAATGGTCTTATGAAAGTTGACATAGAGAGGTCATGCCTCTACTCTATAGCCCTTACTGACACAGGATTGTGTTTCTATTTAGTCAGTATGACTTTTTGTTGCCCGATATCCCTGGATATTAGCCAGGAGAACATTACCTTTTTTCCTAAATTCTCACTATTTTTTTTTCTGTCTCTATTTTTGTTATCCCAGCCAATAGGTTCCTTTTTTGTTGGATCATACCCAGATGTCTGCAATCTTAACCCAAATGCTCGAAAAGTTTCCATAGCTATGATGGCTCCAATTTCAATAGTGCAAAGATGACACGTTTTGTTTCTTTAAATGTTCGAGGTCTTAATAGCCCATTCAAAAGAAACCTACTCTCTAAGGAAATGCAAAGCTTGAAAGCAGATGTTATTTTTCTCCAGGAAACTCATCTACATAGTCTCCAATTGCTCAATTGGAAGCTGAAGTATTTTCCCCATACTTATATGGCGAGCTTACCCAAGAAGAAATGCGGAGTGATGACGGCAATTAGAGACTCTGTTCCATATCAATACCTCAATCATATTGTTGGAGAGGATGGCAGGTA
Organism: Pyxicephalus adspersus; assembly: GCF_032062135.1. Lineage (NCBI taxonomy): Eukaryota > Metazoa > Chordata > Amphibia > Anura > Pyxicephalidae > Pyxicephalus > Pyxicephalus adspersus. The sequence goes on along the minus strand of NC_092858.1, from coordinate 89,104,883 downwards.
TCTTATTTTGATTTGCAAAATTAATGCAGAAATTTTCACCTTGGTGAATGTGTACACTCCTAATTACAACCAACACACTTATTTGAGGAAGCTCTTTTAATTAGTAACCAAAGTTAAACAAGGAGTGCTGCTTGTAGGAGGCGATTTCAACACGACCCCCTATTCTCTTTTGGACTCTAAAGCTAAATCCAAACCGAAATCTCAAGATTTGCGCAACCTTCTCATAGAATACGAACTGTTCGATATTTGGAGGTGTCTACATGGAGAGGAGCGTGATTATACATATTACTCGCAAGTCCATAGTTCGTATTCTCGTATTGATTTCTTTTTGACAGACTTACGTTCCTACATCAATATCTCTCACTCTTCCATTGAATCCATAACATGGTCAGATCATGCGCCAGTGACGATTGTATGGGGAGCTCGACCTACTAGACCTGATCAACTATGGCGCCTAAAGACTTTTCTTATAACCCATCCGACATATCGAGATGATTTAGTGAAAGCGCAGGACTTATATTTTTCCTTAAATGCTACTGCAGATGTTAATATTTTTGATATTTGGAATGCACATAAGGCCTACATGCGATGTATATTTACATATACATTTATTTATTTTATTTATTTATTTATTTATTAAAGCTAGTGCACATGAAAATAAGGGTAGAAAGGCACAGATTAATCATCTGCTACAGTCTATTAGAGACTTGGAGACTCTTAATAAACAGTCTTCATCTCCGCAACTAACAGCTGCTCTCTCTAAATGTAGAATACAACTTAGATCCCTTTTGCTTTTTAAATATGATACCTACATTAGGAAACTGAAGGCTACTCAATATTCTTTAGGCAATAAACCGGGAGCATATTTGGCTAGGAGAATTAGAATTAGAAGAACCAAATCTAATATTTTTTCCATCCTAGACCCTGTCTAGGACCTAGAACCTAAAAGACAATAGTGCCACGTTCCAACCGACTGCTGCATCTATATCTCACTTTTTAGAGTCTATTTCTTTACCTACAGTTACAGCAGCACAATTACAATATCTTTCTGCTCCTTTTACAATAGCTGAAATAGGTAAGACTATTAGCTCTTTGCCAAATAACAAAACCCCGGGAATAGATGGATTCCCTAATGAATACTATAAGGCTTTTAAGGCGCAACTCTCACCATATTTAGTTCGAGTATTCCACAAGGCAGCTGAGTGCAGAAAGTTTCCTAAGGAAATGCTTCAAGCAGTGATTGTTACTATCCCCAAAGAAGGGAAAGATCATTCGAGCCCCAGCCAATATAGACCAATTTCACTTCTTAATTCTGACGTTAAGATATGTGCGAAAGCCTTGGCACTTCGGTTAACCTCGGTTGTTCCAGATCTGGTTCACCCTGATCAAGTAGGATTTGTAAAGAATAGGCAAGCTCCTGATGGCACTAGACGATTGATCAATATACTGCGATTTGCTGAACTGCACAAGTGCCCTTCTCTGCTGTTTTCTTTAGACGCTGAGAAGGCATTTGACAGAGTGCACTGGGACTATTTGTCTGCGGTGTTGAACAAATTTGGCATATCAGGATGGATTAGATCGGCTATCCTGTCTTTGTATTCCACTCCTAGTGCTAGAGTTTTTACATCTGGGGCCCTCTCATCTAGTTTTGAAATTACCAATGGTACGCGACAAGGTTGTCCGCTTTCACCTCTTATCTTTATTTTACTAGTAGAACCTTTAGCTGAGAAAGTAAGGATGGAGGCGATGATTCATGGTATATCAATAGCAGGTAGAGAACATAAAATAAGTTTATTTGCAGATGATATTATCTTAATACTGACCCAACTGTTGATGTCCCTGAGGATAGTATTAGATGTTATTGACCAATATAGTAAAGCTTCTTACTATAAGCTTAATATGTCCAAATCACATATTTTACCGTTGAATAAATCCTCAAGTACTGTGAGACAATGGAGTATTGACTTCCCGTTTTTGTGGGAGACATCCTCTATTTCATTTTTGGGTATAACTCTACCAGCACGTACTCTATCCCTGTATGAATGTAACTATAAGAAAATAGCTCTTGATATCTATACAGGTGTTGGTGTCTTTTCAAAAGCAGGAATTTTCTATAGCTGGTAGAATAGCGGCATTTAAGATGTTCTTATTACCCAAATTTTTATATATATTTCGGACAATATGTATTCCAGTGCCTGCTACTTTCTTTGCTCAAGCACAAAAATATCTCTCTCTAAGTATGTTTGGCTTAACAAGAAAGCTCGCTGTAAGTATTCTATTATGATTAAGGAGAGGAGATTCGGTGGTTTGGACTTCCCAGTATTCAATGTTATTATATTGCTGCTCTTATGGCTCAAATTAAACATTGGTGGACTAAAGATACTAGTAAAATTTGGGTGGAGATGGAATTATCATTTCTCAACTACTCCTGTTTTCAATGGCTATTATTGGCCATAAAAATGGGATTTGGTGTGCCTTCCAATGAATACCCAACAATTCAAGCTACTCTTCAAATCTGGGGTAAATGTCCGATTTTTGAGTCAAATGTGCAATCGACTATGCGCCTTACCCCAGATTTGAGGATTTTGGAGAGTTTATTCCCCATTTAAATTTAGCTTCTTGGCACTAAACTTAAAGACCTCGATTTTTTCAAAAAATTTAAAACTTTTCAATCTTTGCAAAAGATTTAAAATTTACCACTTACAGAATTCTTCACTTATATGCGAATTAGGCATTGCCTGTTGACTCTAGATTTATCGGACAGACTCCGTATGGAGAAGTCTATATTTTTTTATTTTAATAATTTGGCTTCGGGAACTAAAGGAATTTCTAAATTCTACCGATTGGTTAGTTCCAATTTGGGATTTTGCAAATCTTTAGCAATGCGAAAGTGGGAAATAGACTTTAATATTATGATTCCTGATAGTTTGTGGTTAGCTACATTGAATGCAACGTATCAAGTTACTAAATGTGCGGATCACTGGGATATGTACCAAAAAGTGATAAATCATTGGTATTTAACACCGGTTAGGATGGCACATTTCTCAAGATCCGGCTCAAATTTATGTTGGAGAGAATGTGGTGGTCTTGGTTCATTGTACCATATTTTGTGGGGCTGTATTTCGATTAGATCTTTTTGGAATCAAGTTTTTACATTGCTTTCGGAGATTTCAAATACCTATATTCAACCTGGGGCTAAGTTGGCGATTTTGCATTTGGGGTTGGAAGAAATTCCTATACGAGCTAGATCGGTTGTTATCCATGCGCTTTTAGGTGCCAAACTGTCTATATTACGTAAGTGGAAAAGTCTACATGTACCGATGGTGTCCGAAGTTGTTAAAGATATTAATGATCATTGCTCTTACGAACGAATTTTTGCTTTGTCTCAAAACCAATTCAAACAATTTCTTAAGAACTGGGAAGTATGGTTCCAGCACAGGAAATGTGTCATCAATGTTTCTTTCATTTTTTTTTTTTGTTAGCTTTATGGGCAATTATGGCAAGTAGTCCTGCTGTATTTAGATTACTTTATTCAGATGTCGGATATGTTTATATTTAGGTTTAATAATGGCTGGTATATGTTTGTGTTTGTTTTTATGTTTATGTATTTTGTAGATTCTTTCTTTTGATATTTGTTGTACTTCCTATTTCTATTTTCTTTCTTTTTATCTCCTCTTTCTGCTTGACAGTCACCCGTGTGGTGATCTTCTTTCTTTTTCATGGAAAAATGGATATGTATCATTGTCTTTTTTTGATGTTTTATTTGCTATTGTAACTTTGTACTATATATCCTTCAATAAAGAAAAACTCATTAAAAAAAAAAAAAAAATCCTTCAGGGAGACCTGACTGCTGCACAGCTGTGACAGGCAGATCTATGTCCTCCTGTCATCTAGATTAGCTGTGAATTTTTGGATATCACATGATAACTATGTACCTCTGTACTCATTCCCCAGGGTGTGAGGGGGTGGGGACCTATTAGCGGTCTAACTAATTGGCCGGTCTCTCCACATTCATGCTTTGGACAAATAGTGTTTATATTATAAAAAATAATATTATTAAAATTATTATTTTGCAGAGATCCCTACACCTTTTTTGCTCTTGCCAAATCATCATCCAACATAACATGCTTCTGAATTTGCAGAACAACATTATTAAATATACCTAGATATCAAATGATCCCGAATTAGGAGAGCCACCCTTTATACTCCTAGATCTCTAGGAAGTCCTGGGGTTTCGGACATATTGAGATTTCACCAGGTGGCTCAGATACCTGGCCTAATGCCTGACATGAGACCTCAATACCTTCTGAGCTTTATATAAAAGTTTTTTTATATTGTTTTCTTTAAAAATAAACTGTTTATGAATCTTTAGGAAGTCTATTTGTATATAAAGTTACTCTACACTTCCTAAGAGAGCCTTATCCATATTCAAGTAAATAAGCATGGGATATCCGACTACCATGTAAGGAACTTATTTTTATTTTAAAACTATTGAGTGACACCCTAATGCAAATTGACCCCTGATAGCTTTTTGTCTCCTACACTTGTTTTTTTCACTGGGGATATGCTCTTATTAGAATGATCCTTATTCCTTGAGCAATTTTAGGGATGACACTATGTTCAGGGGCTTTTCAAGTAACGATAATTACTATTTTAAATCCCTAATTTCCATAAAATGGAACCTTGGTAACTGCTCTCATTTTATTGTTATGTTTATTTCTGATCTCCCTTTAGCTGCTCCATGTTACCTGGATCTCACAATAGGACTAGCAAGCACAGTCTGTGTTTTTATGGTTCAATATGTTTTTATTCAAAAGGTATATAAAATACATTTTTACATTATAAGTGGTTCATACATGATATATAGAACATAAACAACAATACAAACTTCTGGGTAAAATTACCACCAGTTACATTGGAACAGAAAATCAAGAACAAAAGCAACAATACAGTAAACATATTTTTCCTGAGATACAGGTAAATGCACTGCGCATGGAAGGCAGGGAGAATGGGGGGGAGGGGACACTGCATGAGGTGGGACCAAGGGGTAATGAACCATGGCAATGTACAGATTAACCAGATACCACAGAGGGGGGTTCCGAGTTTGTATTTCAACCTGGGAGAGGTACTGTAATGTTCCCAACATGCTCCACGGGCAGTAAATTTCTCCATGCAATCATATCAAATTCTCTGATTTCCTCCATTCTCATGATCTCATGATTTGGTTGACCCTGGTCATCCATAAAGCTAATGGAGATGGATGCCTATAATGAAATAAGCTGAAAAAAGAGATGGCCAAATAAAGGTTTCTTTGAGAGGAGCGTGAGTTCTGGGAATATAGATAAGCCCATTTCTGGGGATGGAGTGTAGTGTAATGATGTTGGTAGCATATATGTCAGAGCAGATTGTGAAAATTTCTAGCCGATATGGTTGAAGAACTGGACAGGCCAATGTGTAGATAGGTACCTTCCCCCTCTGCACATCGCCAGCAAGTACTAGGTACCAGAGGAAACATGCGATGTAGAGAGACTGGGTCTGTAAACCATCGAGATAAAATTTTATAATTTTTATCTTGCGTATATCCACATACAGAGCTTTTATGAGCCAAAGCAGTGAGCCAGTCCAGTTCTGCCACTTCCCTTTGTAGTCCCTATAAATTTATCACCAATTTATCAGAAGTCATCTTATAAATGATGGATACTAGATGATGCAGGGTTTTGGTTAGTGTAAATAACTGTTCAACATAAGTTAGCTGCCTGCTGATGGGCAAGTTGGGGAGCTTTACAAAACATGCTGAGCTGCATCCGCAGTAACCAAGACTTTGGAATTAGGGGTCTCGGGTCTGCTGAGTTATATGAACCCATTGTGGGGTCCAAGAAGTGTCAGGCCTGTGGCCAGACCTTTCTAGTAAAAAGTCTAGTTGCATCTGCAGAGGGAGATATGTCTTGGTCTGCAGCCGCCCCAGGCAAAGTTGGTAGGGAGAGAACGAGTGTGTGGAAAAAACTTTTTGGTGGAAAAATAGAGATGGTCTGAAATACATAGAGGATTTTAGGTAAAGAGTCCATCTTCATTGCTTTATTCTGCCAAACCACGACATCATGAGACTCTTCCAGTGGATAAGATCCTTCTGCAGGGTCCTAAGCAGTGGAACATAATTAAGCTGTATGGTCCAGTGAGGTCGGAGGGGACAGCAAAACTCAGGTAGGTAACATGTGTGGAGCACCATTTAAAGGGGAAATTAAGAGAGATTTGAGTGGCTAACGAGTGAGGTAAATTTACATTTAGGGCTTCTGTTTTAGGGAGGTTAACCTTGAAGTTACTGAAGTAACCATATTTGTGGTATTCCTGAAACGGCCCGTTTTTTTAATATCATTTTCTATCTCTCCCTATTAGCTGCTCCAAAGCAAGCCTATCTCACAGTAGAACAATAACACAAAATGGCAAGCACCGTGTGTTTTAGTTTGTTTTACTTTCTGTCTTTCTCCATTAGATATCAAAACTGATCCTATTGGACTCACAAACACAGCAGCACAGAATGGTGCCTTGTGTAGCTGTGCTCAGAGGGCTGCACTGATGATTGTTTTCCACTCCACACACTAAACTCAAATTTCAATATTTGCGGGTTCCTGTCCAAAATTGGAATAGCTGAAATCTATGCGGATGGGGCCCGCGGGCTGTAGATTGAGCAGCCCCTGCCATAGAGTGTCACTACATTATCTCTAACATGAAAATACCAAACAGCAGTCTCAAAGATTTGGGATCTCCCAGTTGATTGGAATTTTACCTTGCCCCACATTGCACCCCCCCCCTGAGATTGTGCTGCCAGCAGGGGGAGCTGCTCCGCACCCGCCCTATACAGTACTGTGAGATAATTATAATTATATGTTATTATAAGTATATGTGACCTCACTGCTGGAGAACAGAGCCTTACATGTCAGCAGGAGGAGTGTGTCCCATTCTAGTCGAGCTTTTCCTTTGTTAGCATGCACAAGGAACTCAAGTGCCAGCAGACTGCCTTGACAGTCTCCAGAATTATAGCAGGACCCCAGTTCCAATATAGAAAAGGTGTTGTTTCAGACTCTTGGCTTGGATGGTAGCGTTGCCTCTTTTCTTACACCTGCACAGGAGCTTTACCATATGGATGGATGCACTGGTGCTTGTGTCCAATCTAATCACCTATACAAAAGGAAGAAAAGGACAAGGACTTGCTGGTGAGGGCTAAATGTGTTTAGGGTCTGAAGCTACTTCACTGCAGTCTATTACCTTTGATAGTGCAGCTAGTGACACAATCTATTAATGCTCTATTATCTGACAGATGGGAATCTTTTTTTATAGATTCACAATAGGGTAATGTACTATGTTCTCCAGAGGGTTTAGCCAAGTTTAGGGTCCATATCTGGGGAACGTGTGCTCCATGGAATAGCATTTATTAGCTGAATAATTTAATGTTATGATCCCTTTTCGAACAATTGGAGATGGCTTCTTGGGGCTTCATCCTAGGTCTTCTCATAACATTGGATATTCCTGGGGTGACCAGGTCAGCACACATATAAGGGGTCCAAACCTGAATTTGATGGGTGGTGTTTAATGGACTTTTTCTCTTTCATGTCTATGAACTTATGGTTAAATGCAATTATACCTACGATCCATCTGGGGAAAATGGCTCAGTGGTAACTGTGACCCCTGTTTCCACACCACTGACTGCAGAACAACAAATTGATTATATGAGCTGCTTCAGCCTCCTCCAGTTTGTGCTCTGCTGTACATAGGTTGGCAAGAGGCTGATACTAACTCTAAAAAATCAACATAGAAAACAATTCACAAAATTGACCTTCTACAAGTGTTTACAGATGTGTCACAAAATGATGTCAAATTGATGTCATGGAAACAAGTCCTAAAGCCCATCGAAACAGGCCCTGGGCATGGGTATCATTCATAGTACGTTTCATTGTAATAACTTCCCGCAGCCCTAGAGGAGCTGTGACATGTATTACATATACAGAACACATGTCACAGCTCCTCTAGGGCTGCAGAAGCGATCAGGGGAGCAGAGCTGTCAGCATAGTAAAGCTCCTCTGATTGCTCTGCTCCCTGAGGAAAGGGAAAGCCTGATGACAGCAAAGGCATGATCAGGATTTCCCTTTCCTCAGCCAATCAGGGAGCAGAGCAGTCAGCAGAACTTTACTATGCTGACAGCTCTGCTCCCCTGATCGCTCACGCAGCCCTAGAGGAGCTGTGATGGGGATGGGGCCCGCGGGCTGTAGATTGAGCAGCCCCTGCCATAGAGTGTCACTACATTATCTCTAACATGAGAATACCAAACAGCAGTCTCAAAGCTTTGGGATCTCCCAGTTTCGTGGAACTTTACCTTGCTCCACATTTGTAAACACTGTGTATGGGATTTAATATTAAATGCTGCAGTCCCAACATCCGCTATACTTAAAATGTAATTATCATGGTTATTGGTCATGGTTTTTGTAGAGCTGTCAGATTCAACCCTGATTGTGCTGCCAGCAGACAGATGAAGATGGAGTTATTTTCATCGAATTTCAATAGATCATACTCATCTGAATGGCATTTGTGTGGACATCTGTTGGTTGGTTCCTTTGCCAGAAATTACCTCAATCCAACCAGGTATGTGTTTTATTTATTTCATTCGATTACCTTTAACAATAATCCATTTTCACAGGGCCAATTACATCATCCTAATAGGAAAAGATTTTTGGGTATGGATTTTTTTTTGCATTGGAAACAACCTCCGCTGGATCAAAAGAAAGGTTCCCTAGGAGTTAAATGACTAGGAGAGGGAACACTCTTAAAAAGCGGGGTCCAATTTTAAAAGTAGGATGGACTCCACAGTTTATTATTTGGGCAAATTTAAATAAATAAGTAAAAACTAGCAGAAACTTTAGCCTAAAATTCTTTAAAAGAGCCTGTTAGAAAAAAAAGTATTCATATAAACTGCAATCTTCTCATAAGGTAATATGTGCATGCGCCTTCAATATACAGGATTAGTTCAGGCAGGATTAAGATAAATATAGATACAATTATTTTTAAGATAATATTATTTAAGATAAAAATAAATTAACACGAGGCTAAGAAATATTAGGTTAAATAGATTTCCACCCCCAGCCCCCCCAAAAAAAATTAGTTAAAATACAATTAAGATAAGGTAATGCAAATTAGGATTAGATAAGGTTCAAAAAAATAAACTAATTTAGGCTCCGTAAAATTTAGGACACGATTTGTAAAACAATAACAGACTTTATTATAAGATTAGGATAATTCTGGATAAAATAGATAGATTACCACCCCCCCCAAACGAAAAAGAAAATAAAAAAAAGTTAAGATAAGATTTCTTTAAACAGAATTAGGACAAATATAGATAAAGTTAGTTTAATTTATAAAATAAGATTAATTTAAAAAAATATATTGGGATTGGGGCAAAATAAAATTAGACAAAATATATAGATTACCACTAGAGATGAGCGAATTTTTCAAAAATTCTGTTTGGCCGCTTTGCCGAATTTTTCGAAAAGATTTGCTTCAATCCGATTATTTGCAGCGAATCACGTTAAAAATGGCTATTTTCTGTTATTTCAGCTATTTCGCTGTTGCCCTGCAGTACTTCTACTATGTATTCTTAGATAGAGTTTCTCTATCTAAGAATACAGGGCACTAAAGGGGATGAATGGGGACAAGTCCCCATTCATCCGGTGTAGTGTTCTGTATTCCTAAATAGTGAAACTCTATCTAAGAATTTATAGAACAGCCCTGCAACACCAATCGCTGTTGCCATGCTGTGCTTCTACTAGGTATTCTTAGATAGAGTTTCTCTATCTAAGAATACAGGGCACTAAAGTTGATAAATGGAGACAAGTCCCCATTCATCCCGTGTCCCCATTCATCCCTGAGATCGTAGTAGAACTGCGGAGGTCATCTGCAGGTTAGTTTCACAATGTGACGTCACGTGGGAAACTGAACTGCAGTCCTCTGCAGTTCCACTACCAATGTCCAGGAATTACAGGTGATGAATGGGGACTTGTCTTAGATAGAGTTTCTCTATCTAAGAATACAGGGCACTACAGGTGATGAATGGGGACAAGTCCCCATTTATCACTTGTAATTCCTGGACATTGTAGTGGAACTGCAGTGGACTGCAGTTCAGTTTCCCACGCGACGTCACATTGTGGAACTGAACTGCAGATGACCTCGGCAGTTCTACTTCAATCTCAGGGCACTACACAAGATGCATGGGGACTTGTCCCCATTCATCACCTTTAGTGCCTTGTATTCTTAGATAAAGAAACTTTATCTAAGAATACCTAGTATAAGCACAGCACAGCAACAGCGATTGCTGTTGCAGCGCTGTTCTATTTATTCTTAGATAGAGTTTCACTATCTAAAAATACAGGGCACTAAAGGTGATAAGTGGGGACAAGTCCCCATTCATCCCATGTAGTGCCCAGAGATCGTAGTGGAATCTCTAAAGTCCTCACAAGTGTAGCCGCCATTTCAGGAAAAATTGCAATTCGTTACCACGAATCGCGAAGAAATTGGGTTTCGGAGCGAATCAAATTTTTCCTGAAATTCGGATCGAATTCCACTTCGTCAGCTTCGATTCGCTCATCTCTAATTACCACCCCACCCAAAAAATGTACAAAATGTTTAGTTAATAAAATAGAATAGAATAAGAATAAAACAATATAGAAATCACTAAAGACAGACAATCATAATTTATGAATGTTGAGGAGATCACACAGTTTATAGAATGAGGCCTACTACCAACATGCATCCAACACAGGAAATATGATGACAAGCATCAAGTAGGTTAGTTTAGAGTAGTTTAGTGTAGGTCCTGCCCTGAAAGAGTCTACCTTGTCGTGGTGGGCAGGCTTGTAATCTATTGGCCAAAATTGTGTCACAGATTAAAAAGCAGAATTGTTTCTGTTTCATTTTTTGGCCAGTTGATTAGACCAAAAGACTCTTGATCAGTGATTACACTACATATTACAATTAAAAAGATATAAAACTACATAACCAAGAAAAGCCTAATAGTTCTATTTTTTACTTTGCATACTTCTATGTTTACATTTATTACTTTAAATTTTATTACTTATAGTTCTTCCCATCTTATTCCCCCCCTTTGCCGACTTGCAGAAAATGGAAGCGCCGGCCTGCATAGTTTTGTTCCGGTCTGCTGACAACTTTCAGTAACCCCGCTCCTGTCTTTCCTATGGACAGAGAATCTCCTCTGTGTCCTCAACCCCAATACAGCCACCAGGAGGTAGCGGTTGCTGGGGATTGAGCTGATAAGCGGGGGGCAGGACGGAGCTACCTGGCATAATCCAACCTCTTGGTAGGAGCTGTGGAAAGTTCCTTGTGTTTAAAGGACAGAGGATTGGCGCCTGTGAATCTTTTACAGAAACAGATTCCAGTGTCCAGTTCCAGGACCCTGTTGGAGCAGTCTCTGGATACCTCTTCATCTTCAAAGTAAATGGGAATCTCCTCTTATTTATATCCTTCTTTCTACCGAAGTAGTAATATATTTATACCTCTAGGTTTATTCTTTCATAGAACCATGGTAGGGCAATCAGTTTTTATATTAATAGCTGGTAAAAACCCCTGGTTTTTTTATAACATTACTAAAACTAACTCAAGTAAGATTATTGCTACCTATTTACAGTTTGAAAAAGTTTTCCCCTTTTATTTTTTTTTTTTAGACTTTTGATTTGTAGACCCTTGCATGGTTGGGTCTATGCTAATCTTGTGACACCCATCATCACATGTAAGCCTTGACAATACCTTTTCTACTTATTACAAAACAGCTTCAATCAACATCCAACACGTTCAATTAAATGAGCTGCCCAACACAGCACCTTGTACATAAAAATAATGCATCCTACATCGCACATCACTGCACGTTGCCCTGTAGTGTGGGGGTAAAGTGCAATAGATGTGTTATTCACAATAAATGGTAATTATTGTTGATAAACAGTATTTATATAGGGCCAACATATTATGCAGTGCTGTACAATAATCAAGGGTGGCAAGTGACATACAATTACACGGGAGGAGGAGAGGACCCTGCTCAGAAGAGCTTACACTCTAAGAGGAGGGGGAAGTAGCATATAATAGAAAGAACAATGAATGGCAACCCAGCAAACCAACACATTATCAGAAACAATGCCATAATTTGTGTCTAGGCCATTGCTTTGAGGCTTCCTATTGCTACTTCCCTTATCTACTGAGCACACAGAAAAAGTGTTCTATATGTCCTGCGAACGCACGGGGGCGCATTAAAGTATTCGCGTTGCTTCCTGTGCCTGGCTGGTGAGGTAAGCTTAGAAAATATGCTTAAGCAAGATAGAAATCACATTTGTATCACATTGTGACGTGTACAATTAAAATGTAAAGCTTAAATGTAAATCGCATGTAAAAAGACATGATCATTTGCACTCTGAAACGATCTCTTTCATACACATGCCCTCTTCAAACATGGCGACTACTGGACGTGTCACATGACTGTCGCTTTACGGTCTTCTGTGTCGTAAACGTGCCGGAGTAGAGGACGGTCAGAGCTGCGCAGGTGAGGCAAATCTTAGTTTGACCTCCAGCGGTAGACAGAGCTGTGTTTTATAATGGCAGAGTCGGGTTAGGCAGTCTATGCTGTTTGTATACAGCGGCGGCAGTGACTGAAGGACATTGGCCTAGCTATGTGCCCATGGTAGAGGTGCAGGGCAGATTTATGTCGGTTCCTGTCATAGTGCCCGGGCACAGCACCGATACAGATAATACAGAGCTGGGTAGGGGACAGTTGTGTAATATATACATAGAATATATATGTGTATATAATGTAATAATGATTTCTATTTCACCCTGGGTTTAGAGATCAATCACCCAATACATGTGATTTTCCCTGATGCAGAGAATGATGTTGGCAATGGTCTCCACATATTTTTAACATTAGTGATAAAACAACTCTGAATATAAACCTCCCAATCTGAAGGATCCACCTCGCTTTGTGGATCCTGATCTCCTTGTCCTTCTTTGATCTTGTATAAAAGTAGACTGAATGTACATGGGAGCTATGTCATCCCAGCCAATCAACATTGCCGAAGATCCAGAACCAAGCAGAAAAAGGTGCTGGTACCAGTGAGAGAGCAAGGACAGGCGAGTGTAATAAAAAAAAAATTGTCATCCGACTGAAAAGGTTATTTTGTTTTAGAAGGGACCCATGCCAGGCCTATCCCTTCAAAAAAAAAATTATACCCTTACATTTGGAAAGCCACTGATCCATCTGTGACCCTGATCCAGTTGCTTCTGCTCTGTCCTGACTTCCTTTTTCTTACTTATGCAGGCTGTATATCATGCATATCATGCATGCACAGTGAGATTGGCTCTTGAGCAGTGCACAACCCCCTGGTATATGTGATGTTTATATCTCAGGAGGCTGCCAGATTCCTCTTCAGTCTTTACTGCTGTCCCCTTTAAAAAAAAAAAAAAAATTTTTTTCTTTCATTATATAAATGAGTGAACCACCCTTTTATGTAATGTAAAAAAAAAGTCTTGTTGCAATTTTTTTTTTTTTTTTTTTAAAGTAAAGGTTTAGTTCTGCTTTGAAGCAGAATTTAAATGTCTTTTTTTCATCCAGACCAATAAGGAGTATGACAGAAGTGACAATGTATGTGCTTTCTTCATGGAAAATTAAGCAAGGGTATTAGCAGGTATCCTAACTCTTTGACTTCTCAATGGTTTGGGAAAATCCTAAATATCTAGTCGTTGCTGGAACAGATCCATCACTGGGTTTGGTCTTACATTCGTCACTGGGTGTTTAGCAAGGGATTTGTCTTTGTATTACTTCATTACAATCAAATGGCACCCACTTTGGTAGATGAATGACCTCCTGCTGAGGAAACAGTATGATTCTTGCATAGCATAGCCTTAATTTCCAGACATTTCAGGCATCTGGTTATAGTGCTACACATGGATTATTTATTCCACCTGAGAAACTCTCCCTCTCCAATTTCAAGTGTAAGCTGTACATTCAGGAGCCACCAGACTTTCTGATTTTATGGGAGAGTCTTAGTCTGATAGTGTTCTCCATCAAAGCAGTCTAATTTACCCAACTTCAGTCCACTACAATAAGAGATTCTGTCCTTGTGGAACAGGGCAATCTGAAGTGTTCTTTCAAGGTATTCCTATTGAGAGAATATGTACGCTGCCATTGCTGTACTCCTTATGACGTATATCACATGCCTGAATGTAAAGCTTTTAGTGTTTTTACACAGCAGAAAAAAGCATGTGGTCCAAGCTGTGTCTCGGCAGAACATCATGGGTCAGTTAGGAAAGGTATAAATCAGAAGATCAGAACACCAACCAAGCGTGCTGTATCTTTTAGAACCAGGTCAGAAATGGAACTTTACATATTCTTTCATGGAAAGGTCCACCGTAAGCCACCTCCTGTTAATAAAACCGATGGCACAGCATTTGTTGGAAATCATTCTTTGGATTGTCCAGTTGTCAAAGGAATTTAGTTGGATAATGATCCTTAAATGATCTGGCTGAGATTCATCTCATGATCAGAATGTTTATGAATTTCTACTTTCTACTAATATTTCTTCCTAGGGAATTAATCTTTATTAATATAATCTGTTTTTGCAAAACAACTCATTCAAGTCTCTGTCGACCTGTCACTAAGAACCAGGTGGTTCCCTGACATGTTGAACTATCCCCGCAGTGATATCTTCAAACTATCAGTCTGCATTTTGAATACTTCAGTCCAGGTGTTGTCTGCCTCTCAGCTGACAGAGAGCTTCCTTTGATTCAAACAATGATATTCAGTTGTGATTCTACACTCTGTTTTGAGGCAAGACAATCTGAACAGACTATGTTTTATACCAATGTGGAAGAAGTCTTTTGACTCTGATATTTAGGTTTTTTTTTCCAGTTTTTTGGCCAGATACTCATGATGAATACCGTTCGGTTGAAATAGAGAAGTACTAAGCAGCTGTTTGTTGCAAGGGACTTTGATGCCTGAGGAATCTGTCTCACAATCTGTCCTCTGGAGCATTGGGCAGTTTTGGTGTCTCTGCAGCTTTTAATTACCTTCCAGGCAAAAAAGTAATTTGGATTCAGTTGGACAGAGTGCTTCCTCCACAAGAGAAGCTTCACATTCTCCGATCTCAGATTCCAGATTTGGCATAAAAACCTCACTTTTTTTTCTTCCTTGCAACCCATTAAACAAAAATGCCTAAAAAAGTTAGCATGGAGACCAATGCCAGTTACATATATATATATATATATGTACGTATGTAACTCCATTATAAAATTATATAGAAAAAAGGACGCTATAAATTAATATTTATCTATTTATATGGTCTCAGGAAATAATTTTAACGATATCCTTTTATATCAAGAAGAAAATTCAAGGATATTGAGTGTAAGAATAGTACCGTATTTTTTGCAGTATAAGACGCACTTTTTCTTCCCCAAAACTGGGGGGGAAAAGTTAGTGCGTCCTATACTACAAAGGTGTGATAAAATAACTAAAATAATATCCTCACCCGATACCCGATCCTGCGTGTGTCTCTGGCTGCATGTAGCGTCTGTCTCTTCTCTCTGGCAGCAGCACGTGTCTTCTCCTGTCTGTAAAGCAGAGCGAAAGAAGCCGGCACAGCGCCACCTGCTGTTCCCTGTCCTAACTGCCGTACAGTGGAAAAAAAGCACAGAGTGATCAGAAGGGGAATTTGAATTACAGAGTGATCAGAAAGGAATTTTGAATGACACAGAGTGATCAGAAAGGGAATTTGAAAGGCATAGAGTGATCAGAAAGGGAATTTGAATGGCACATGAGTGATCAGAAGGGGAATACCGGTATGAATGGCACATGAGTGATCAGAAGGGGAATAATCTTTCAGAATCTTTTCTAGATTTTCCTCCTTTAAAATTGGGTGCCTCTTATATTCTGGAGCGTCTTATAGGGCGAAAAATACGGTAATTAACAGTCACTCCAAACCTACTGACATGGAGGCTGTCTATCCTTACTTGAAAATGCCGCTTGTCTGGCTGTTCTGAAGAACAAAGATAGAACAGATCTACACCTTATCTGTGTCAGTAAATCCAAAAGACTTGATTTCATTAGATTCATGATTCAGCCCGGAAATGAATGTTTTTCAAAAGGAGAGTTCATCAGTTGTGACTATTTTCAGGTTGAGAAATTTTCTATTAAAATACAGGATACCTTTTTTGGATTTGCTAGTTTTGACCTAAACCTAGTCAATAAATCTCTAAAAAAAACTTTACCTTGTGTATTTGTTTTAGGAAAAGAACATTGGTGATCCTATCGTTCCTGTTCAGTGGTGAATTTAGCATTTATCCTTTTTTCATTCCAAGTGAATCTGGTGATCAGTACTAATGGAGAGAGAATCCCTAAGAAATAGGTTATACAGGATACTATAAAAACCTGATATTAATCCACCCCCATACTACTCTATTCAAATCCTTTTGCAAATAAATACATTTTACTAAAATAAAAAAAAAAAAACTTTTTTTAATAAAATCAATTTGTAAGTGTCGCAGCTTTTTGTACATAAATACTTTAAAGAGAGACTCAATTTAATTTTTAGTCTTGTTCTCCAGGTGGTATTTGCAGCCATGCCATTTTTCGATCTTCAGAGCAAACTTGGCATTGATATAGACAAATGGCTGCTACTGCAGAGTGGAAAGCAGGTACATCACGAAGCCGGACGTTGCCACGCATTTGAGAAAGAATGGGTGGAATGCAGTCATGGCATTGGGAAAATCCGAGCAGTGAAGGAGTGCAAGTTGGAATATGAGGACTTTATGGAGTGTATGCACAGAACCAAAACTGTAAGCAACCTTTCTACTTCTTGCAGGATTCATTATTTACCCATTGTATTGCAAAATTGTACCTAATGAAATTAGGCCAAAATATTTAGTAATTCATTTTTGCACCTATACAACTGTAGAAGGTGAAAAAAAGCCCTCTGACTGTATGACTGGAATTATGCTCATTCCAGCATTCATGAAAAGGAAACAACAGGTTTGCTCTTTATCCCTTTTACCCCCCCCACCCCACATATCTGTCTTGTGTTTTGTTTTTCAAAGTGTATGTGTGGCTAACTTTTTTTGAGCATTTGGAAATTTTTCTACACTGCCCAGTGTAGCAGCAGCCAGATAAAAAGTAAGAGGAATTCCAGTTAGTTGGAAAAATTTCTCTAAACTGTTGTTCTGATGACAACTCAAATGTTTGGCTTTGCTCTCCTTTTTTCCTTTTTTGGTGAGTTCTATAGTCAGACTAAAAAGGCAGGAGTACTAGACAAACAGTTGAATAGTGCCTGTCCATTCATACATTCTCTGATATTCATAGTGTCCTGATACTAGAGCTTACATGGGCTTTTTTTCATACAGTGGGGCAATTTGTATATGAACAAAAGAGCTAATATTAGGATTTCACTAAAGCTTCCCAACAAGCTATGAGCAAATGGAAATTGTTGGTGGTATGTTGCTTTGACCCATACAGTTGATTGTATGATTAAAAGCAATTACAGGTAATCCCTGGGTTACATACGAGATAGGGACTGTAGGTTTGTTCTTAAGTTGAATCAGTATGTAACTCGGAACATGTACATTATTTTAATAAATGCAGTTAGGAAGAAGTTTGTCTCAACATATTATTAGGCTGCATGGTGTCAGTTATCTATCTAGGAGGCGTATATATGTCGGATGTCCTTAACCCGGGGACAACCTGTACTAAAATTTCTCTTTTGGGCCACCATATAGATTAATTTTAAGTAGAAGAATGTGAAAGTACATATCCTCATGTTATTACAGAAACACATCAAATCATGCACAATCAAAGTTTAAACTTTAATCATTTTTAGTTGGCAGAGAATGTGAATTTGGGTGAATTCCATGTGATGAGAGAGGAGGACCCCCTCTTATAAAAAGGACATTTTCATTTCCTTTGGGAAACACTTTTCAAGATCAATGAATACAAATTATGACCCAGTTAAACGTGTAAATCTTTTTTTCAGCTGCAACGTTTGAAGGCCATCAAGGAACAGATGCAGAAGCTAGAGAAGGAAGGAAAATACAAAGCTCCAGACTTCAGCCAAGATAAAAACACACCTTAATGCCGGACTACTAAAGCCTGTTTAGTTTTATTTGTTTTTGTCACTAAAGTATTGAAGCCAAACAATTGCTGTACATTAAAATGCTTCACTCAAATTGTACTGATATGTTTTTTATTTTTTTAGTATTTGTGTGTCTAATCATTTCTGTATGGGGAAATAACAAAATTTCAAGAAAAAGAAAAAAAAATAGACAGAACAAAGTTGTATATACTGTAAAATCAGTACTGGAAGAGTATAATAATGTCAATCTTTTGGATCCTTCACCTTCCCTCTTGAACTAAGCTAGCAAGAACAGGGAAGCATAATGCAATAGACAGGATACACATATCAGGACAAATACTGTACCTCTTACCACTATGTGGAGGGTAGCAACTGTGAGGGAACACCAATGAATGAGAGAGCTTTATAGCTTGGTGGAGAAGAGGTGAGTTTGGTTAATCTTTGTAAAGACCTGGCATCTACCTAGCTCTAACACAAAGCAGTCTTGACTTGAAGGATGCCTAAACCTTTTTATATTCACTAAAATTTGCTTTCACCTTCACTCTGCAGTAAAACGAGAAGTTGCATATACCTGGAAGTGCTTATCAGGGAGTACAACACACTTGATTTGCTTTGTGTTGCTTCTCTAACCCCCTCTAAGCTGTACTGTACATGAACTGCAAGAAATGATTACTAATCACTTTAGGATATATACAGTGACAGTAAAGATTGTGTGTTTTGTATCTGAAATTTAGCTTTAAGTGCATTCCCTTTGGATTGGATGCTGGGAGGTCCTAATCAGAAAGTAAGAATCTGATGATTTATGAGTAAAATCATCCAACCACACATTTGGTTATTATTGTATTTTATTTTTTCAAGCAGGATGGTGTGTGGGAGAGTGCCACATGTTGGTATGCTCTGAAATGTTAAAAACAGCTTTTGGTGTCTTATGTTTAAGCAATTTAGTTGTGATAAAAATGATATATATATCAAAGCAGAAAACATAGTATGGCCCTGTGGTCAATTGAATGGTAAATAACGGTGACATCAAAAGCCACCGGGAGGACCTTGATGTTAATGTGCAACATCAGAGTTTGCATGGGTTACATGCTGTTTTGTGTATTGCACCACTGCTTCACTTTGCCAAAACTATAATGCTTCTGTTGGGCCGGCTTTACCCTTGCCAGACAAAGCAGCAAAAAGAACTAAAGCCAGCTCCTTGGCAAGAGAAGTTCAAGGATGAACATTTTCCCACTGCCTACCGTTGCAAGCTTTGTCTCCTTGCTACACAAATCTTGCCAGTGAATGTATGTCAACTCTAGAACTGTAAATATGTTAAGATTTACACAAATTTAAAGTGTGCTTTGTAAGTGCAATATTATCGTAAACTTGTACGGCAGGAAGATTTTCCCTGGGTTGGGTGGCTGATGACAGGTTGGAATTATTTTTACCTTTAGTATTGTAGTAGTGGGAAGTATGGTGTTATGTCTCGGCCTAAGGGTGTAACCAGCATTAAAGTCAGTATTCCAAATACACCTCTATTAACAGTGTACCTTTAGTTTAAAGAAAACCTGTCATTAAAGAAATTGGGGGGGGGGGGGGGGTTGACATTGCAGAACTCCTAAAACTGATAATTGTCATTTAGCCTCATTAGCTTTAAAGTAGAACTATACTGGAAAAACAAAAAATTCAAAGCAGGCATGCTGTTCATTGCATAAAGGACAGACATTTTGTCCATTTTGTAATAAAATACGCTTACCTGCCTGTTCTGTATTTTTGAAGAACACTTGATTGGCAAGGCTGAAATTCTGGAACTCCTGTAACTTTTATTTTTACAATATAGTTCTCTTCCTCTTTTATTCTGAGCTTGGAAAACTAAGCACAAAAATAGGACTACATCTGAATACTTCTTCCTGGTCATGACAGATACTGATGCAAGAGAGATAGCCAGGCAACTAACAAATTACTGGAAATTAGCAGCTCTTCCTGTAGTTCCTGATCTTACCTGTCACTGTACATTCTGACAGCAGAGTATTGCTGAATAAGACAAAAACATATTTAGGACCCAAGTCTTAAATATGCAGGTAGGTCCCTAATTATAAAGGGAACATGCTCTGTCTTTACCTACCTGTTTGCAGGTATTGAACTAGTTCACTTTTATTCACCCCTCCACCAGCACTGACATCTTCACCTGGTCCTCTTACTGGTTCAGGATCTTCAGCCATCTTGATTGGCCAGGGTGCAATGACATAACTACCACTTGCACATGGGAGTTCATTTTGCAACCATCTCTATCTGGATTGTGCACTGAGCTGTGCATGTACATTCCAAAGAAGATTGTGAACAGGTAGTTGTGTTTGTTTTCATGCAGAGGAGACATAGCATGCTCACAATTTTCTTTTTTATGTGAAATTCCACATTAAACAGAAAGTAATGCTACTAGAGAAATCCATTATTTAATGTATGACTAGTATCTAAATTTGAATTAGAAACCACCCCCCTGCAGACCCAGTACAGCAGGGCTGGTTTGTTAGCAGAAGAAGCACCAGAAAAAGAAGCCAATGACTGAGCTATTCTTCCTTCACTGTGAAGGTGGTTGGATGATTTTAATGTATAGAGCTGTGTATTATGTTGGTGCTATAAAATAATAATACATTTTATTAATAATGTTGATGACGCTGGACATCAGACTGAGGACATCTAGAGGCAAAAAACCTGTACTGCAAGGAGAATCTCTGGAATAAATGTGGAGATTGCATCAAATTCTGTTTTCAGATTAAGACATAAAACATTGATGAATGAATAAAACATGAATTCATTATGATGCACTTAGTAAAAACGTCGGTTCTTTTTAAGATGCAGTGGATGCTGATCAGTAGGTCTGTGCAGTGGAAGGTGGATGATCCCCGGTGATAGCAGCGCTCATACATGCACCGGCAGACCTGGGTGAGGCTCTTTGTACAGCAGCCCCTCCCCATCGGGAGCACAGACCGGCACAGGAGTGGGGAGGTCTCTGTGTGTCTATCCCTTGATGTGCTATTAATGGGGAAGTGTGTGATGTAAATATCTGGATGGATTTGTCTTCTGCAGTCTTCGGATTTGAGCCTGGATATCTAGCTCTGGATGCCTTCTTGTGGGTGTGATCTTCCTTTGCTGCTGATGATGACAGTTTTAGGAAGCTTGTGGATGTGATTTCTCATTAGTGGCTGGTTTTCTGTGTGTCTTGGATATCTCTGTCCTTTGCTGTCTTTGGGGGCAGATTTAGTTTCTGCTGCATGCATAAGCTTTGGCTGGCTGTGGACACAAGCTGTATCTATCTCTGGATTTCCTTCTTTCTCACCAGACTAGCCATGGATGCCCAGCTCCCTGCACCTGTCATATGCTTTTGAGGTTATCTCTGGATGCCATATTCTGCTCTGTCTCCCTGGATGTCAGCTTGATTCTGGGGTCTCACTGGATGAGACATCTTCTGACAAGGAGTGGATGTAACAGAGGCTTCTGGCTTGGATGTTTTTATTATTTTGACAATATCAGCACAGATTCAGAAAACCCCCATAGTTTCCTTATACTCCTTTCACAAAGGGGTAAGTGGTTGATGCACATTGCATTGTAACATCCCATCCCTGTGATATTACAATGGATTGTAAATACATCCAATTCCATTTATGTGTCATCCCTTGCATGTAATGCAGGTCCTGATCATCATGTATATGTAGCATGAGTCATACAGTCCTACACAACACTGAATCATTTGATGGTCCCTCTACCTCTGATGCTATGCTTTGCTTTTAATGCCACCACATCAGGTTTGCACCTATCTAGCGTTTCCATTTATTGTTATATGTTACCAACCTTGATGATTTGTTATTTGAATACAAATTGATAGACCTAAGCATTTTGATTTTCAGGATTCCATTCACTCCCAGAATGCATTGCATTATCTACATGTAGCTTGCAATACTCTGTCACCAGGGAGTTTCTCTGTGCAAGGTTTTTCCAGAATGAAAAGTGATATATCCTGCTACTTGGCAGTGTTATTGGCACGTAACATGCAATGTATGCACCCAGTACAGAGGAGGCCTGTCTGACCAGTAAGTGCAAACTTACCCCTGTGCAGGTGATGGACTGCTTCATGTTACATAAATACACATATATATTACATGCAATGTGGTGTAACCTTGTCATCTAAGTTGTTGTATCATCCACCATATTCATCAAATGATTAGTCACACCAATATGAAACGCCATGTAAATGAATTTCATTCGATTAACTGCTGAATGTTGGATTTTCTGGCCAACACCTTATCACACGTCACCATACAGATTACTGTTGTATACCATACCACTATGTATGCTTGTGGTACCATTCACATATCTTCAGAAATGCAGTATATGGTTATAAGGGCTCTATCGTTAGATAGAACCGAGGTGTCCAATTTTTGCTGACCTAAGAAACAATTTCCTTTCCTATGGGATTTTCCTACCACATTTATGGAGGTCTTCTGAGCAACAGGATAGCGGTCCTAAAAAGTTTAGGGGAAGAAAAGTGTGTGTTGTTCATGTAAATCATTTAGATTCCTATGGTCAATTTATGAGTGCCTACCTCAGCTAGTGATAAGCAGCCCATTCATGACCCATTTATAAATATCTTTTTAGTGAAGAATCGTTCTACAAACTTGACTATCTTCCCCAAAGAAGATTTGGGCAGATACTGTTCACTGGGGCCGGGCATGGAGGGGTCTAGAGAAATGCAGATGTAGAGTAGATATAACCATCTAGTCATGCTAGATCCTGTTGCACAGAAAGTTCAGAGAAACATCCTGATCACCTACTTTCAGACTGACAAAGTTTTGCCAGACAAAAGTGAGCGAAAATCTGCAACGGGGACAGAAATAAAAATTTGACAGGGGTCCAAAGCATAGCACATTTTTTCCAAACCTAAGAAATATATATTATATATATATATATAAAAATATAATTATTGACAGGCCCTGTAAAGGTGTATTTACTTTTTGTAAGCAACCTCTTTCTTTTAAAACACTCATAATGTGTCAGTCTCACCTTTAACCAGATGGCACCCCTGGATTGAGCGGGTTTGGGAATATAACTTCAAGTGGGCATAAAGAAAGGCTGCTATAATTACCCCTCCTCTAGTGATGCAAGCTGCCTTGCCATGTTGCCATTCAGTCTTCTAACAGGTTTGGCATCTTTTGCCATCTTGATTGGCCTGCTGATGATGACTTAAATCCATACAAATGCACAGGAGTTGATTTATCTCAGCACCAAGGCATGTTACGATTGTACACTGAGCTGCACAGTGTACTTTTTATCTTCTGCACGTTGTGAGCAGGAAGGTAAGAAGCTTTTATTTCAGAAGGCGATTTACTAAAGTCAGGAATCGTCACAATACATTTTGGGAATATTCACTTTAATTATACGATCGTGCGCATAAAGAAAAACCTCTTGGTGTGCTTTAGTTGTAGGGAAGAGAAGTTAACGTTAGCAACTGGCCTGTCGCTACAGCACACTAGCAAGACGGTTTTCTCTATGCAGATGCTGCAGTGGCAGACAAATCTAAATAGAAGTTGAGTTCAATACCTTCAAAGAAACAGACCACCTAAGTGCACCTTACAGTGCAAAATCCATCAACATATTCCAGTGTATTTATTCTTGAGACAACCAAAATTCGCTGATTTCAAGTTCCCCTTAAGGAAGCTATTAAGGCAAAACACGTTGGGATAAAAGAGACTAAAGGACCTCGTAATACTTTATGTTTCAAGTAACTTATCTTCCTTATGAACTAAATAGGATTATACATCTATATAAATAGGTGTGCTTGTATAGGTGAATATCCCAAGGAACTTCATATGTGCAAATGAGGTTGGGATAATTACAAATAGGACAATTGTATGTTATACCATATCCTTATGAATATCAGCTATGTAAACTTGTATTTAATATAAGTGGCCAAAGAAAAAAAAATCTGTTTCTTCTTTTAATATATATCTTAATCTTTAGGGGTTGGCTCATAACACTGATCTGTATAAGGAAGCATGACCATACCTTTTTAGATTTATGGAATAATGGTGAAGGGTTGGAACGTCAATCAGGTTTTTTTTTTTGTGTGCGCTGTATGTGTCCCAGCTGGAGAGATTCACTCTAATTGTCCATTTTACCAACATTATTGGCCTGAAATTAATCAAAAAGTTGATCCAATGTGGGCATTTGTGGTGACAACATTTTAGGACATAATTTTCCTTTTTTTGGAAAGATTTCTGCTTATCCAAATGGGAAATTGGAGACCAAAAACCTGGTTAAAAACTCCACTTTGTGCAAAGAAAAAAGTTTTTGCTTTAATATTGGAGAAAGCATTCCCTGACATTACATAATTGTAAGAAACAATGTTTCTTTTGCCTGAAACATGCTCCTCTATTCTGATCATGGGTTCATTTTTTTAATATTAAGATTTTATCTGTTTAAAGGTCTAAATCCCCTTATAGCTTTGACTCGTTGGCAATAGTCCTGTTGCTTTATTAAAGCTCTAGGGATACATAAAAAATGCTAAGAATTTCTGTTATGGGGCACTATT
The DNA here is from genome assembly GCF_032062135.1 of Pyxicephalus adspersus. Classification (NCBI taxonomy): domain Eukaryota; kingdom Metazoa; phylum Chordata; class Amphibia; order Anura; family Pyxicephalidae; genus Pyxicephalus; species Pyxicephalus adspersus. The sequence goes on along the minus strand of NC_092858.1, from coordinate 89,080,157 downwards.
TTTTAACCTTTTTAAAACTAGTTTTACAGACGACTTCTATGCATTTTATATTTTGTTATATCTTTAACCACCGATTTTTTAAAATTAGGTTTGGTTTAAACCAAAATCAGGTTTTAAAGCTGTCTGTGTACTCATTTTGTAGGTCCATCCTTTTTTTTTATCTCTAACTCTCTCTTTAGCATTGTCACCAAAACAACAAACAAGTAAACCCCTTTGAATATTTCCAATTTCTTTTGCAGGGCTGTAATAAGAAAGAAAAGATGTAAATGGGATGAATTTACTTAAAGGGATGCAGGCACAAATGAAAATTTGATAGAAGTAATATTAATTCATTATTACCTTTCACCACACTACCCAAAACAAAAAGAAACTACATTTAGGAACAAAAATCTCTTGTTGTGGGGGTTTTCATATTTCTCCATACACAGCTCATACAACAAAATTACACCCATACATATAATATATAGGTACAAGTACTATCAGACAAACCTGGAACCTTGATTGTACATTTAGATTGCAAAGGTCACCTTTGGTGGAACCCTATGTCTGTCAGTAAAACGAAGAGTTAGAGCCAGCTAAACATATATGCAATTTTCAATAAAAGTCTTTTCTTGAGTTCTCATTCTGCTATTCCTTATTAGTTGCTTTCTCTTTTTGGTAGTCTTGTTAACCAGACTGCCTGTAAGGTTACCTCTACTTATACCATGTTTCATTATTTACTCCATTTAGTTTGATTGATTTTTCAACAGGTTAAAAAGATTAGGACTCCAAATCTAGTTACACGCAATTGCTTTAGCGTCCTACACAAACTTGATTATATTCTCAGATCTATTTTACTTCTGACATTAGCATGCACATTATAGTGCAATTTGGGCAAAACTACCACAGAAGTATTATGGTGCCTGCTTATCTCCACCCTATCTGTTCTTGCTTTAAGTTTCATTATATATATATATATATATATATATATATATATATGTGATTGTAATTGATTTTCAGTGAGGGATGTAGCCAACAGTGATCCCCTGTGCAGAAATGACTTCGATCCCCTTCTCCTGATGAACTGATCTAGGGGCCCTTGTTGACTCAGCAGGGTCAAAGTTTGGGGCACACTTTGCACCTCCCTATGTCAACCACCTGTTGATTATGTATAGAGTAGTATTCTATGGTTATTTTATATTGTAGCCCCATGACATCAGTATTGTCCTCATCCTATGACTACCAAAGGTAATTGTCACTTTCCTAGTGAGAGCTTCCTAACACACTTACTGTTGAGTTAATCATTAGTAAGGACAGTTAATATTCTTATTTTCGTACGCAACAAGAAAATAATAATATTTTTTATATTTTAATTTTTAAATTACATCAATTTTTCAAATTGATTCAGTGTCACAGTGAACAGTTTTACAATAAATATAAGATCGCCTTAAACTGACATGTGAAATGAATCCATTATAAGTTGTTTTGCTCATTCATATAAAATATAGATTTTTCTCACATGTTACACATTGAACTCTTTTTAAATGCATTTTCTTGAACCTAGAGTTGCACCAACCTTTACATTCATCAATCTCTGGGTAAAGCAATGCTGATAGAAATTAGGTACATGGCATATGTTAGAATTCTGGCCTTGAGTGGTGGTCATTCCCCTTCTCATCATGCTGTGGGATCCGGTTCTGTTTTTTAGTTTCTTCAAGCTTAGCAGTGTATATGTTATAAAATGTCAACAGGATGTAGTAAAGAGGTTGGGAACAATCATCTAATTTGCAAAGTTGATGACACTGAAGAGCTCCTCACGTTCAAATGAGCTCCTCTGCCATTGCATTGACAATAACCTAATGTGTTTTTTTTACAAACTATAAAACATATATTACCTTATCTGTATGTTTCCAAATGTCACTGTGTTCATGATGTTTCCATTGACCATCTTCAGCAGCCGCATCATATGTAGAGATATGACATATATGTATGTGATACAATACTACAGAATTTAGGTGAGAAAATAAGAAAATCCTGTCTAATAGATAGTTTTATATCTGTCCTACAGTGATTCCCACACTTCCAAGCAGACATGTCTTCTTCAGATGAAGAAACGCTCAGTGAAAGGTCATATCGGAGTGAAAGATCTTGCCGGAGTGAACGGTCTGGCAGCTTGTCGCCTTGTCCACCAGGTGACACACTACCATGGAATTTGCCACGTCATGAGCAGAAAAAGAGGAAGAGCAAGGATTCTGTCCTGGACCCTGCAGAGAGAGCAGTGGTCAGGGTAGCAGGTGAGAACATTCACCTTTTCTTTAAGAGCTGTAAATATGTATAAAAAGGCAAACATTTGATCAAAAATTACTAATAATAAAAATTACAGTGTCACTTCAGCAATGTTTTTCACCACTGAAAAGTATTTGCTATACATGTTTGTTACTGGTTAACACACATGAACATTAATGTTGTGTAGTGTTGTGTATGCCATATATCTAAAGCCCAAACCATGATGTTATATGAGGGGTTTTGCTGTGTGATGATTTTGGCACCACATATGCAGTCTTCAAGACACCATCTGCTTAGTCTTGCAGTAACTGAGACCTGATTTATTTGTGCTGCAGTTTAGTAACACATATAAGTGTCCTCTATACCCCTGAATGTGACTACACAAGGAGAGAAGAAGCAATCTGACAAGCTCATCTCTCTGTCACTCTTGTTTCTCTAACTATCAGCATGCTTTTTTCACTGCAGCAAAACCAATTGGCTGCTTGTTCTGCTTATCCCTTCCCCAATCTGAGCTCTACTGTACTTGGACATTAAAACGTTGATACCAGGTTAACTTCAGGTACTAACATTGCTTTTATTACAATCATACACATTTTATTATGTAAAAACAATCAAAGCTGGATGCATTTGTGTTTTTATATCCTCTTTGAGTCCATGATTAATGAATGATTGTATGTTAGTGATATAAATCCTAATGCTAAATACTGTGGTCACTAATGGGCAGCAAATGGGTACCCTGCGTTCAACCTATTATTGCAGTTGTGTTCAGTAACTAATGACTGATTTTCGCTAATAGCAGGTTGTTTACATAGAATAGATTATAGAATGATCATTTCTAATTATTTGTTCTGTGATGCAGTACTTTGTACCTGGTTTAATATATTTGGAGGAAGGGAAGATTCCTGAGGTAATTATTGTAACTTACCCAATATATTTGGAAAACCTATCATACTACTGTCTGTCTTGCTTATATTGATGTTGCAGTGTCTGATTACATTGGGTTCTATAATGAATTTTAAACATGATTACTTATGTTAGGATTATGTGTCTGTTTAGGTATTCTACCCAACAGGTGAGTGACACTGAATATAATGAAATCCTGTTTTTCTTATGGGCGTAGCAAAGACCTTCCCAATTATTGGGCCAGGGTGTTTATTAGACATCATGTCAGTTTAGCTTGCAGGGTAATAAGTTATTACAAGTTTTTGTATTAATGCCAAAATATCACGTAAGAAATAAAACAAAGAATTACACAAAGTATTGGCTAAAGGGGATGATGTATATAAGTGTGTCATTCATAACTTACCTGTGGTGACATGTCTTAAATGCACATATTTCACTACATTGCACTACCAACCTGTACTTGCTATTCATGTTACTTGTAAATCACATTTCTTATGCGAAGTATATTCTTCACATTCCATAATGATCATGTAATGTTTATACATACCCTCCAGTTCTGAGGGGTGCATTTAACTGACTAGGATATAATTATTGCAGAATATACCTGCACTATAAAAAAACTGAACTAGAAATGACACTCTGTGTTTTGTATATAAACTCCAAAGTCAAATCAGTGAGGGTTGCAGATGCTGATGGAGGGCTCATTTTGCATTATCTGTTTCCATGGCAACAAAGTCTGAGCAGCCATTCTTCCTGTTGCCATGGTTACTGAGCTCTCCACTCAGATTTCTATGGAGGGGGAAGGAGCTTCCACCCCTCTCCTCCTTTGTTCTGTGTTGGCTACCCTTGTGTTCCCCCATATTACTGCGCAAAACATGACGAAGTAAATGTAATCCTACAATTCCATAATGGGTAGGAGGGAGCATGGCACAACCTGCTGCAGCCATAATCACTTTCACCAGCTCAGTGTACTGGGATTCACATTCACAGGGATTCCTCTGTGTCTATCTCTGTACTAAGCATGCTGGTAAAATATGCTCAGCATGGCTTTTCTTTAATGCAGTTAGCTTATAAAAATATAATACAGATCACCATGCAATTCAGGCTTCCAGTGTGGAAATCTAATTGATTGAAATAAAAGATTCTTGTCATATTGTATGTACAGCGCACATTATTGCTGCGATTGTACCTAGCAGATGCAGCCATCCAAAATCTGATATCATTTATGTTCATCCTTTTATGTCTTTCTGAATGTTTGGCCTCTATACAGTACTGTCTGTACTGTATAGGTTCTCAGAGGTTCCCAGTTATGCAGATCATTGTATGTCTGGTAATGGTTAGCAACTTTCATCTGGACTTGTTCTTGCAATGTTGAAAACGTTTGGCAGCTTTCCAGTCTGCTTCATCATCAGCAGCAAAATGTCTTCAATATCACAAGAACAAGTCCAGTTAAATGTAGCTAACTAATAATCTTTATATGCACAGTAATGTTTTTTTTGGTGGAAAGGATTTTAAATAAATACCAGATTTATCAGACAGGTAAACACACCGGTACTCACTTTTGTGCTGATAAAAATTAGGTCAATCAGAGCAGATATGCTTTATTTTGTGATCATTCACTGGTTCCTGATATCTGCTATTATATATCAACCTAATTAGAATAGGCAGGTCAATTTGTGTTATTGCAAAAGAGATATAGCATGTGTCTTCTGCTATGCGGAGATCGCCTGCTTGCAGTTTTATAACATTTTAGTTTAATTACTATTAAAAGTGCATCTAGACCCTTAAACAGACATATTATTTATTCCAGGTTTAGTGGCTGCATTCATTTTCTTCTTTGCCATTTTTTAAATTTGCATCTAGTGTTCCTTCAAATACCACTTTCTGCCATGGGGGCTACGTTCATTTTCCCATTGTATCTATGGATGGAGCCATGGTTGCCATGCAGGCAGAACTTAAAACATAGCAATGGCTGTGATAGGAATGCCATCCTTGCAGCAAACAGACCTTGTATTAGAGGAAGGTTGCTTGAAGTGATAACCACAAATGGCACCACGTAGAACTCATGGGAACAGAAGACAAAGTCACAATCTCCCCAAGGTACAGAATTCTTGCTTTATTATAAAAGCATTGTCACAACATTTGTAAAGCCAATGTGTTGGGGCAATGAAGGGTCACCATGTTGCCTTGAGAAAGGGATCCTGCATGGCCCAGAAACATTGCCTTTCCAACATTTTGTGACAGTGCTTTTAAATTCAAACAAGAATGTTGGGGGGACAATGACTTTATCTTCTGTTTCCAGGACTTTAAACATGTCTCTAAACATTGGTATTTGATGATTTTTCTCTCCCTTAAGATCATCATCATTTTTTGCGGGATCAACAGTTACTGTTCTAAAAACAGAGAAATAAACACTCATCATATCAAAGGTATAATAGTATGTTTTCATTCTTGGGTTAAGTTCTGCTTTAAATCTGATTAGATGGTAATTATAGTAAAAAAGTGAGCAGATAAAGAAGGAACCAGAAAGCCTCCATTGCACATGACTTAGAATATCACTGAAAAAATGGGTAAAATGGAAAATAAAATCTAATTCGATATATCTTTATGTCTTTCATGTTTTTGATGGACCTTAAAAAAATGTACTGTGTGTGTCAACACAAAGTGCCGTATCTCCTGATAAAAGGTGCTGTGTGTACTTATAAGGGTTGGGGACAGATTATACGAAGTCATAATAAAAGTTGTGACAGTTTTGAGGCATTGTTAGGTGTGAGCATTGGCAACATGTTATATACAAAAACATCAGATAATATGACCGTTGGTGGGAGATAAATCAGGTATTAGTCAGTGTAATAGATGGCATGAAAAATTCTAAAGGTTCACATTAGTTGGTATGAAAGTCAGTGACTGAGTGTAGCTGATATGAAAGTTGGTGGGAGATTCTGTACATTCTCTCATAAGCCAATCCAAATCGGAAGACACCTTAGTTAGTTCAATAGTTTTCAGAGATTCATCAATGATGTACACACACAAACGAACACAGTCCTGTACTACACATACACAAAATCCTGTACTGTGCACACAAAATTCTGCACTGCTCGCACACACAGTCCTACACTACACATACAGACACAACCCTGCTCTACTGACTCTCACATACAAGCCAGCCCCCTCTTCTCTTCCAGTTAATTAAATCAATGTGAAATTTTTATATGCAGAGAGAAAAGTAGAAGGGGGGAGAGAGCGCAAAGCTTTGCCCTGAATGCTGAACCATGGGGCAGCAATGTGGCTCAGGTTAGCACTCTGGCTTTTGCAGCGCTAGGTCCTAGGTTCGAATACCAGCCAGGACATTATCTGCATTAAGTTTTCAGGTTCTCCCCGTGTCTGCGTGGGTTTCCTCTGGGTACTCCGGTTTCCTCCCACATCCCAAAAACATGCAGTTACGTTAATTGGCTTACCCCTAAATTGACCTTAGACTACATTAATGACAGATGACTATAGTAGGGACAATAGATTGTGAGCTCCTTTGAGGGACAGTTAGTGATACGGCTGATGACTTTGTATAGCACTGCGTAATATGATGGCACTATATAAATTCTGTGTAATAATAATAATAATAATGTGACTATGTCTGAGCTCAGCAAAGTATGTGGGGAAGAAATGAACATTTAATGTACAGCGCTGCGTAATATGTTGGCGCTATATAAATCCTGTATAATAACAACAACAACATACAATGTGCAAAGTGTGTGGGAATCGTTGGTACAGTATCATGGATATTGTGTGTTCTGCAGAAAATTCATTGAGTGTTGGATCTCACTGGAGAAAGATCAATCTAATAGGTGGGATACTGGGAAAAGACCAATATGTGAGCAAAGGTTAAGATCACTTGTGCATGTCCAGTTAAATATAATACTGGTGGCTTAATCCAACACAAGAAGTTGCAGTTAAATATAATACTATATTGAATAGGAAGAATACTGGATAGGAATAGATAGGATATAGAATAGGAAATAGGATATGGCATTGGCCGGCATTTTTTAGTGGGGACATGGCCTATGCCTAAAAGTGAATTGGCAGGTCCAAGTTCTGCTTTTTTATGCAGGCAGTAGAATTTCCATTGCATACTTGTATGTACTATACTTTCAAGGGGTCAATCTATTCAAAGGTGATATTTAAAGTTATAAATAAAGCCATGTGAACTGAGCCAGCCTTTCATTATGTCCTGGATACCCCAGCAGCAAAATCACTCTGTTATAGTAACAGTAACTGTAAAAGTTTTGGGTGTTCCCATCCTCCTCTGCGTGTCCCAGCACATCATATACAATCCTTCATAATATAAATTATATTAAAAATACCAAAGACCATGGGAACCCACACTAATGGGTAAATCAGGTGTTCAGGCCCAAGAACACAAGCACAGATACCTCACCTACAGATTCTCTGGGTGATACAAGAAATAGGTCAGATAATGTCACTTCCCAGAATAGTTCAGTGTTTTTATATTACAACTATTCGATTCAGGATTTGCAGTATATATGTGAGGGGTAATGAATGTGTGTATTTTTGGTATAGTCAGACTTAACAAGGTATATTGTTTTTCTGGTTTGTATAGGACAACAAGCATCTTGCAACAGATAATTGCTTGATAAATTTTGTTTCTCATGTTACCTGGATACCTTCAAATTCATGCAAGGTTATTGGCACACGTGCCTTGTTTCATGCCTGGTTAACCTTTTGCACTTACTTTAATTCACATTTTAGTGTTGTGTGTTCATGCAAAACACATATACATATACTCGGCAACACCTAGGTAATAGACAGTATGCATTTATTTCCTCATACAGTAGGTGTGGTGTTTTGTGTGTTACACTGGTTGTTCTCGCTTTTATAAATACATGTTATGTTAGGAATTTGGGATGAGTGTAAAAAGTTACTCTTGGGTGTAGAGTAGGGGACAGTTAAATTGTTTCTTTATCTTGAATGTCTAAAAATCTAAGATGCAAATTGGTCATGTGTTTTCATTAGCTTCCTTCCTACCACCAGTTAGGATTATGCATATTAGTTGTGGTAAAGTGAGGCAGCAAACCTCACCTAGACTTATTGAATGGTCAAAATATATATATATATATATATAGATATAGATATAGATATAGATAGAGAGAGGATACATTTCCCCTATAGATGGGCACTGGATCATTTACAATATCTATATATACACATTATATATATATGGTATTGTAAAGTCTGGGGACCAAAAGGGTGTAACAAACACGAGTCTTTATTGAAATAACTAAAAAAACAGCTTCTTTTCAGCATCTCAGGAAGGTATAAACAATAGAGAGATGGCTTACTTCAGCCTAGTGGTGTAAATGCCCATAGTCCATCAGAACGTCCATACGATAAGGATGAGTCCAACACAAGTCCTTGGTGAGGGTCCAATCCCCACCCTGGGGTTTCCACAGTACATAAAATAGTTAAATCAAGTCAGCATTAACAGCAACACCACTTCTTAGCTTGATTCCCCACAAACTTGTTTGCAGTCTACTTCCTGCATCTCTCTCTTTTCCCTCTTGCACACCTGAGCCCTTATGGGATTCCCACCTTCTTGCTAGGCAGGTGCAAGTCCTGGTGTGTACTTTGCCCACCCAATCCTTCCTCTTCAGTCTAGAGTACTTTGCCCACCCAATCCTTCCTCTTCAGTCTGGAGTACTTTGCCCACCCAATCCTTCCCCTTCAGTCCAGAGTCCGGGTCCCTTGACAACTAGAAAAAAAAATACAGCCTAACATAAAAAATAATCCCAAACTCCTTTTCCAACACACCAAGGATCCAACCCTGCGATCCTGTACAATAAATAAATATATATATATATATATATATATATATATACATGCTAAAAAGCACTTTCATTTTTAATGTTGGCTGTTTGACCTCAGAACATTTAAAATCCAGACTAAAGAAGCCACAGAAAATGAAAAACATCTGGAGCAGCCATTCTGTGTAACATGGGAATCCTATACAAGTATCACCCAAACTTTTTATCATGACCCCTCCATAACATACCATACTGTTTTTTGCTGAGCAAAATCACCTGGTATAAAGAAATTACTAACTGATGATAAAACATAATCAAATCATACCTGCACATACAACAACCTTTTCTCTGTGGCTCTGTGTTTTTTGCTAGAATTTGGCATGAATTATGAATCGCATGTATTATGTACACAGAAATGCAGGAAGTAAGACACATGATTAAAAAGAAGTAAGTTCAACATCATAAAAAATTGTATTTATTTATTATACTTCAAGGGTTTTTAAAAGATTTAGAAGGCTGGGTTTACAGCAGCTGCTAAATGGGTCATATAGATGGCAGTTCTGACCCAGAACCTGGTCAGGAGTGCTTTGCATTGTGGGAGATGGCTCGGGACCATACAGCCAGTGGCTGATAGTTGGGCTGTTTTGCTACTGTGTGTACCATCTCCTAATGTTCTCTGGACTATTTCACTAAACTTTTAGAGGTAATTGTTGGTATTAAAGAAAAAGCATGTATTATATAGTTTTATAAATGTTTCCATGAAGCTGCATTGTCCACATGATACTTTTGGAGACCAGGCTCAGTGCCCTGCCCTTTTTAAATATTTAAAATTTTTAAAATGATAATGTTGGCAACTATTAAGATGTATGCTGCCCAAGTTCTACTTTCATGGTTTGTGACTTTTGTACATACATTTCTCCTAGCGGATAAAATAGCCCATCATTATAATGAGCTGCCTCACTGTGCTATTAAAATAGGCAGGAGGCAGGACTGGGTAAATAAACCTGTACTGAACTTGTACTATAACCATTGAAGCATTTCTCTATTAATCCTGGGATTTGGTCATAGCAGTAGGTAATGTAGGGCTTTACTGAAGCTTTGAGATGCCCCAATGGACATGGTCTGAACATCCCGTACAAATTAGGCCTGATTTACTGTAAACCAAGTTAACATGAACCCGTGTTTCGTTCAAACTTTCAACCATGTCAGGAAAAAGCTCAGGTTTTTTTTTTTATTTCTCCTGTAAATTGTTGAATGTTTGAAATGCACCTTCACCTTAGCTCACCTCTGTTCACTGTAGTAAATCAAGCCTATTGTCTCTTAGAAAATGTTCAGACACTTTTAACTGGGAGGAGGCCAAAAAGCTGGAATTAGTAGAGAGGAAAACATCCTCTCTTCATAGGGTGTTTTTTTACTGACATCCATGCTGAACAAATTCAATATTTACTACACTACAGTTAATAATTAAAATGTTTTGTGCATGTATCCCTTAAAAGTACTTATTAAAGCTGAAGTTTAATCCACTAATACTTTGTCTTGTCTGGTTCCTCTTTTCTCCCCTCAAAATGCTAATTCAATGACTAAATAAAACCTTTCTGTTTGCATCATCAATAAGTCTCTGCAATGCAGGCAGATTATGGCTCGAGGGGCCAGTAGGGTTCTATACATAGCTTCTTGAAAATAAGTAGCCATAGTAATGTCTGCAAGGGAAGTCCCCATGAATAAATAAAATAACCCTCTTTAAGTTTTTCATTGCTGTCTGTATGCCTACTAGAGAGATTCACGCTCCCTGTTATGATGGCCATTTTCACTGTGCCAAAAATTAATGGTAAACCCAACATTTTTGAGTTGCCATAGGAAAAGCTGTTAAGGGTATACCTTTCAGTGGAAAGACTGGAGACAGCTTTCTGTGTGAGAAAATATTCCTACAAAGCACAATCTACACTGTGCCAGTAGTCTTTCTCCTAATAGTAATTGCCCATTCTTAGTCACAGCAGAAAGTTTGCCCTCTCCCTGCCTCCTTCTTTACTCCTTTCTCCTTCCCTCTTCTCCTTCATCACCATCACCATGCCCTTTTCATTTCTACTGCTCCTAAACATGCACACAGTAATATAAGCATACCTGGGAACTTTTTTAAAGTGCAGAGTGCAGAGGCTGAGGTTTTTCCTAGCAGGAGGGGGTTTAGGATAGGGTAGCATGTGTGCACATGATTTACCAGTAACATGATTCACCAGTAGCAGATTCCTTAGTACAGTGACATTCACCAGTACCAGACCTCATCTAGTTACAGTTCTCACTTACTTCTGTCCCTGATGACAAATCATGATGCTGAGCACGGTTCTTTCCTTACCTGGCCTTCTGACCATATTTGTCCCCCACTCTTCTCTGTTCCTGGGTGCCCAATGAAGGGTCCAGCAATGGGCAGTGGATGGTCTCATCTTTACATCATTTATTGACTTCTAAAGAGAAATTCCTGAATCCCAGGATTCACTGTGCGCAGGAAGGAGACAGGCTCAGCACTTCTTTGTCATTTAGATAAAACTGGCTGCATGAAATGTGTATTCTACATGAAGGTGGCCTCAGCTGTGACTGACACTCTTGTAGCTCATGGCGCATATCAGTAATAGTCAGTGAGTGTTGTTGGAGGCTGTGCATTACACACAGATTGGACAGAAAGAAGCCAATATTCACTAGTATAGATTATTGGCTTCCAGTAGCTGTTCTTTTCACCAAGACTGGTTTAACATTCCTTATCCCTTAGTGGAAGAGACAATATTGGTAAAGTAGCAGAGCATTCCATATAATATTGAATTGTCTCCCTGATTACAATTGATCTGATGACTGGTGGAGGCTTTATTCACAGTATAAGTAAAGCAGACTGTGCAGTGGTTTTTTTCACTCATTTAATTTCTAGCTGTCACTGTGATTCAGAAAGGTTTCTGTTTGTAAAAAGATAAGCAAAGGCAGGACCTTCAGCGTCAAGCTTTGTTCTGAGGCATGAGTGAGTCGGTTCGTGACTCAGAAGTTTAATCTGGTCATCAGGTGTTTTATTGGCACAAGGGAAATATTTGATTTAGTGCAAATCAGCTGCTTTACAAAGTACGTGGAGTTCACTGGCCTCATTTGCCAGCTCATTAGAATATTCATGTTCTATCATTCTCTCAGAGCAAGTTGCTACTAAGACTCATGGCGTTATAGCCTTAGCTTTTATTGGCAGATCTGTTGCACTGGAACAACCAATCCAATCTATTTTCCAGTTAGGAAATCTTTAAGATGGATGTCCCAATGGCCTTGATGGATGCACCTTTTACCCTTCAGAAAGTAATTGGTAGAATGTACACAATAGTTTGCACTTGTGATACAGCTGGTATAGTTCAGATTGAGATTTACCAACATGTCCCATCACTTCTTCAATGATGGAAAGTGAAAAAAATCAATTAGTAATGATAGGTTGGAAGAAAGTATTTTATTGAATCTGAAGTAGTAAAATGTCTGTTTGTGTGTGCTCACCCAAGTCCTCTGTCTCTTTTTCTGCCATCTTGCTCTTTTAGGTTTGATATATAAATTGGTATAAATGTACCATTAAAAATCCAGAATTTTATTAATCGATCTCAATGTATCAATAAAAAAAGAAAAGTAAAAATAAAATAGGAGAGTAAAATAATTGCCCCCAGTAACATGACTTTGTCTGATGTGGTGCACTTTATATGTTTAGCAATGCAAAGTTTTGAGAGTTCTTTGCCTGCTTGCTGTTTAAAATGATGGAGATTCAGCAGTTTGGCAAGTATTTGAATCTAATAACTTTGTAAGCTCTCTTTAACTTTATCCCACCTTAGCATTACAGCATATATAGCCTAGTGTTTTCTTTTAAATAAACAACAAAGCTTGCTGCCAAAAAGTCATTTTTGCATAATTTGTTAATGCACTACAGTAATTATTTATGGTACTAACATGATGTCACGCTTGATATGCCTGGTTTTTGCTTGAAATGCACAAGTTTAGCCCACAGCAATGCAAGAAACTTGAAATATCAAGATACCACTTTAGTACCCGATAATCCAAAGACATATGTACCACCTTACAATCATACGACATTAGGGCTAATATGCTAAAGAGAATTAATCTGCCAATGGCCATCAGCAAATCCTTGGATGGTTCAACCTAAAAACAAGTTTTCAGACTAACCAAGTACCAGACACATAATTTAACCTGAACGCTGTTAGCTGAATGCTAAACTGACTATCATGTAAGCCTCCTCTATTGACACGTTGCTAGGAAACCCTAAAACCTCCTGTTGGGCTCCCAAGAGGATTGCAGGGGAGGTGTAGATAGAACATCCCCTGCCATTTAGTGACTATGAATTCAATGAATTCATCAGTTTATTAGGCTGCTGGTAATAACAATGGACCATAGGCATATTGAATCCTAAAAAAAGAGAACAAGAAGCAAAGTCATAAATAAAAAGTTAAGTTGAGAACCAGCCACAATACATTTTGCACTACTGTGGCCTCATTAAAGTGAACTTTGATCTGTTGTTATGGGTCACTGCACTTAGTTCTTTAGTTTTTCTCCAAACTCCATACAATCCCCTCCTTAAACAGTTTTCATCATACTATGTGGCTAATTGCCCAATATTGTTTGTTTTTTAAGATTATTTAGTAAACAAAAGACTTTATCCTTTTATTAAAACATGCTAATTATTATAGGAGTTTCTCTGTGGTAAAAAGATTATTAAAAAAACTTTTCCCCATTTTTTCATAACTATAAAATAGCTTTGCTATTACATACACTTGAACTAATGCTAACCATGAGCATGAGATGGTGTCTAGACATGTGGGAATTGATTGATTAGCAAACTATATTTAGTTGCATGCAAGCACATAAGTGGCTATGTGTGTGTTATTTATATATAGGGTGGGATGTAAGCTGACACCCCTAGGAATTACATTATCTTTATAAAGCCATAGAAGTCCAGTAAACGTTTTAACAACTATTCTCCAATGAATAACCAGTTTCCTGGTATCCAGGACACTGTAATCACTGATTCGGTAATAATTTGAAGGAATGTCCTTCTCTTACCTATTGAAGGAAGTTTCAGCTCTCCTTACTGCTATTCATGTCACTTTGCTATGGTAGTCCCTGCCTGACAATTAAAGAGGTAATACAGTCTGGCATACCATACAATAAAACCTGTCTCCTACCTTGTTATTGCCCATATAGTTTTTCTAACAACTTTTGTCCTATTGTAATGTCATGTGTGTGAAACAAACTTCCTCCTATTTTTCAGTGCAATAGTACCAGACGCAGATTCATGATAAGGTCATATTCTTTTCAGATGGGGGGAGAAAAAGCAGCCTGTCCTCCACAGTCATTTCAGTTGTCACTGCAGTTTTCTTGGTTTGTTTACACATAAGGTAAATGCATATCCTCCCCTCCCAATATATGAAAGAAACTTTCTCCTCCTGTAGGGATCAGTCAGTCATACTTATGTCCTGCTTAGCCTCCATAAAAAAACAACTAATCTTACTACTTTTTTTTTTTGCATGTGTTGTATAAGTTATTTTGGTGTTCTGGTCTGTGTTCAGCATACACAAGTTATGGCTTTGATGCTCTCTGTCATTATTTTGAAGGGTATGAAATTTGTGCTTTCTGAAAAGCTTATAATATGCTGTAAATCCTATTTTTTGTTATTGATCAACATTTCCCCTGCTCTGCATATACTGCATATACTGTAACCCAGCATACAAAGGTTACATGTAGGTAAGACAGGGTCCAGCATGTACAGAAGAGGATAAAATGTTAAAGATTTAAAATAAGATGTTATTAAATATTGCAACATGTAGCTAAATTAATGATTGCCTTCATCAAATGTAAACAAACAGCAGGACAAAGAGACAACACAAGTAACCTTTACAATTGCAATCCATCAGGCAGCTTGGCTAAGTTAACACTCACGCATAATGCTGAGACTGTATGTGTGAATGAAAGGAAAGCCAGTTGTTGAAAGAGAGGTGACTGTGAAATTAGTGGGAGAGGGCTTGATGATACTTTCAGCAAATTCTAATGCTTCTTGTGTTGAAGGTAAAGTATGCAGGAAAATAAGAGTATTTGCTTCTATGACAGGAAAGTATTTCCTACAACCTACAACTGCCACTACAAAGTCAGGTATAGAGAAAATCCTACTTAAAGAAGATTTCATCAATTACTTTTTTCAGTGACTTCTTTCTTCTAAAGCAGTTCCTTCTGTCTGGCCACTGCATGTGTTGCCTGATTGAGTCATGGTTGGATGGCTTGACTTTCTATTTCCCCCGTCACTCACTGTGGTTCCTTTGTCAATAAAGTATGTATGAGGTGGTGGGAAACATTTCATAGAGTGATGCCTATGGTTGTACTTGTCCTTCAAACAAATGCATAATTTACTTCACTGGCATTTTTCTTCTTCATTTTATAACATGAATTTTTGTGAGTTAGGATTTTTTGCCAGTTTATTTGGCTTCCCCGACCCTATAAAAATGAGGCTTGCACATACCTGAACATATTCGGGTGGAGGCATCAAACAATTTTCCTGCCTGCAGTGGCTTGTGATACAGATCTTCAGATTATATCTATATTCATAAAAAGAATGTAAACACAGGAAACAAAACACTTGTGAAAAAGTAATTAGGGGTAGTTAGGTATTAACTAAAGTATACACTCAGGTTTCTAGAACGTGCCTGAGACACACAAAGAAGAGGAATTATACTTGTATTTAGCTAAGACCTTCATGTCATCTAACTGAGCTAAGGTTAAACAACTGCTTGTGGACAGGAAATATTCAACCACCTTTCAGTAAATATACATTAAGGCTTTGATATTACTGAATCCTCTGGATTCTTGGAACAACTAGGAAACAGTATGGCCAGTTGCTTTGACACATGATTCATTCATTCATTCATTCTAATTAGCATTAGATTAGCTTCTGACAGTTTATAGTGACTGGGCCAGGTATAAAGAAATGTGACTGAAAACACAATTTTAACTTCCCTTTATAAGTTTAACTTGTATTTGTTTACTTTGGTCTCCTAAATATGTAAATGAAAGCATTTTATTATATCTTATCCACAAGTACACAATATAATTGTTGGTCCTTCCAGAGGTCTAACTGTACATAAACCTTTACAATGGACTTTCCTTACTTCCGAGCTTCTGGTTTCTTGAAAGTGGAAATAAACGTTAAAAATAAAAAATAGCGAGTAGACAGGTTGCCTATTGCAGAGGGGACATATACACTTACCTGCCTGTCAAAAATGTTTTAATTCTTTTCACCTGCCCTCCTTTCATCATGATTGCCACCATCGTCACCTAATCCTCTTTCATGTTTGAGTTTTCAGTCATCTTGGTTGTCCAGGCCAAAATGTGGTAACAAGTTTTTTAAATTCCTGCAGCCTGGGGTATGCCAAGATGCATGCAGTGTATGTGTACTCAGTGTACACTTAGGAAAAGATTGTGATTAGGCAGATAAGAATATTTCATTGCAGCAATAAACATCAACACACACACTATGGTATGAAGATGAGGACAGGATGAGGTGCTCTGTAGTCCCATCTCATGTCCTGTCCTTGCAAAGCATCTTGGCACTTAGTGGATGCATTAAATATGTACGTTCCTAAAATGTTGCAACACAGGCTATGTTTTTGACACATTAAAGGTTAAAATATCTAAAGATGTAGCCTTACTAGAGCCATACAAATCAGCACCCGTCTGGGTGTCAATTATGCTTACACAGCAGAAGGGGGTGAATCTACCTTGACCGCACCTTGGATGAGTTAATCTGCAGCATGTTACATTTTTCTGTTTCATCCAACATAAATTTCAACAGGAATTGTAATTGTAACATATGTAGAGAATAAACTGTCCTGTGAATCAACACTGAGAGCAGAATGTTTGTCATCAGTTGGGCAAGCCTGGAATTTGCCATGGGCAACTTATGTCTCTGAGAACGTACTAAGGCTGATGCAAGTGTCTGAAGATTACTCCGCACTTACAGTGTATCTGTAGTCATAAAGGAGTCTAGATGTCCTGTGATCAATGGTATAGGGACAGAGCATGAAGAGAAATCTTTCATGTTACAGTTGTCACTGCAGCAGTAGGTGAGAAGAAATCTTGCAATGGAGACAACTGAGGCGATATCTTCTCATTTTGAAAAGATTTACTCTAATTCCCTGCTGTGTATTTGTAACAGGAAGTGAAGGGAAAACTCCAAAGCAGACTCCAAACTCCCAAGAATAAATAACCTAAATAATAATAATAAATAACATGAGGGAACCCTTATAATTTTCAGGTCTTTAGGGAACCCCTGCTATAGTTGCTATAGTCACAGCTCATAGTATATTAGTGTGCTGGTCAGTGGGAAGAATATCACCCTTACCAATAGTCAAAAAGATCATTGGTGTTACTTAAACTGACCTTGGGGGCATAAACTACTCATTGCCCAAGGAACCCCTAGCAACCTCTGGAGAAACTCTAATTGAAAACGCTGGGTTATAGAAACACTTCAACAAGATACCAAAGTGTCTGCGGCTTCTGGCAGACTTCACTTCATTATTATACTTGTATGTGGACAGTTTTATTATCTGGGTTTAGGAAATATTGGTCATACTGTGTATACTAAAAATATTAGATATAGTTTATGTATCAGACTGACTTTTATTCTCAGGTTGATACTGTTTGTAGGTATGACTTGTATAGAAATTAGTGTTTTTTTTTACCAGTGATATTGAATACAATGTGATCCTTTATAAATGCCCACACAATATTATTCACTTCTAAAATACACTTTTATGTTGGAATGCACTGCAGTAGCTGGTGCGTTAACATAATGCACATTAATGCACGTTAGGTACATAGCCGCGTGTTGTCATGTTTTTAATTTTGATAAGTACTGGAATGCACTACAACAACGCATGGCACCCTAATGCATAGTAATGTGCAATAATGTGTGCAGTGGTTTACTGCATCAGAAAAATACCGCATGGCCATTCTTTTGGTCCATACATTTCAGCCCTATCAAAATGAATGTGGTTACCTAATACAATCCACACTAATTCAGAACACAATGTGCATTAACGTGAGTGCATTACCTCAACACCCAGCAATGGAGAAATGTTAATGGGCCAATATACCTTGTTACCATACAAATTGTTAAAGGGAAGCCATTGTGTCTGGAAATTGTGCTGCTGTTTATGCCCAGTCATCCCTCTTCTCATACCACCCAGCTAAGTTGGTGCAATATGAGGCTTCTCTGAGGTGTCCTGGCTGTGAAGTATAATGTAGTGATGTGGCTGGCTTATGTCAGTAGGTTATATTATTATTATTACACAGTATTTATATAGCGCCATCATATTACTCAGCGCTGTACAAAGTCCATAGTTATGTCACTAGCTGTCCCTCAAAGGAGCTCACAATCTAATGTCCCTACCATAGTCATATGTCTTGTATGGGGGTAGCCAATTAACCTAACTGCATGTTTTTTTTTTTGGAATGAGTATATATGAGTAGAAATAAAAAAAGAAAGTGAAAGACAGTTACAGAAAATTGAACTGGCGATTCCACATTTATTTTCAGTCCAATTTAAGTCTACAAGTTTAAAGTCACGTCCAACTCGGGTGTAATTCTACCGGCTGCCGCTAGATGTCCCCATCAGCCTCCCAGCGAGTGAGGTAATTCCCCGAATGGCCGCTGTGCGTCCGCCCATGCTCCGGACTCCCAGGTGTAGTACCCTATCACTCAGCTGGGTGTCCCCTTCCCGCAGCACTGACAGGGCGGAGACAGGAGCCGGAAGTCGGATCCATAGGCTTCGGACAGACCGGCGGGCACCGGGCACACAGCTGGAGAATTGTTCGCCATGTCCGGGTATATCCCGGGGCAGCTCCCGGTGGATCGGAACCAGGAGAATGAGTTCGTGCGGGCATATGAAGGAGTTCTAGAGCGATACAAAGGTACACATGATAGGGGAGACGGAGCCAGCCTGGCAGGGTTCCCTCTAGGATGCTGCACGAAGGGTTAATGCTCGGCCAGTGACAGCACCATGACAGCAGGGACATGGGGAGGGTAACATGGCCACAGACATGGACTGCCTGGGACTCTATAGCATGTGACAAAGTCCCGAAAAGCTGCTGGGGAGTGCAGGCAGCGAATGTCAGCAGTGCTGGGGAGTGCAGGCAGCGAATGTCAGCAGTGCTGGGGAGTGCAGGCAGCGAATGTCAGCAGTGCTGGGGAGTGAAGGCAGCGAATGTCAGCAGTGCAGGCAGCGAATGTAAGCAGTGTTGGGAGTGAAGGCAGTGATGAGGAGTGAAGGCAGCGAATGTCAGCAGTGATGGGGAGTGAAGGCAGCGAATGTCAGCATTGCTGGGTGTGCACAGACATGGGAAGCACTGACACATCTATGTCCTGCATGAGGAGCCCTGCTGCTGGGAAGCCATGCACAATAATACTGTAATGTCAGAATGAAATCACAGCTGTGCTTATGTGTGTATATATGTGTGTATATCATATAGGTGGCACAGTGTCTACCTAGATTCACTGACAGTGAATGTGTAGTGTGGGTGTAACAGGGAGACTATTGGGTGTAACATAGTTATGGATTGGGCTGTAACGTGCGAATATATAACCTGGGTGTAGCAGCGACTAGAATACAAGGTAGTCCCAGGGTGTAACAGGAACCATCATTGTGTAGAATGCACAATAAAAGTCCCCATGTTTGGTCTTCTGGTCGGTGTGTGATGATCTGTAGAAATGAGTTCAGCACAGAGGAAGAATTGGTGATGAATCATGATAATAATATTTGTAATGTGTAGTCATGACTGTAACAGCTGAATGGTTGCAGCTTTTGGCCTCATGTCAGAAATGTGGATAATGCAGGCTACTTTTCTGTATTTTCCCCATTGCTGTTAGCTTTTATGTATTTATGTATTAATAAAACTAACATGTTGACTTGTGCGAGAGTGAAAGGTTTTCTAAACCTGAAAGTTTAGAGATACTTTGGCAGCAACAAGTGGTAGACCTAAGCTTGCATGATGGCGAAGGCTTTTTACTTAGCAGATTTATATAAAAGTGCCATGACAGTGTACTTGCTGTATAACCAGTTTTGGTTTCCCTCCCAAGATTTAGTTTTTGGCCATGTGATCTTATTCTTAAAGGGAGGCTCATTGGTAAAGCCGAGTCACCGATGAGCCAGAGCTGTCTGAATGTCACTTCCAAAAACTCTCCAGCACAGATCACATGACCAATGCCTGGGCACTGACCACATGACCTTGTTCCTGAGAGCACTGACCTCAGCTATCCATAGCAACAGTGTTTAGGCTGCATAAGGGTAGAAGGAGAATAATTGTTGTGCGCTTTTTTCATACACTACTAGCCCAGGGGTGGTTTGTTGCCTCCTAAGTTGGAAGTAGAACAGCTTTTCACCACTAATAAAAGTGTTGATTGGTTGCAGTTTCCAAGTAAAAAACTGCACTAGCTTGCAAATGCCTAAAAAAGTCTAGCAGTTACTGCCTGCTCCTGCTCCTGGCTGCCTGGGGTTTGGCAGTAGGTACCCAAGAGTGGTAAAATACGCTTAGTCCAAACATGCCCTACAGGTCAGGTTTCTCCATAGTAACAAATGATACAAGAAGAAGAAATCCTAAAACCTCAGTGAAGCAACAAATACTATAGTTCCCTAAATGTAAACATGACAATGACATGTGATCCGTCTGAGAAGAATAGGATGAGGTTGTATGGGGTCAGTCTCAGCACCCTGCATTGGAGAATGCATCATGACAGATGTGTGTGAGCTGTATATCCAATGACTGGGATTGGAGAATCCTTCAATAACATGGAATCTGCTCAGTCATTTATAAAGTAACTAATACAAAGTAACATATGAGGATTCTTTAAATAGAATTCCATGTTGTATTAGTAAATCTGTTCCCTACTGGTGCTTGAATTTTTCTGTACTGAGCCATAATTGCTGCCATAGTCATGTATCAGACACACTAGAAGACCTGTCTAGTATAACTTAATATGATGGTGATCATAAAAGGAGAATAGTACATGATTTTCCCAGAGCCTTTCATGTGAATGTGTCAGTCTGCATAGGTCTGAGCTGCTTGGATGATTTTTTAATCTGAGATTAAAAGATCTTGAAGTGTATACCATTCTACTATGCAAGGCGATTGTGAAATTAATCTCAGAGGTTTAACAAAGGGAAATATCCTCTAATTTGGTTTATATATGTGCTTAATCATCTGGACCAATTGAAGATGATTAAATACATGAAGAGGATGCAGCATAATTAACCTGATGTGTTATGTTACCGTCAGAAAATCTTTATCGTAGGTAAGGTAAAACAAAATAGTATTATCGAGCAGACAATTTTTCTTTTAAGCCGGGTGGTAAGAAATTGTAGGTGGGTGGCAACCCCCTCTTCAGTAACTACCCAAAAACAGCCGAATGGTTACTGAAAAGTGCCGGGGGGTGTGCCCAGCTAAAAAGGGCTGGGGAGGACACTGCTTAGATGTGGTGACTGCATTATCTTTTTTCCTTAACTATTACCTAGTGATTCTGCCAGTAACAAACATCTTGTCTTGGAATTACTACAATCACTCTTCTACTGTAACTATGGAGGAGCAGCATATCCACCCTTGTCAACCTGTGGGAAGGGTAGTGCTAAGTGTCTCATAGACAGGGATGTTGTTCTTGGAGTTTACACTTTTTTTTACATATGGAGTTTAGATATTAGTGGGTGGGGCAGTACTTGTTCATTAGTCATAAAAACATCAAGTTAATCTTAAAAAGTACGGCCCATTGACATTTAAAATCCCATCCCTTGTTCCCTCTTTCCCCCTTTATAAATATACTAATGTTAAAGTTGAATAATACATTTCTGTTTCCAAAACAACCTGTTGGCCACCAGAGACCTCATCATTAGGTCTTTGGGCTTCTCTATGCAATGCACACAGATCACACCTGATGAGATCACCAACAGGGTGCTGTACAAAGCTTCCTGAAAATTGGAAATCAGTGCTGATGCTCACAAGTAATGCTAAGCCTCTATGATTAAATGGTGACAATCCTGCTGGGGAGACAATAGCTAAATAATTCTGTATGTCTATCAAGTGAGAAAAAGGATGGATCTGTCTGACTTGATGCAGCTTCTAATGTTCAGAAAGAAGCTGACTGTGTGTAGTGAAATTAGCATAAGCAAGTTCATTATAAGAGGAACATAATTTATAGAACAGAGCAAGACTCAGACTGGAGTTTAGGTTTAATAATGCATGTAATAAGCCAAGAATTCCAAACTGTTAGGGTGTGTGCTCAGCCCATTCAGGTTCATGGAGTTTCCTTAATGTAATGCACGTTAACACGCGTATTGTACCACATAGATCTAAATAGGCCCTTAAAGAATATATCAAGGCAGAAAAAAAATTGTAGTGTATCTCTACAATATGTACACAATTCCCCAGGTTTCATCCCTTTAAAGACCCTGCAAGTACAGAATATTCTCTTAATGTGCTGAATAAGCACTCCGCTTCTTAGTTCTCTTGTACGCTGACAACACTAAGCGTTTTCAGATTTAGTGTTGTCAGCCATGCCAAGTTTTCTAATTACATCCATCTCCAAAAATAGAGGCTAATCATTTTGTAGTCTCATGATGGGAATGAAGAGCGCTAATCACTAATAAATGACATATTATGCCTGGCTTCTTGGTTCTCTGCACTCAGATATTTATAAGATATATATGAAAAAATTGCTGATGTTTTTCAATTTTTTTCCCTCCCACTGAATTATTCTCTGCCCGATTTTTTTCAAGGCAGTGCTGAGGCCAGGGTTTGCTGTTTTTTTTTCCAGTCAAGTCACTCCGCTTTCATGCTTCATTTTTTCCTATTATAACTTTCATTGGGAGAACAAAAATATGAGAAGAAAAAGTTATCTTTTGTTTCTGTTTTTTAATCTGCTGATGAATTCTATACATACATATACACCTTCATAAACAAGAGATGAATGACTGCGCCTATTGTCTGTTCTGACAGGTTCTCTTAAAGTGAATGGATAAAACAATAGAATAAAAAGCTGTATTATGTTTATAAATGTCATGTGAACCCATGAGTTTGCCATCTCCCAGAATGTAAATTAATTGTGTCTTCAGTGCATGTATTTTATCTTACATTGACATTGTGGCTATGTTGGTCAGTGTACTGCCAGGTCTAAGCAATGATTTTGTGTCAAGGTGTAACAAAGATGTGGCACAGTGAAGGGTGTGTTATATTGGCCCAATTTACAGATGTGACAACAGCTGTAGGGTTTGGCAAGGATGTGACAGCATTGTCAGTCATTGTGTGCGTTGCAGGGCCAGGAAAGGAGCCGTTGTGCTCAGTATACCTGTACAAGAGAAACAGGTAGGGAATGAGGCCGGTGTTTTTCTATGGAATTTCAGTAGTTTGCTTTTTACTAATTTGTATTCAAACGGTACTATATTTTCCCCTCATGGTATTTGAGAAGCAATGCAGATAAGCAACTTTTGACTTGCAGTGATATATCTTAGCATACAAAAGGAGTTGACAGCCTGGTCTCCTTAAGCTTAAATGGTGTCTGACTTGGAAGGTGTGGCAGAGAAGTAAAGGTGTGTCCCCCCAGGACAGACGCTGAGAGGGTAAACCAGGTGTGTCCCAACATTTCCTTCCTACATCTTTCTAATCTGTCAAAGCCCTATAATATGTGGTGGAGACTCGATTGCTTTTCTTTGGATGATGACTGAGAGACTGATTAAACTGGAATGCAGAATCGCCAAGCCTTGTATGCCTGAGGTGTATGGCGGCTGGGACTTGATGTTACTAGGGAACACAATCAGTTATTAGTTTGATGCATAGCTAGGGGCATTGGAAAAAAAATGATATAGGCCTAATCTGACATAAGCAGATTTTCCCCTCTACAGCTACATTAACTCTCCCCTAACGGTTCCATATACAGCATCAAATACTTTTGTGGAGCTATGGTAATGCTAGATATGGCAGAGATACTGTGACTGCTTGCCATGTCCCTTGGCAATTAGCCACTGAAGTACAATGTAAGTCTGCAGTTTTGTCAGTGTTCTGTTGTCTTGACTTCTCTGTTCTAGAAGTATTATTCTTCTAACATAATAACTTTATACAAAGAGAGAGAAATCTTGTGTAGATTAAAATGCCCTGTCCATTCAGAATTGGTATTTCTCTCTTCACCTTGGATGGGGGTGTGATGGTGAGATTTTCCCTCCCTACTCCCTGTACTGCTGTTAGAGACTAAATCCTTCTGCTAAATTCACCTCATTGTATATTTTTGATTAGTTTGGCAGTGCCTCAAAATAGCTGCAGCAATAAGCAGACATTGGTACTCAATTAGCAGACATTTAGCCACACAAGTCCCTTAGATATAAAAGTATCTGTGAGTGGTTCAGTGCTTCACCCAGATGCTGAATGGGAGTCTGTCTGGATAGAAATATGGTAGCTACAGAAGGAACAAACATTCATTCAGTGAAGTTGGAATTTCTGACCTCTATACTTGTTCCAAGTCATTGACTTACTAAATTGTGGAGTAGGTGTAAGGGTGACATGCCTGGAACTTGGTCCTTATCAAACGTACCAGCTATGTCAGCTTGTTGCTTTACATGATGAGCTAACTTTAAGTGGTAAATGTTTTTCATTCACCATTCTACCAGAATGGGCTTTTAAAACTGCAGCACATAAAATAAAACAGTCGCATAGGAAAGAATTGGATTCTGCTTGATATGCATGTTTATGTGGTAAATATCAGTGTGAAGAGTTTGTTTAATGTTCAGTTGTGGCTGGAATAATCTTTCAGAATAAATCTTAATGTTTTATATTAGTTATTCTTTTACTACTCATTTAAAGCCATATTCTCTACAAATACTGCAGAAGATACTTTCCTTCTTCAATTACCAGTTATTAGCGTGTATATAGGATATATGTGTTTTTAAATGGAATTACCATTAGTAAGCATTACCATTAGAATTACTGCAATAGATATATACCCGCATTTTAAGGTAGTTTCAAATACAGGTTAAAAGCTGAAGAACAGACTGTCTACGTTATACTGTTTTAATGGTTCAGCATCACAGTGGTAATACAGGTTTTTCCCAAAAGATTGATTCATAAGAACTATACATTTCATGGTGGGTTAACAGTGAAGACCTTAATCAGCATGATCATTTAGGTGTGAACTGGGAAAAGCCTTTAACTGAAAGCAATATAGATATACTTATTTTGTGTTGCTATTTTCCTGATAGTTCTCTGTATGTCATTAACAGACTGTCATCCTAATGTCCATTACAGTACACAAGGGAAATGGTAAATTATTAGTTGTTAGTTCTACCATTTGAAGGATGCTTACTTAGGGAGATCTGAAATGCACATTACATGTCAAGCATGCTGCACCCTCCCTCTTGGTGTGGGGGTCAGGTTATCTTTTAGTTTAAGACGTCATTGGTTTCTTAGGCTTGTTATGAGGTAGGTGGCGTTATTGTTGTGTGAGACTAAGCAGAATCCTGGACATGTTATAGGGAATGGTCACTTCCTGCTAATCAGAAAATAGAACCTATGTGAGGAAACTACTGTGTACAGGAAAGGAAGTCACTGTTTATGCCATTATGGGATTATACTAGATCTGGCTCACTGTCAAATCAAAATCGTTAGCAAACAAGTCAGCTGTCTGAGAAGCCATTAATAAACAAGTGAACCTTGGGACAAGTTTGGCCCGCAGCTAAGTATTGCACTTTATATGTGATGGCTGACTATAGGCTATATTTTGTCAGCTATGTTAAAAGATTTGTGACATTCCTCTTGTCTTTACTAATCATCCAGCCATGAATTTCAACCCTTATCCATATTATTTTCCTTGAGGGTGCTAGAAGTTGCATAGTTCACTGTTGCTGACAATATTCACATTTGCTGACTGGCTCTGTTGTCAAGAACAATATTTATTTTATTACTGGTTCAAATTAAAACTCTGGCCAAACACATTTAGAAATTCATCTGCGAAACTGCTTAGCTTGACTGAATATTTTTGTTTTTGCACAGTCACTCTTGCTGGAAATACCCCTTTGAGTGTGTGATACTTCTGTTCAGATCCTGTAGCTACACATCTTCCTGTGTCACTTGTCATCACATTTATCATGTCCTCCCCGTTCTTCTCCTCCAGTTTGCATGCCTCAACAACTCCTCCCTCCCTTCCTTCTTTACAAAATGGTATTATGGTGGGATAAAAAGATCCTGATCCTTCCACTCCCAGTCTGATTTCTGGTGTGACAGGCACTATGGGACATTACTTATTAGTTTTTAAAATGTATGACCTCTTCATCTTTTTAAATATTTATATATATATATATATATATATATATGCGCCTTAAAATTTGTTTGGAATTATATCAGCCACAAAACTATTGATGCACAGTTAAGTTTCAAAGGGAATCCATCACAACTATTGTGAGCCACTTTCCCCACTTCTTAGATTGTAAGCTCATTGTTTTATTGGCCCTGATATTTTAAATCTCTCCAAGGCTGGAGAGGATACACTTTCATCAGTAAAGTTGGGTGATCCAGCAAACCTGGAATGAATTTCTTCCAAGTAATTTACTATTTGCTAGCAAATGTTTTAAATCCCTGACCAGATCCATTCCCGGTTTGCTGGATCACCCAGCTTCACTGATAAAAATGTATCCTCTCCAGCCTTGGAGAACTTTAATAAATCAGGCCCAATCTGTCTCATTTACAACCCCCTTTTTTTGTACAGCACTGTGCAATATGTTGAAGCTGTATAAACAGTTTATAAAATAACTTCCCCCCCCCCTCCAACTTAGGCAGCCAAACTTTTCAGATGTTGATTGCTAAATGAAGCGTTTAATAATGTACCCTGTTTATTGTCCAAAAAACAGAAGCAGATTGCACATGGTGAAGCCTTCTTTCACTTTCCTTTACTGGAGAATAAGGATCTGTAGAGCCTTTTATGGGTTTTGCCAAAAAACAGGTGTGCATGGATTGGTATGTACTAGTCGCTGCTAGTTGTTGTGAATGCCAGTTGTGCAGCTTTATGATGCAGCAGTGGTATTACGGATTGAGAACAAATGTACTGCTGACTACATACACAGTCATCTTTCAGCCAGTGCAAGATGACATGTGTTCAGTTTTTTATCACTGCAAAGCTATTTGTTCATTTAGGTTTATTTCTGTTGGAAAATGTATGCATGGTGAGAGAGCTGGCATGAAGAGTTTTTGGTGGTACATAGGCTGTACTTGACAACTGTATATATGTTTTACGATCATTTAAAGGAGCTTGTCCATATCTTATGACTTTGCTATACATCCACTAACATTAAAATCTCTAATTGGGTATCTTCCAAAGGAAACCTATATTGAGAGTAGCAGAGCAGGAAATTTGGACTAGGGTTCATTTAGTCAGATGTTTACTGACCTTGAAACATCCTGTGCAACATACAAACTCCATATCCCAGGTGGGATTTAAATCCAGAACCCAATGCTGCAAGACAAGGAAAAGACTTGTTACTTGTTACTTGGTGTTGATGAATACAGGAATATAAACCAAATATAATTGTATGGGTCCAGTATGGGATCTAATAAATAGGGTCATCATCTAAGAAAAGCAAACCTAGTGTGTATCCACTTTCAGGAAGTTCAGATATCACGCTGTCATATGTGGATAAGAATTTGTTTCCTGGTTATATACCGCACTGGAAAAATCAGTTCTGTATCATGTAGTTTAATGTGTGTCAGTGTATCAGTGTTAGAAACATACATGTTAGACCAAAACCACTGCTGGTAATAGGTGCCTGTCATTCAGTAACTGGTGTCACTGGCCGTAGTACATTCAACTTTTGATTAGTATAAGAATACTTTTGTAGGGGTAATAAAGCTTTTTTTTTTTTTTTTTTTTTTTTTAGGGTCAGATGGTTTGCTAACATCCGTTAACAATAACCATCCTATTAAATGTGGCCAGCTTGGTGACCTCAAAGTGCCGGTAGCCATTAAAGCTAATTGCATTGTAATTATAAGGTTTTTTTTCTGGTTATCAGCAATCAGTGGGTATTTTTGTTTTACTATTTTATAAAGGATAGTGTGTGACTATAATTTCCAGTAGTGTATAAGTTTCTTCTTTGAGAAATCAAGTAGAACAACTACAAAAAATATAAAATAAAAGTAGTCCTAATCTTGTGACTAGAATTTTTATAGAAAGAGTGGTGGCCAATGGAGTTCTGAGAGGAAGCTCTAGGGGCTTTGATTTGTAGAAGGGTAAAAACATTAATCACTTCCAGCCTTATATGTTCTCAAGTCTCTTGTTGTTTTCTGCATACCTGTAGCATGTCCACAGTGTCTTTTTCCCTGAGGGTATCTGCATTTTTGAAACCTTTAAGTGTTTTATATATACTTACAATTACTTGCAACTGTTTGGGGGTCTTTTGGCCATAGTTAAAGATATCTATACCTCATAGATTGACAACCACTGTACTTATCCTAGTTTGGATGCATGAATTTAAAAAATACTGTTCATCTTGTAAAGTAGATGTAATATACTTCATGTCCACATTTGTTCAGCTTGCCTTTCACATGGCAAAGTTTTTTTGCAAAAAGGTCAACTTTTTAATATTTTTGTTGATAAGATTTCTGAGATAATGTTCTAAGTCATTTAACTTTTTACTTGTCTCAGGTAAATGTTTTAAAAAGCACTTTTTATACTTTTGTGCCAATATTTGAGTTTTTCAATTTCTGTTCAAATATGGTATATTGGTTTGTGCTCAACATCAAACACTATAAAATATGTTGAAAATCATAGTTATCATATTTTGATACAAATATTTCAGTAAACTTTTTATTCCACTTTCTATTGTATTCTGTTCTCAACACCTAAAATATGTTTATGGTGTATAATTGTCACCTGAGCAGGACAACAGCACTGTCTATATAGTGCCCATTTGTTCTGCTGTCTCTGGAAACAATCATGAAAGATTGTTTCCAGGGACAGAATTTTAAAATCTTTATGCAGCCTTAGGTTGTAAAGCCCCATCGGGTAATATCCTCTTTTCCTCATTGTTTGTTGCTATTAAATACACAGGTTTGTCATGTGCATCTCCTATTTATTATACTGTTTAATATGTTGGTGCTTTATAAATAATGATTACAATATTGTATAACTTTAAAGTGAGCCATGTATTATGTATAAAATAAAGGTTTAATAAAGGTTTAAGCCTTCCACTTAGCTTCTTGAAAGGTTTGATTACAAATAAAAGCACTTAATAAATGCTTCCGTGTCTAAGCATCACTAATCCTTTAACATAGGATAAAGTAGTAAAATGCACACCAGAGACAGGTATAAAGGCACTTGTGTAATGAACCTAACTATGATGTCTGGGAGTGGAGACTTCCACGCTTTGATAAAAATTAAGGGGCTTTGGTTGGACTTTGAAGTATCTGTGAGGGACTGGTCATGTTGGTATGAGCTGTTGGGCGACTGGTTTTACTGGTATAACAGCTGGTTATGGGCCCCTCAGCAACTGGTTATTGGATTCCCAGCTGTTCTGTCTCTCCCTATACTGGAATTTCTGGTGTCTGCCCAATTTGAGTTAACCCTTTGTAATTTGCAATTCTTTAAATAACTGCATTCCATAAATTAGGAAATGAACACAATGCTAAGCACGAATCTTATATTTAGTCTCCAGTATAGGTTTTTGATATAAATGGTTTTGTAGATTGAGAGTGGTTTCACTTTCGCTCTAGTGCTCTTTTGTGTCCTTATATAGTCTAAAATAATAAAGTTTTCTTTTCTTTTTTGCTGAACAGAATGCAAGGAATTCAAAAGAAAATAATTTTATCATACTGCAAAAATTATCTCCTTTCTCTTTGTGCAAATTAAAAAGTTCCTACTTGGACAATTGGACAGCCTATTATATATTAAAAATGTTTCACCCTGGAAATCTATATCATTTATTTGTTTTTTATATCAGTCCTCCAACCTTTTTGTACTGACGGCTGGAATCATATGGATTTCTTAACACCTACTTGTTAATAAACATTTAAATCGGTAGTCATCAAACCTTCTGGCTGTATTTTTACTATCCTTTCTTGTTCCCGTGCTCTAAATATTAATAAAAGACATCTATGTTTCCTGCCATTGGCATATAAAAGATTGTAAATTATGCTATGCCCCCCTTTTGATATGAGATCCCATACTTGGGAAACTGCAGGATTCCCAGACATACCCACCTTCTCACTTTCGTATACAGAAAATCTTACATAATAAATAAAAATGCAGATTTTACAATGTTTGCCATGTAAAGCATTTTAATTGAATACTTACTTCCTTGGCATTTTACATGTTATTGTTTACATAGATTACATCCATCAGAACAGGCTTTTGTGCTCCTCCACAAGGTTTTTGTGACCCTGTGTTGTATTTTAAAAGGTTTTGGCTGAGGTTAATTTTAAAGAAGTTTGATTACAATAAACGACTGATCGCGGTGATTTCAGCTCAGCTGCAGAGTTTTCTCGATAGTCAGCTTTTTACCTGGTTATACTCTCTGAAACAAGATTTGCTATCTACAGTGACAAAATTTAAAGGAATTTTTATCACCATATAGAAGTCTTTTCCCTTTCTCTAACATTAAAGCAAAGACAGCAGTAGAAGTTTTAAAAGATTCAGCATGAAAAAATGTGGACACTTTGATCTGTCTATACGTGCCATCTAATACCTTAGTTTTATAGGAGTTCGATAACCCATATTCAATTCTGATTTTCACACTGCTACAAATGTCAAACTTCTTCTGGACGCAGTCCGTTATGGTGGTTTTCAATGACAATAGAACTAATGTATGGAGTGTACACAGCACTGTACGCTTCTATAGAGAGGAGAATGAGAGGGAGGCAACCCGCCATGTCCTCACCATGAGAAATTACTGTGGTCGTCCCTGACATTGGGAGACCACCATACACACACTAGATATTCACTTGAGACAGTCCTGAACAGTTATCTCAGATGCCAGTTATATGGCATGCACATAGCTTAATACTTGGTGACATCCAACCTGGTGTGCCTCCTTCCATACCTTACAGAGTGCTAGTTCTATAGTAGGGTGCACAGTTCTGGAGCTGGTTGACCAGGTATGAATTTCAGGTATGAACTTCAACATGTAACATTTAAGAATTGGCAAGGATCTTTACTCGTAGGATTGTCAGGTTCGATTTTAGAATCAGTTGAATACTCCCTGCATAGGTAATGAAAGGTTTGTTATCCCACATTGTATTTTGCATTTATGGTTTAGATATACTAATTGCATTTATAAAGTACTAGGTACCTGCATGCCAAGAGTTCTTTGATTAAATAAATGTGTCCTTGTAACAAGTATTTTATGTGTTTACAATTCTTTGTAGTTATTTTAGCGGTAGACATTAGTGTAATCATTTTATTCATCAACTATTTTTTGTACATCTATAAAAATCTGTAAATGAGGTCATTTAATGACATTGTTTAGAAGACATGCATTTGTTTCAGTCTGTTTTTGCTGTAGTGACTCATTTTGCTTCGTCTCGCCAAAACCAGGAGTTGATATTTTGGGAATGTGTTCTGATTACTGTCCGAGATAATAAAAAACCAACAACTTTGCACCTGGAACTTAGTAATAAATGCCTTAGAAAAGGTTACTTTTTCTGAACCTAATGTATTCTGGGTAAATCCTTCAATAGTTTATTTAGCAGTACTGTAATAAAAATAAATTGCTAAAAATTTTCAATGTAGACAAACTTTTTTTTTTTTTTTTTTTGCATTTGAGAACTGAATAGGAAGCCTACAAGGTTAAAAGAGTACTTCAACAATTGTACTTTTGTTGCCTGAACAATGTGCTGTGACAATGTATGAGCATATCTTTTTTAGGTGGAATTATTCTGAGCTTTGATTGCAAGTACATCATTTATGATTTTAAATATTTCACAGAATTGACCTGTTATTAGATGATGTATAACAACTGTGTTCATCCTAAAACGCCTCATACAACAGTAATGGGCTGTACACAGTAATGTATCTATATACCCCTTAAAACAGTAAAATAGCTTTAAAACAAGCCACCCCTGACCTATCTAGCTGTTTTAATTTTGAAGTTCTTCATCAAAAGATGACCACAAATACTTTATGAAGACTTATTTTAAATGATTTTAGCAGCTTACAAACACATTATTTTTGTTTTCAGTAAAACTCTGGCAGCCTGACAAGATCTCCTATACATAGAAAAACACTGAGCTTGTGTGATGAACTTTGACAATTCTAGATGCAGTTTTTGTTTAAGCAGGCATTTTTCCTGTTTTTGCAGGCATGACAGAGAGGACATAAGGAAAAAAAGCATGTAAATCCCCTATTTATAATAAAGCATTTAGTTATGTTTAAAGTTATAAAGCAGTTTTTTTGTTTTTTTGCAGTTCAAAAACACCTCTACTGCATACTGAGAAGTTATTTAGAAATTGTCATATATTCATATCATTCATGTTGTGGACATTGGGCCACTTCAATTCCCCAATAGGGCAGTATATGTTGGAAGAAAGGTGACATTTAGTGCAATTACACTTATTTTGGTAATGTAGAACCCACTTTCAGTTTTCCTAACTTGTCACTAAACCTGGGAGGTAATGGCAACATGAAATCCGTGGCGCCTCTACTCTACCTGACATGTAAATCCTATGAAAAAGTTGCATTTTTCTGCCAGGCCTGCACGTTCACATTGCACCCTGGAGCACAGTTTAAAATGGATCGTTCAGCAAGTTCTGCAACACATTCCTAACATTTTATAATATTTAACAGCCATAAAACTGTTCAAGAAAAGGCCAAATTGTACTATCAAAAAGCATCTGTTACAGGCAGGAGAGACCAGTCAGACTGTACATTGTAACTTTATAGGAAGTCACAAGGTGAGAGGCTAATCTGTCACTTGTAAACACAGTTTGGGCAATATATAGCTGACCAGGTATATGTAGCTATTTTATATTATATTAAGCCTTGAGTAGATGTCAGATGACTGATTTCTGGAAATTATTTTTGTAATTGACAGATGAACAAATCAGTGCTGCACACACTGCATCGTTCTGTTCTGTGGAGAGTTGGGGAATGAGCGAGCATTGCTCTCCCTCATAGGAAAGCACAGTGTTTGTTCATCCATCTGGCATCAGGGGACCACAGTACACCTCTGACCTCTTCTGTTGTTTATATTATTGGGGTTGAAGGCTTCTTTTGTACTGGTCGTGCCTACACACTGTGCTCCTATAGAAAAAAATCAGGCTGTACAATGAGTGTCTTAAAGTGTGGCCCTATGCAATCTTATGAGGGTGCATTGCTCAGGTACAGCCATTGCTGAAGAAGATTTTTGCCCATAGAAGGTTAAATAACGAGGAGGGCTGTGGCTGTTGTGTTCTAAGTAAGCAGCTAAATGTAGGCTCTGGGATAGATTAGGTGTTGATGGATTAGTGTAATTTGTTCTATAAATAAAACCACACATGCAGATGTAAATGTTTTTGGACTAATATTTGTTCTACATTGATAGCGAAGAAAAATGTGTCTTTAAGGAATGAAGGTATCTAAATGAAAAATACTTTTGGGAATTTTTAAACAAGCACTACAAAACCATCTGTTTCTTTTATATTCACAAGTATTTGAATTTATAAAACTTTTAAAAGCATTCAGGCATGAGTATGTCTGTCCAGTTTGTCTGAATGTGTGTTATCTGTATTTAGGGCATTTCCTGTGTGGTTTAGTCAGAAAGAATTTACAATTAGAGTTTGGTTCCCAGCATCCATTTTTTTTATTATTGCCTTGATCAACTGCATTGTAAACGTTTTTCTTTGTAAACTGGGTGTGTTTTTATGTTGGTGAATATCTTAGTAAATAAAACACCCGCTCCAGAGCAGGGCAGTCTCATAGTTGTTTTAGTGTTGTTTGGCTTCAGTTTGTGTTTCCCTCTGTGTGCTTAAAGCATACCATGTTTCCTAAAGCTTGCTGAATGCCAATGGGAACAAAGCCTTGCATGGGAGTTGATGGGGTCAGTAGGTTACACAAGAAAGATAACATTGTTTGTCCTGTTTTTTAATTTATCGAACAAACAATTAAAAGGGCACTGCATTTCAAAAAGTGCCAAATTAACATCCACGATGTCGGGAAAACTGGAATATAATATATATTTTTTGGGGGGTTTAGTTAGGGTTTAAGGTTAAGGTCAGAAAAATGTGTTTAAAAAAAAAAAAAGTTTATTTATTAAAAACGCTTTTTGGAGTATCCGTACTTCTGAATTGCATCAGCTAATGCTCAGCATATATTTATAATATAAGGAGATCATTAGAGAAGAGTGATCTGGCCCATAGTACATGGTAGTAATGTTTCTGGGAGATGACTATCTCCTTCATACCAACAGGAACTATCCCAGATAAATTATGGGGTGGGATTGAGGCCACACAACATATTTCTTGTAGGAACAGCACTTCCCTTCTAGGAGTTACCTGAAAGTGCCTGGCCTTCTAATCAAATCATGAGAGGTAATGTGTAACATCCAGCCTAACCACTGGTAGCAGTTTTGGTTTCCTTATTAGTGAAACAACTTACTTTAGTTCTGATAACCAAATGTAGTTTTAAATTTTGTAAATAAATCTAAAAATGTTTGTTTTGAAAGGGTTGTGAAAAGTTAAAAATCCTATCCGGTTACTCTTTTTTTTTTTTCCCTCTTCTTGTCATAAAGATATAAGAGGGCATCCCCCAGGAGATGCATGTCAAACAAAAATATTTGTCTTAGTTGTGTTTGGTGTGAGGAAGGAGGTATACCTCTGGTTTGAATTTCACTTTCAGAGTTTAGAGATTTCCCCTTACTTCCTGTCCTGCTGACTGTTCAGGAAGTGAGCAGAACTCTCCAGCAGTAACACAGAAATATAAAATATAAAGTTTTTCTTTATTAAAATGGAACTAAAGTTCCACTTTTACAAATGCACGATCAGGCATGCTATGGTATGTCCCTTTCTGCAATACTGACCTGCTGATAATACACATGGGAGTTCATTCATCCCCAGCACTTGCAAGAGAAGCCAAGATTGCTGGGTTTCCCTGACAACCAAAGCTGATGTTACGCATGTGCACCTTAGCTTTGTCGCTAGGAACTCTGAGCGATTAGGCAGGTAAGGCACAATTTTTTAGAAGGAAAATTATTTGATTGGGAAATGGAACAATCCTGGCTTTCTCTGCATGTGCCAGGGATGAATGAACTCCCACATACCTGTCCGGGAATTACATCATTACAGCATAGCCAAATAATATGGCCAGAGATCTTCTCTGAGAGGAAGAAGAGAAGGAAGATGGCGGGCCCTACCATCGATAGGTGAGTCGCAGTGGAAGGCTAAAACCCTTGACAGCCTTCTGTCCGAGTCTCTGTTACAGCATTTCCTCCCACCTTACTTATGGTAAAACCTTTGTTAGCATAATAGAAAATGAAAGAAAAAATCTCTAAGGGAGCCCTGGATAGCAATTATTATTATTATTGTTAAACAGGATTTATATAGCGCCAACATATTACGCAGCGCTGTACATTAAATAGGGATTGCAAATGACAGACTAATACAGACAGTGATACAGGAGGAGAGGACCCTGCCCCGAAGAGCTTACAATCTAGTAGCAATAAAAACATGAAATACATTCTAACCATCTGCACTTCATAACAAAAATAAAAAAGGCTTTTACTTGACATACACTTTTAGGTTCATCAGAGTAAAATTTGGGCGACTCCACTGATGGCACTTGGAAAATGCTAGTTGAATGGCTGTGTCTAGGTTTAGTGTTGTAGATTCACAGATCCATAACAAGCATACGGCAAATAAATAAAAAAGTTGTAAATCCCTGTATCTGCACCTATCCTGGCCTGAACCAACATCTTCCGAAGGTGCAGGTTAGCAGATGTCAGGGCTGTATTCCTTGACCAGGTTTCTTTTAATTCACCATAGGTAATGTTTTACCATATTACATCTCTGGTATTCCAAGATAATGAAAGGGAGATGAGAAGGTGCCACATTTCCAAAATTGTAAATGCTGTAATCTGTATATAACCTTGCAGGCTGTTGTGTGTGCAATAGTAGCACTTTGCCCTTCCTTTACCTGTTTACATATCACTTCAAGCACTGGTAAAGCATTCTCCTTATCACAGAACTTTCTTAGCTCTGATCCCTCTGTTGACATTCAGAAGTTCAATGTGTCTGATCTCATACTCATAGAAAGTAACCATAAAAGATTGTCTATAGACATTTGTCATCTATTGGCTGATCACATTTGTATGTAGTTTAATTCCTTCTATTACATTTTGTGTACATAACTGAGCACTGCACAAAAAGGTGCCCCCGCCATCCCTGTAAGGAGTACAGCAGGTTGGTGTAACTAAAAACTAGAAATCGCTCTACATCATTGCAGAAGGTAAAGGTGTTCAAGTTGTGGTAACTAACCCTCAGCAACCACCAACAATTGTACCTTCCATAGAATACTGCAATTAGAACAAAAGTATGGTTGCTATATCTTATTAAACATTTTGCATTCTTCTGTTTGACTTGCTAGAAAATTCTTATAATTATAAATGTGGAATGTCTGTAAATCAGTACTAGAGGACCTGGTGGTTTTGTAGCACTTTTTTAGTATGTATTACTGTATTTGAGTGATGTCTTGAATTTTTGGGGCATTCTGTATGTAGGCCTGTGCTGTAATCCTTTAGTCTGGTATTCATGTAACATCTCCCTCCTGAATGTGCCAGCTGTCTGGGAGCAGGTGAAGAAACCCAATCTAGCTGCCCCCCTTGCCTTCAGCTACAACATGTGTTGAGCGTTTCCTCCCTCAGATTCATTTGGTCCTCACACTGTTATGCTGGGATGCTCACTGCTTCAACCAAGGGTTTTGTGTTCAGGTGTGCCTATGGGGAGAAGTCTGGTAGTTCAGGATTGCCTTCTGCTGTAAAAACCTCCGAGCTGTGCCTGCTCTGCGGTAACCCTAAGGCTGGATGTAATGAGTGGCCTTGCCAGAGTAAAGTTCGCATTGTAAAAGCCATGACTTCCTTTTGCACCTCATGATTAGTCCTTAACTGTAACTGGCGGCTATTGGTACTATAGTTAGGTTTAAATCAATTGTTGGCAGATTTATACCTGAGGTTAGCTGAATTCTTTGAGTGTGTGTTGTATGACCTCTCTGTTTACAGTGGCCGTATGTTTGCTTAGAGGTGGGGGTTGGAGCCTTGCTGACTATACAGGGATCATTTACCTCTGGGTGACAGAGGTTTAGGCTGCTCACTGAATGCAGAGATCTCACCTGTTATCATGAGTATCTACGACTACAGGAAATTTCTTCAAGGCCTAAATAACCTTAAAGGTATGTATGCATTCCTTCTCATTCTTCTCGTACAATATTCATTGTGAGTCTGCGCTGTGGTTTACCAATGGCTATATTCTATCTGTGAATATGTATTTTGCATGTAGCCTGTGTTTTTGTTTAGTTTTTTTTTTGTATAAAATATATATTTGCATAGTCCTCTGTGTGTATTGTTTCAATAGGTTTGTTTGAAAAGGTGTTTGACCACAGATGACTGACAAAATATAGTATTTGTCTTACCAGATACATATTCACATGTATACAAAATCTGCACATCCTGAAAACCAATATAGTGCTTTTATCATAAATGTAAAGCTCATACTATTTCACTACACATTTTATCAAGAACAATAAGAATGGCATCTGTAATATATATTAGAAGCTTTCATTGTTGCACACTACATACTCCATAACTGTATCATTGTAGTGTAACATAAACAGCATGGCTAGAATGAAGTCTTCTGTGCCCATGGTACTTTATTCATTGCTACTATGAGATGTGCTTAGTATGTGCAGCTGCTAGTCTTCTGGCAATTTTATAATTGGTATTTTGGTAGATTTGACAGATACATGTAATCAAATGGGCTGTATGTAATCTGTTTTTGGAAGACATAAGGAGAAATCGGCACCTAGACAATCTGTAAACAAGAACAAATATGGACAGATGATAAAAACAACAAAACTGCCTAATTTCCCCTCTATGCAATTTAACTTTAATTTACATTATTAGCCTGCTAATACCCTGATATGTTTTGCTTTGTTCTATAATGTAAATGTACACACGATCAGCTTCCCTATGACACAATGATGTGCCTTTCTGTCTTCACTCTATTGTACCCGCCGATCTCTGGTCTGCATTGCTGTCTCGTATATCAGCACAGGCTCAGATAACTCTGAACCCTGTCTCTACTTTTCTCTCCTGGATGAAAGCTTTGTGAATGGACAATATTTGAGCAAAGCCAACCACTGACTCTATCAAGTTGTAACATTTGTCAGCCTGAGAGGACTCTTTTTTTTCTTCTGTGTTTGTGTATCAGATATTTCCAGTATGCACGACATCTGTGTACCACATACGTTTCCTGCTGTGTATTTATATTTTCTATCTCGCTGTACATATGTGTGTGTCTTCACCATCCTTCTATAGGCAATAATGTATCCCCAGCACCTAGATCTTGTGTCTGTGGTCACTTTTACCTTAGTAATAATGTGGGAGTCCTTTCTTATGGTCACTGGTACTTGTTAGTGCTCTCTTTGGATTTGTTAATGCCATTTCTCTTTACTGTTTTATATGCTCTCTTTTACCCTTTGGTATTTGCACTTTCTTTTTGGCTTCTCCACCTTTTTTCTATTGCTCTTACTTGGTAATTGTTTTTTTGCAAACTTTTCCTGTTTTGGTCACTGTTCAGTCCTTTAGTAAAAATGTTGTCCTTTTTTTTTCCTTTTTGAGTCTAGTGTTCTTAAACATGGGTATCATCATATCATGGGATATGGGTAACATACTGTTTTCTGATATGAAATTGACTCCAGATGTTATTCATGCATGTTGCATCTTTTTGAGATGTAAGCAAACAACATGGAAATTTAGAATCTATTTATGTCAGTAGAACCTCTTTGGACCAACACCCTGCAGTATACCTGAAAGTATTCTGCACACTGTGTTGCCTGTCCTCTGACCTACAGCTTTTCTTATAAATGGGTTGAATAGAAGCCTGTAAATAGGGATAAGCAGCATATCTAAAACCATAAGGCAACTTTACCCTGGTCCCTCTGCTTTTCACTTCGCAGACCCCCATGTTGGTCAGGCCAGTAAAGAAAATCTGTAATGACAAGGGGCTGCTGCTGTTTTTCTTTTTCCAATCCTGCTAATTACCTGGCTTTCTTTGTCTTCAAAACTTCAAAAATTGTTAACTGATCTGAGAAATTTGGTGAAGTTAGAACACTACCTATTTGTTTCTTGACAGGGCTTCAGAAATCATTGAAACCATTGTTGAGTTATGACAGCCTGCTAGCATTGTCAGAAAGGGAGATCAGCAGTGTTAGCCTCCATATTCCTTTACTACAAGGTATTGAAGCTGCCATTACTGACAACGTCTTAAAATTAAAGATCAATTAATGCGTTTGTAGTCCTATGGCGTCAGTATTTTATGTCACTGCCCTAAAAGCAGATTTGATGTTCTGACTTTCCTCATCTGCATGCTTGTTTCAGCTCAGTTCCTATTCAGAAAGAGATATTAGCAGTGGCAGCCCCCATATTTACGGCATTACAGATCTTCTTTAATAAACTAATAAGAGTCTCTGAAGGTGTGGGGGCTCAGTCCATTTTAAATGCTGCAGCTCAGTGTGGGTCTGAAATGGCCTTTTTCTGTTTATCAGCTGATAGTTTTGACATTCTCTTTTCACCTGTTGTTCTGAGCATTCATTTATTGCGGGCTTACTTTGGATAGACCGGTTTCTAAAATGTATACTTTAACTTCCTATACTGTTATGTCAGTGTTTGTTTTGTTTCTCATTCATGGCCCTGTTACTCTTTTTAATACATTTGAATGAATTCCTCCTCATTGGGTTTTTGGTAATTGTGCCCTAACATTTACATGTCCTTTATATCTGTATGTAGCCTTTTTGTTAAAGCTTGTTACTCACATATATCATAGCTGGCTGCATGGACTGTTTTATAAAATTACTGTGTCTGGCCTCTTGCGTGTCCTCTGTCACGTGCTTTTCTATAGCCAACAACTCAAGGTGTCCCTATGAGATAAGAAAAGAGCTCCTCTCAGTATTGGTGCAAGTCTTTTAGAAACATTTGGCTGAATGTTACTAGCATTACC
The DNA here is from genome assembly GCF_032062135.1 of Pyxicephalus adspersus. Lineage (NCBI taxonomy): Eukaryota > Metazoa > Chordata > Amphibia > Anura > Pyxicephalidae > Pyxicephalus > Pyxicephalus adspersus. The sequence continues at coordinate 89,039,914 of NC_092858.1, read as the reverse complement.
AGAACTTTCTTAGTTGTAACACCTTGTTTGGAGTAGGAACAGCCTTATCCTATGCATTGTGTTAAAAATAATATATAGTTCTGTGGTGATTTAACAGTTAGTTAGAGAACATCTAAGGTCACAGTCCTCACATTAGGAACTAATAAAGCCCAAGAAGCACACAATCACTAAGTGTATGTCTGTGTTTATATATTATAAAGTATATATTTGCAATTGATCTTAGACATACGTCAGATGATTCTCTTCTGATAATCACTTCAGGGCTGATATCGGACGAGAATCTGACGTGTGTACAGCACTTGTCATTCATGAATCCGTCCTGGCGGATCCATGAACGATTGTTTTAGAAGTGAAGGGGGGAGAGAGAGCACAGTGGGGTGCCGCCCCGTTGTTCTCTCCCTCCCCTCCCCATAGAGCAGAATGGTGCGGTATGCACAGTGCTCATTCATTCATCTTTCAATCTTTTGGTGTTGGAAAGAATTTTGAAAGATCCTTTCCAACAACAAATATTGCACGTGTGTACGCAGCCTTACCTTGAAAAAGTGTTTATTTATGTAGCACAGCTAAACTCCTAAAATACCCAGGCAGATAGTTCTTATAACTAAACCATACAGAGAAGCAATAGAAGAGGAGAAAATGCCTACAAATGCTTATAAACAGTTTTCTTACAATATATTCACTTCAGTAGGGCTTTGTGAGCATTTAAAAGAGTGTTTATGGGTGTTTTATAAGTGACCAAATGCTCCATCATGTGTTTTATTTACAGCCAAAAAGTGCAATGCTCTTAAACTCTGTTTATACTGACATATTGGAATGAATGGAAAGTTCACACATGGGTGTCTGAATGCTGGGGAAAACATTTGTGTAAAGGAGGCCCTAAAAGATCTTTTTTTTCACTAGGTGGATTCTACAGCCATGTTGTAAAATGTAAAGCCATCTTAAGTAGCAAGTGACTAAAATGTAGGGATATATGTATAAGTAGATGAGAATCAACACGAGTATACTATTGCCCATGTATAAATGGCTATTTCTGTTGTCTGAATATTGGGTACCAGGGGCATTACTAGGACTGTAAAAGATCCAATGAAAACCTGGGCACTCTAAGGGGAACAGTGAGGAAGAAAAAATAAAAACCAAAAAAATGCCTTTTTCTTGTTCTGTTAGTGAGAGTTCTTATAAACACACACATAAACCCCAACACTGTCATTTTTAAATACTGAATCTCTTTTATTGCATGCTTTTCTGCATATAAAAGACAAAATCTGACAAAGTGTATTATACTACCTTCAATTAAAGCTTCACCTTAAAATAGTCTGGGTCTAATTGACAGGCAGTACCCGTTGGAACAATGAACACTTTGGTCAGAAATATCATCATATAGAGTGCAGGGGTTACAGAATTGTCAAGGTGTAGTGGTCAGGAGTAGGTCACATACAGTCCAGCTACTTAGCATTGCCAACATTATGTAGTGTAAAGAGTACGTAACATATGGCAGTGCATTGTAAAATCCTGACTGTTGCAATTTGTATGCTGTCCACTACACTCTGTATAATGGCTACAGCTGTCTTCACACTGGGCTACACATTACCTACTTCTGACTGCTGAATACTGTTTCCTGTGGAATACATAATACATATATGCTGACCACTCACATGTTGCAGCCTTATAGCGTGAGCATTGAAGGAATTGTTTATGTAGGCCCTCGCTGCATAATTATCTGTAAATTGATTTGTATGGTCAGATTGCAATGCATGACCAGTTTACTTGCATTTCCAAAAAGTTATTTTGTAAAGCAGGAATTTGTCAGCTTTTTCCATTTAGACAGATATTCTTTCACATATGTTTTCGCATTTAAAAATTGAATAATCATACTCATTGCGCATGTGGGTTTCCTGTACTTGAATAATTTCAGCATTATTGTTTCTGAGAGTGTTTAGGTTTGAGGAATAATCAGTCTGCCAAGGACTATCCTTTGTCTGTGGGTAGCGTACTGTCTGCTGCCAAAATAAAAAAAACTACCAGAAACGTCTGCCAATGTCAGACAATTACCTTAATGTAATAAAGAAGTTATAAGTTCAAAACCTGTCAGTGTGGCTGCCTTCACAGCTTATATCTTAATGCAGTCTGTTTTCTTCCCCAGCAAGTCTTTGTTATCATGTATTCTTGCCTGGTAACACTTTCCTGGGGCTGCTAATATGGAAGTGTATTATTATATGGAATTCATCTGAGTGTTCCCGTACCCCCATAATAAAAAAGGCAAGGTTTAAGTTGAAAACACATTTGTAGGTGAATATTCAGTTACCATATAGAGGTTAACATATTAGAATTCTGGTGACAGAAGAGTGCAGAGGTAAGACTTCTCTCTGTGGCGGTACAGATGACTGTACAGACTGCATTCCTGCTTTGTTACCAGCAGAGAGCTCTGGTACTCTACCAATGATCACAGCCAGCTCTGCTCGGAATGATGTCACACTCATATTTATACAACAACTGAACTAGTGCACACAAAAAGAATGCCTTTCACACATGTATAAATAAGAGAACAAGTGTTACAATATACAAGAGAGACTGTCTGTCTAGGATTAGCGTTTTAAATTATAATTCAAAGTTTTCTTCTTACATTTTTAAACATAGTAGGACATTTTTTTCCAGCGGTGTCTTATTGGAAGATTTCCCTGAACTCTTTGTCCTGTAGACACAACAGGAAGTCTTTCCAAAATAGAGAATTCAAATGAAAATTGTCACTTGAATAAGTATTCCAATTTGAATATTAACCATTTGTTCTCATAATTTGGGGTTTTTACTGATCTCTAGAACATTGAATCACTTCATGCAGTTTGGCGGGTCCAAATGTAGTCCCACATTTATGGACTTTTTAAAGATTTGCAATTTTAATTTTTGGGGGTTTTGATATGTCACAAGCTCCTGTTTACACCGTCAGCTGCCCTAGGGGCAAGTGGTTACCACTGCTCTTATTTATTCAGGGAGTAAGCATTTGCCATTCAGGTAAACTATGGTTTCTGCCAGGGCTAACTATGGTAGGGCATTTAGCTACTCTGCGGAACTGAAGTTTCACCTTAAAACTTTGGAATCAGGCAGGAAAGGACAATCTGCCTGCTGCAATAAGCTTTCCTATTGATACCCAACATACCCAGGCTTCCCTTGTGGTTGTTGAAAATCAATGAACTCCCACACATCTGCACAGGAGTTATGTGGTCCCGGCCTGGCCGATCAAGAGGCCTTCCTTTTTGCTTCGAAATTGGTGCTTGGAAGTTGCTGGAAACATGCAGAGATTTTAGTCCATATCCAGATGATCACATCACACAAGTTGCTGCAAATTTGTTCACTGAACTTCCGTGATGTGAATCTCACCACCTCCCAAAGGTAGTCTTTTGGATTTGAGATCTGGTGACATTTTGAAGATTTGGAGTCTTTTAGAGTGTAATGAACCCATTGCCATATTCAAGAAACTAGTTTAAGATTACTTGAACTATGGACTAATTTGTGACATAGGACATTATCCTGCTGCAATTACCCATCTAACAATGAATTCATGGTGGTCCTAAAAAGATGGACGTGGTCAGCAGCAATACTACTCTGTGCTATTTATATGATGCTTAGTTGGTACTAGGAGTCCCAAAATGTGCCAGATCATTACACCGCCACCACTAGCCTGATGATACGAGGGAGTGTGGATCCTTGCTTTCATGTTGTTGATGCCCAATTCTGACCCTGCCATCCAAATGTGGCAGAAATCAAGACTCATCTGATCAAGTAATGTATTTTATGTATATTTTTGTCCACTTTTGGTTAGTCTGAATTGTAGCCTCAGGTGCCAGTTCTTAGCTTACAGGAGTGACACCTGGTATGTTCTGCAGCTGTAGCCCATCTGTTTTAAGGTTTAAAGTGTGTGTTCAGAGATGCTCCTCTGCATAGAGGAGTGATTATTTGAGTTACTGTCGCCTTCTATCAGCTTGAACCAGTCTGACCAACTTATTCTGACCCATTTAAATCATCTTTTTTCCACATTGTAATGTTCAGTTTAAACTTCAGTAGGTCATCCTGACAATGTCTACATACCTAACTGATTGAGTTGCTGCCATGTGATTGGCTGAATACCTATCACCAACATTTGTACTTTACATAAAAGGGTAGAGAAAAGGTAGAGGGCTGGAAGGTAGTTAGATTACAGGATGGCCCCATGAGCAATACTCTGAGTAAATTCTAAGTCACACCAGTCAGAGGCTCCATAGAACATTCTCTGCCTCCATGTGATAGTACAGGAAAATCACCTGACACTTGTACTGTTAGATATCTCATTTTTCACCCAGTGGCTGGGCAGAAAATGCAAAGGTACTTGTTTGCTGCTGCAGGACCTGCCATGAAAGCAAAACAGTTGCATTACCCCACATGGGCAAACCTCAGTTTTGTGAAAAAGTGTTTGTAAACCTTAACAGGAAACGTATCTTTGTTGCTTCATGAGAGTGGTTAAATCCTTCACTTCTGGTCATGTAATGTATATATAATTTTTTGTACTTTCAGGGTGTTTAAAGGGAAAAAATTGGAGAAAAAAGCATATATTGTTTTAAATCTTGTCATTACCTTTTCTTTAAAGCTAACTGTATTTCACTGAAGTCATTAATAACAGATATAAATTCCATTTCTTGATTTAACAGATAGCCCATAGAAGACACATTTTCAAATTTGTAATCAAAATATGGAACACCAAGCAGGCAAAAACTATGATGGCCACATCAGAACTGACTTTCAAAAAAAGTTTTAAGATACCAGATTGTGTCTGTACTGAAAACAGTAATCGTCTTATACTGACTGGATCCTAAGTTCTTGTAGATTCTAAATTACCCCGGCATACATATCCACTATTCATTGTATGGCCAATTAATTGCCCAATAATACCCATTAAGGTTGATCCTTGAAGAATTTTCTAATTGCAGCTGAAACGCTGTGATGACATTGGGTCTGGTGATGGTGGTAGGGGGACAGGGGATGAGGGCAGAAATTGGTGGGAGTGTTTTTTTTTTTTTTTTTAAGTCAGAACAGCATTGTTGATATCCCTGAAATGACACCTACTACAGATTTCAAGCCTGTGTTTAATCAGAAAGGTAGAAAGTGTTGACAGGGTCTCTTTAAAATAAAAAGTGAACACTGACTGTCTATAGGTAGTGTAATAAAAGTAGTCTGTATTCACAATATAAAAAAGGCAGCATTTAGAACTGCTTACCAACAAAAACAAAACCTAATCAATGTTCACATTGAATAAAGCTTGGTAACATATTTTAAAATTTAGTCTACAGAGCTAAAAAGTTACTCATATCTGAGACTATGTATACGTGGAAACACTTTATAGGAGAACAGTTCTATACATTGCACATACCTGTGCCGATAAGTAGATGGAGACGTTCTTGAATTCCTTAGCTCCCCAGAAATCTACTTCAGTAGATATTCCTGTTCAATAGTCATCCTTTGTCCATATAATCCATAGGTCTCATGTCTTGCAGCAGTTTGTGGGCTCAGTATTTACAGCATTACTTTTTTTAAGGTTATCCTCTTTTGGTCCCCTTTCATGCACCTTGCATTGCTCGTTACTGGCACGGAGTATAGTTGACCTAATTGCCAGGGCACGGTTTCCAGTCACCATTGGTGGTCAGAATGTGTCTATTTTTGTTATATAAGGATCTATAATCACCTTCCCTTGCTTTGTCATGTATCCTTGCCTGTCCTCGTACAGTATAGACTGTCAGTTGTAATTTCAGTCTCCAGTCACCTCACTAAGGACATCTTCACCCTTCCATCATAACCATTAATGCCCAGCTGCATCCAGAATCATACCTTTGGTTTTTACTGTGATCTTCATTCCATACGATTTCTCCTTTCCTCTACTTTTGATGGTTGAAATGTACCAGGCATAAACAAAATTATCCTGGTTGGTTCTAAACACTATCAAAAAAGTTCCTACGGGGGTCAGTTATCGAAACAATAAAGTATATAATAAGTGACTGTTTTAAGTAGACCATTGATACGTTTTCTGGCCCTTTAGGAAGTTTTTACATGTCAGCTACACTAGAGCAGAGGAACCCTTGATGTTAAAAAAAGGACATCAATCTGAAACAAAGCTACCATATTATTATGTGGTTGTCTTTTTAGTAAGGTCTGTATCATTACGGATTTAAAATGTAATTTATTAAAATATACTTAAAAACCATATGTGAGTAGGAATGAGCACATAAATAGCACAGCTACATTTACTACAGGTGAATATAACTGGTAGGTGATCTTATGGCACTGGTAATGTACTGAACAGTTACAGCCTAGACATATATTGTGACGATATGAAGTGTATGCCTGTCATATATAGTATTGTACGATGACAGATGGGTGTGTGGCACTCTCTGTGTCCTTGTGTGGAATTCAGCTTGTGATAAGCTGGACACAGGATCAGTGCATATAGCAGAATGCGTTTTTATCCCTCCCCCTCACTTCTCTATGGAGTAGTGTCAGTGCTCATTCTTGTCTCTTCATTTAACTAGAGGCAGTTTCTGTGTGTTGAATGATTTGGATATCTGGGAGGGCTGAGGTGGGCTTCCTTAAAGTGTCCCACATAGGGAAGAGGCGGGCACATACCTGAAGATGATGAGGAGTTCAGGTGGCCGCAGGCTGAAACAGCTTCCTGACTTGGAAAGGACAACTCACAGAAGAACACCTAGATTCTGCATGCCTAGGAGTGGCCTTTCTGCACCCTAAATTCGGAACTCACGTGGGGGTACCGTTCAGGATGTAGGAGGAGCTTAGAGAAGAGTTGCTGCTGCCGGAGTCTTTGGTGTCTGTCACCCTAAATGAAAGCAAGGTGCACCGATAATTCTGCCATGTGGCATGTCAGGAGACCGAAAAACTCTAGTTCCCATCTGGTGTGCCTTATGTGCTGCATGGGTCAGTATGTCTCCGGAAGAGGGGAAGATATGTATTCCTTATGCGTTGAAGACTGCCTGTCACACTTCCCCTTATGCCTAAACCTCAGAAGGTTTAGCAATAATCCGTTTGCTGAGTTCACATCCTGAGGATAAATTTATGTGCATGTGTCACGATGGTGGTAGGGAGGCTCAGACAAGAGAAACCTGTTATTGCAGTGTGTTTTTGGTATCATAGCATGTCATTCTTGTGTTAACTGAGTTACTCTTACCGCTTATTTCCCTAACGCTCCCACTATCTACAACACATATCTTACTGCATCCAAGTCCAAAACTCTGTGTTTGGATTATTGTGACTGTCAGTTAATCCTAGCAGAGATTGGGCTGCAGTAGCAAGGTTTTCTGGATTATCATAATCTCTTTCCTGTGCAGGGTGGGAGAAAGTCCCTCTAGGGTGAAAGGTCACACACTGGTCTTACTGGTTCAGTTGGTGTGGTTGTATGTTTATTCTTTCTTCCTTGTTTCTTTTTAGATGAACGTGACAGAGTGCAGAAGAAAACATTCACCAAGTGGGTCAATAAACATCTCATCAAGGTAAATTATTTGTATCATTTATTGTTTACTGCCTAAATTATTGGAGTATTGTTATACCCACTCACTTTTCTTTAGGTAGTACCCTAAATTTACTTTCCAAAAAGTTTTTGTATCATGCAGAAAAAAGAGAGCTCAATTATAACAGTCCAAAGAATACATAAATGAAAGTCTTGTTACTTGTTGGGAGATAATAATTTAGGACCTAAACTGCTTAGGTTATTGTATGACCCAGTCATTAGGGCTGTCCTGCGACTGTACACTTTTATGAGCACATTATATTCAGGTGATTGCCTGTCTAGTGCACTGAGCAGTCATCTCAAGCAGTTTTATCAGTCCTCCTCTGTTATGCAGTGTGAAGAAAGGGGAGCTGTTTTATAGTCCTGACTTTCTGCGCTATAGTGCAATGCTGCTCATCCATGGATACAGTATAGATACAGTAATTCATTTATGTTCTTGGATTTGGGTACATTTTTAGGGTAAAAAGGTATGTGTGGGGTGAGCAGTATGCACATAAAAAATCACAATTCTCTAAAAGAATGTCTGTTATAGAAAACTAGAAGGGATACAAATTACTTGTGTGTGATCTTGCAAGTTACAATTGTCATGGTCTTTACCAAATAAAATTCAGTGTGTTCCAAAGCATGCAGTTTTAGTTGTATATTGAAAACTGCCTGTGCTATTCTAGTGTATACAAAGTATATCTATTTTTTTAAAATATATTTTGAATAATGAAGATAATGTTAAAACCTTTAATAAAAAGTTTTTTTTTTTCCTATCTGTGATCCATTTAAGAAAATTTGCATTTTCCATTGTGAGTAAAATTAAATCTCTCCAAAATAAAGGAAAACCTCTCTCACATGCCTCCATCAGAAGATTTACCTTCTATTCCTGTTTTAATGACAGTTTAGACAATGGTCACCAGAGAAGGTGACTGTTCATCCATCATCCATGTACTATCTCCACTAACACTCACTGTTCTTTAAAGATCCCTTTACAGTTCCATACGAACCAAAACAGTGGGGCACAGTGGTCTCATTTGTCAAGGCAATAAACAGAACCTTCTATTTGTTGCTTTGACAAAAGGCACCATTATGCTTCGAAATACTGTGTCGGTTGGTATGGAACCAATGTAAAGGGATATTCAAAAAAATCATGGGTGCTGTGTTTTTTATTTATTTAATTATTTTTTTACTATTTATTAATGAAAAACAGACATGTGTTTTAATCCCTCTGCATCCTATCCCAATCTGGATGTGGATACACTGAACTCTAGTTTTCAACAGTGTGGGTAAAAAGTTTGATCTTTTGGAAAGATTCTGTGAAATTAATTGGGGAGATTTCTTTCACTTCCTTTCTGACTGACATAAGTACAAGAAAAGAAAGAGCAAATACAACCTAGACAGTATACAATAAAGAGTAAAAAGTACCTAACATATGTTCTAAACTTTCATCACTCTTTACCAAACTACTTTTGCTGCAGTTTCTAAAGGTATATCCACCTCAGAATTGTTCCATCATTTCCAGGATATTATAGTGCCTTAAAGTTGGTTAGGGTGAATCTCTCCAGTGGGGATTGCATAGTTTGATGATATGGTGAGAACAACCAAAGAATTTTACAGGAATATGGCACCAGCAAAATTTTAAGTAAGCAATGTAGTTCTTAGAGATAGCTGATAATGCCAGGGAAGTTCGATCAATAGTAAAACTGAACCCTAGTACTGAATGCATCAAGTAGAAACAAAGTTTACCAATCTTTATTAAACCTTTTAACCTTGTGCGTATGTGTCTATGATTTTAAAACAGTTTGTGTGAATTGTATAGACAATTTCACTAATATTGTGCTTTTTGACAGGTTCGAAAGCACATCAATGATCTTTACGAAGATCTTCGGGATGGACACAATCTTATCTCACTTTTGGAAGTTCTTTCTGGTGTTAGATTAGTAAGTATCTGTTGTTTACTTCACCTATTTACTTTTCCATTGAGTCACTCCTTGTCCTCACAGTCTCATTGCCATGTCCATCAGAACAAGGACCCTGAGGCTCCCCGGAGCCTTCGACTCACCCGTAAACCATCTCGCCGCCTATTGATGGGAGAGGATTCAGAGGACAACCCTGATGATGCTGTATGTCACTAGAGCTGTCACTTTGTCAGATAACCCAGTGTGAGAAGAGATTCCTGCACTGGGCCATCTGCCTTTGGGCACAACACAAGAGCATTGTGGGAGGTGGATGTGTGCTGTGTGATTTGAGCATGCGCATGAAGGGCACTCTCTTAACATGTACATGTAATCACATGTGCTTGTGCACATCACCTCCTTCTTTCAGTCACTGCACGGGGTGAATTACAAAAAACGTATAACTTTGTAGAGGGGGAGACAAGCGTTGTGAGCTGTCACTTAATCCATAAATCATTATTTTTTTCCTACTATTCATTACTTCATAGTTCTTTTACTTGTCACTACTCTATTCTCCACCTCTTTATCTTGTGTGTGTTTTTTTTTAAATATTTTTTATACACAACCATTGTTCCTAACTTTTTCCATCTATTTTTAAGTCATTCTGACTTTTTTTATTTATTTATTTATCTTTTTTCTTCTTTATCTTTTTTGTGTTTTTGTTACTGTCTGTACTTTGCAGATCCCTCATATTCTATCATTTTTCCATCACATTTCCAACTTTTTTGCCCTTTAACCTTTTCTAAAATGGTTGATGCTCAGTTTTCAGGGTATTTAGGAATATCTTAATTTTCCTTGCCCTAATTCCTGAAAAAAAAATAACTTTACCTTTCCTTGCAGCCCAGAGAGAAGGGAAGGATGCGATTCCACCGCCTTCAGAATGTACAGATTGCACTGGATTTCCTTAAGCAGCGTCAGGTATTGTGATGAGTGATGTGCTTATATGTTTGCTTTGCTCTCACAAATAAGGCACCATTGCTTTTGTATGTATCTCTTTTTTTTTTTTTTTTTTTTGACACTAACTGTTTCTGTCCAACTTAAAGCAATGTTTTTTTCATCCTGTCCCTTTAAAACAGCTAGAAAAACAGGTACATGCTAACTTGTGAAACATTATTCCCCATTTCAGAATTCCAGTTTCTTTAGCAACCTGTTTGCCCCTTTAGCAGCCATTTTTCTTTTGAGCTAATAGAAGTGTGAGTGTTAGATGGAAGTAACCTCCAGATATTGACTATCTATTAGGGTGCCTTTTCCACAACATTTATCATCCTCCATTTCTGTACAAACTTATTTAAATAAATCCCTGTCAGGCCAGCAATTATTTTTAACATATAGGGGGGCTCTGACATATTATTAGGAATCATCTAGGAAGAATCTCTAGGGATTTTCTGCCAATGAACCTTAATCCAGCAGTCATAAATCAGTGTTCTCTCCTGATTTTTTTTTTTATGCTGGGTGTGAAGAAGCTGTAGGGCCCCCCTGTATTGTGACCTAACTTTTCATTGATCACAGCCCAGTGATTACTAAAAAGTGCAAGGGTTGTGCTCTCGGCTAAAAAGGGCGATGGGAGAACACTGTAGAAATCTATGAGCTCTCCTGCAGCCCCTGCACAGCATATTTTAACAGTTGTAAACAGCAACGGGATTATGTATTTCTATGCTTCAAGGCATGCACATTTTTCAAATGTATATAGCTAAGATTGTGGCAAAGAAAATTTGTCTCTGCCTAAATATCATAGAGTTCAACATAAAATAAGTTAACATTTAACTAATACCTTGTAGATGATGACACAGTTCTACATGTTTGTGTATAGGTGAAATTGGTCAATATCCGGAATGATGATATCACTGACGGGAACCCAAAACTCACCCTTGGGTTGATTTGGACCATAATCCTTCACTTCCAGGTAGGAAAATTGTCAAAGTATGTAGATTGTTCCTATTATTTTATTCTGAGCAAGCTTCTATGTTTGTAAAATTAGGATTTAATAAAAACAGTGTTTGCTGAAATATAAACAGTATGATGTTTCTACCCGATGTGAAGTAAAAATGAAAGGAAATGCTCGATTGTAGTTGGGTTCTGAACCTTCTCTAATCTATCCAGAACTAGATAAAAGCTTTGGGCGTGATACCTAAATGCAGAATTCAAGCTGTCCGCTGGTTTAATGGAGGAGCTGCTTTAGACACCAGTAGAAAAGTGGTGTCAGCTATAACTTTTTGGATTCATTAAATTCATTGTGTGCCTGGTCAGTGGTATCTGTATAGCCCTAGGCATAAAAATAAATATTGTAAAAAAAAAAAAACAAAAAAAAAAAAAACAAAGTTAGTGCAACACAACATTAATCAAAAGGACATTTGCATGGAGTGGTGTGATGTTGGGGCTGAATTTGCCTGGCTTCCACTCTTCCTGCCAATACATATGTTTGATTGACTGGTTAGATTTAGGAATCTTGGTAAATAAAAACCTGCTTGGAATTTGCATTAAAAAGGAATGGTGACCTTTTCTGTGTGTTTTTTTTATTTTTCTTTTCTTAGCAAAGTAGATTTACTGCTGCTGTTTATAATGTTCTCTGCCCCGTTAGTTTTTTTCTCATACTCATAGGTTACTGAAGGTCACAGATTCATTCTATGATATATTGCTGGGGTCAGGAAAAATGTTTGACTAAGCATGCATTGTCTTTGAAAGATGCCTTTTTCACAATGTTATTTTAGATCAATTCTATTTATTGTAAAAAAATTTATTTTTTATTACTTTATTAGGCTTTTTATATATGTTATTGTAGTACAGTGAACTAATATCTGAATATTATATCTTAGGTTGTAAACATCTTGAAAGATTTTTTAAACAAAATTTTTAAGCTTTTGATCCAAAAATGTCTTTTTAGTTGTGTTTTGAGCCTTAAATAACAAAGAAAACACAATCTGTCTAATATGGCATGAGGTGTACTGTATATACACGTTACCACTCCTTTTGGCAGTTAGCTTTAGGTGAGGTGCTGGAGTGTTAGTTTATGGAAAGAAATACACTCAGTGCTAAAGTTATTTGGATTATTAAAAAGTAAAGATTCATAATTTTCTGCAACCTTTATTAATTGTATTTTACTTGTATGTCCATTATAATATGATGAGTTAGTTTACTTTAGTGTTTTGGGAAATATTACTGCAAAATTCATTTATTTTGGGGTGGTTGGCTGACACACACAGATCTGTGTAGTGTTAAACATGTGGATAAATAAGTGTGAAAGTAGAGTTTTTTTGTTTCCCAGTAAGAAGTTACAGTAATAGTTTTTCGGTATACATTTAAGGATTTGGGTTGCCCTCTGTGGTCTTGGTAGGAAAATGTTTTATCCTTTTGCTTACTCATGAACATTTTATTATATACTATTGCAGTTTGCACAATAATAAGTTTAAAAAAAGATGAAGCATAGAAAATAGGAAGTATGATGATGATAATTATGCTGTGAAGCAAAAGGGAATTGCCAAACTGTTTTCCCTAGATTTTTGCATGCTTGTCTCCTTGATGTAATCACATCATTTAAGAATCCAGTTATTTGTAATTTATGATTTTTATGGTTCTCCACAGACAGAACAAGTCTGCATACATATAATCTAATAAACAAATGTTCATTTTGTCCTAATTTGTGAATCAGTGTACTTGTTAATTGAGCTGTTCACTAAAAATGAGAGGCAAATTGTTCTTCACTGACCAGTGTTTACCGAGAGTTCTGGTGACTGGCACCAGTGCCAGCTCCAATCTATCCTTTGCATGTGCTGAGGCATGGGGGCGTTCACATAAGGCATGCAATTTAATGCTGGCGATTTTATTGGCATCTGTGTGTAATCCTATAATTTGGGTGTGTGACTTTGGTAAGGTTTTTGAATGTAATATTTGGTAGTCTGATCCGAATGGTGTTTATAACTCTGTATTTGTATGCTGGAGGTCAGTAAAAGTGAGGAAACAAAACAGGATTTTCCATGTAAAGCTATTCCACTATTTTTTTTTATTCATGATTTCAAAATATTTAAGTTAAAAACTATATACTTATGAAAGGCATGAACATACTCTATAAATGTGATGAATTTTGACTCCTTATCTATCATAATAGGTTTAAACTCTTCATACTTTAAATTTTTGTGTGTGCATCCGAGGTTCTTTGTATAAGCTTCACGTAGCATCTTTGGCTTTATTGCACAATGCTCTTTACTCCCCTCCCTTCCGAGCCATTTCTCCCCCTCTTCATCCCATGCTGGGTGGGGTTTAGCTACCTCACTAATACAGAGCGCTATATCCAATCGGCTGTGGGCTTGGTGTAAGGTGCCTGTGATCTGAACACTGCAGAGAGATGCAGGGTGATGTCTCAGTCTGTAAGATGTCTGTCTTAGGCATGCATCAGTTGCTGGGATGAGAGAAGATAATGTGTGGACACATCTACATTGCAAGCAGGAGGTGATGCTGTGAGGTGCAAGCCCTGTTTCTTTCTGAATGCCAGCATCGTCAATGCTGTATAAATGCACTGGAGACATGGGGAATTCTGTCAGCTGTGTTCGGAAGCCGAAGGAGCTAAGACCAGGGACAGGGAAGGAGCCCCAGTCTGGGAAGAAAAAAAGGCGTTTTGGGAGGAAGAAAAAAGATCAAGCAGAAGAAAAGAATGAAATGAGTCCACAGAAGGTGCAAAACCTAGAGGCCCAGGATTTATTTAGCAATACACCTTCACCTATTGAAAATGCAGGAAGCACACACATTATACATGAGGATGAGGAAGAAGGGGGGAGAGTGCTTCAGGTGAGAGAGACATTGCATGGGATTGTGCACAGAGCTCAGCTACTGACTCCCTTACCTACTCCTGAATCTCCACCGGCAGGAACCACAGTTATAGCCCACATAGTGGACAACCCAGCAGACCGCAAACAGCGATCAATCAGCACCGTGGTGGAGTTTGACTGTGCCGGTAATAGCAGAGCTGTTCTGATTCCTGTCAGTGAAGGAGCTCTGGAAAATGCTTTCAGCACCAGGACCCTCTTTAGTGCCGACAATAATCTCGGATTGTCTTTCCAAGGAAAGGTTAAAACTCCAAAAGCAATACCCAGCACACAGTCCTGGGGCCCTGACCTTACATCTTCCGGATACTGCAGTGAGCCCCTGTCACAGTCGGAGAAGGTGGGATTCTTCAGAGCACCCTCCTGTTTGACATAGCCATTGTACATTGCCATTTAATATTCTGGAGCAGTACACAGACATGCACTGTCAGACATTATTTGCACTCCTTTAGATCAGTTGTTGAATTAATTTGCTTTAAAAGGTTTTTTTATAATAAGTATACAGTAGAAAAATAATTTCTGGGGCAGGTTTGCTTAAAATGTTTCCAATACATATTAAGAGCATGTAGTTAGTGTGAAACCTTGCACTTTAATTTATGCAGTGTGAGGAGAGAAGGAGCAGTGTTATAGAACTGACTAAGTATGTGATCTCACTGTCTGCAGATTTCTGATATTTATGTCAGCGGGGAATCAGGAGATATGTCTGCCAAGGAGAAGCTGCTCCTATGGACGCAGAAGGTGACGGCAGGATATGTTGGGGTAAAGTGCACCAACTTTACTTCCTGCTGGAGTGATGGCAAAATGTTCAATGCCATTATACACCGGTATAGGTAGGTTCAACTTTTTTTCCTATAGTCTGCTCACTGTAAAGAAGTGATCTAAAATGTGTGTTCTTGCTTTCAGACCAGACCTGGTAGACATGCATAAAGTAGAAATTCAGAGTAACCGAGAAAACCTGGAGCAAGCATTTGAAATAGCTGAGAGCTTGGGTGTCACTAGATTATTAGATGCTGAAGGTATGTTTAGCTGTAGCAGAAGCCTGCAACTTTCCTGAAAAAAGCTGGTTCTACTAGTTATCCATTTCCATGTTCTCTTTTAGATGTGGATGTCGATTCACCAGATGAGAAGTCTGTGATCACGTATGTCTCTTCTATATACGATGCCTTTCCTAAAGTCCCAGAAGGAGGAGAGGGTATCAGCGCAACTGTAAGTTCTTTTCATGTCATATTATTGATATTATTAAACAGTTTATATAGTGCCAACATATTACACAGCGCTGTACATTAAATAGGGGTTGCAAATGACTGACAGACACACACACACAGTGACATAGGAGGAGGAGAGGACCCTGCTCTGAAGTGCTTACAAGCAGCATACAATAAGAGGGATGTCATAAGTTTTATTTTTTATTTATTTCAGTTTTTCTTTATTAATGTATCTTAGAGGTTTTACATTGCGGATTAGTGTAGCTAATAGCAGCAAATCATTTTTTTTGGCTGAATAGTATAAAATCCTAAAAGCTAAATGATAAATGCTTTCTGTGTTTTCCTGCAAATCTTTCACCTTGATGTTACTTTGAGGCCTCAGCACTTAATTTTTGGCTGCTTACACATGTGCACTGCTTTCTTGTTGTAGGAAGTGGATTCCCGCTGGCTGGAGTACCAGGAAAGAGTTAAATCTCTTACACAGTGGATCCGACAACATGTACTACTGATGTCTGACAAATCATTCCCACAAAACCCTGTGGAGTTAAAGGTAATTGGGAGGACATCAGTTATCACACAGAAGAAGGTATGCCTCTGAACATTTACATATTGCTTTTTTTCATTTATAGGCACTTTATAATCAGTATGTACATGTAAAAGAAACTGAAATTCCTGCAAAGGAGCTAGAAAAAGCCCAAATACAGAAGTTATATCAGATGTTACAGGTATATGTTTAAATTTGTTCTTGTATGTTCGATTTTGATGTTAAATAAATAAATTATTATTTTTCTACTTAAAATGATAAAAAAATATTTATACATTATTATAAAATTTCATATTGTCTTACCCACATATTTTCTCTTTAATTCTGCACATTTTGTACAGTGCTCACTTATCTCAGACTTTCTCTTTCTCCTCTTGTGTACCCTTGTGATTACGTACAGTTGACCATACCAGGTTGAAGGGCTTATTAGTTGTTTTTTTTTTTTTTTTTTTTGAGTTTATTGAACCTTGCAGAGGTAAATTTGTTACAAGAGTTTGATATTGGACTTTACCAATGTACCATGATGTTTTTTTCTGTTTTTTTTTTTTCTCTGTGACCCATAAATGGAACAAAAGAGGATCCACAAGTGAAGTCTCTGCAGGGTTTAGTGGGCAATAGCTTACTTCTGCGCTTCTGGCAACAATTTGGAATTAAAGGAGCAATCTATCCAAAATTAATATCCCAGTTATATGCGGAGCCACATGAGCTGAGTCAGCCTTTTGCTTCTTTCATATCTGCGATACCAATAGAGATACCTCCTTGTCTAGACTTATTAGGAAGTATGGGTTGATCCCACCCATCTTGAATTTCAGCTTCTCCTGTTGCATTCTAAATTAAATATAATGCATTATAAATGTGGAAGTAAGAATCAAAGCCACAGTTATGGCTATAGCAGTGGTGTAAACTCAAATCACCCATTTTACCTCTCTAATATCTGCTAGACAGTAAAATTTCTGTTTTAGGTCTATCATTCTGCTATAAAACGATACAGACAGAAAGTGGTCTTCCCCTTCAAATGAAATACGTTCATACATTTTTTGTCATATGTTTACTCTGTTAGACTTGGATTGAATTTGGCCGCATCAATCTCCCTCCATCTTTTCATCCTAATGATGTGGAGGAACTATGGGCAAAACTTATACTATCCATGCTGGAGAGGGAGAAAGTGCTGCGACCAGCAGTGGAGAGGTAGGTTTTCTAGTTTGTTTGCAGGGATTTTATTTTTCTACTTAACATTGAGCAACAACGGTTTGTTTTGCTACACCTGCAGACTTGAACTGCTCCTGCACATTGCAAACAAGATCCAGAATGGTTGCTTGACTTGTGAAGAGAAGCTGACGCTAGCAAATAATACACTACAATCAGTAAGTGACAATCACAGTGTGATTTATACTGTAGCTCCTATACATGGAATATTTATACATATATATTGAAACTTTGGTTTGAATTCAGCATTCATTAGTATATAATTTTCTGGAAAAGCTCAGTCATGTGAGGGATTTTACCTTGTTTTAAATTCAGTAATACTATTTACATTTAACATGAATGCTAATAATATTTTAGCAGGGATTAGATTGCAATTTCGTTGACCCCTCTACAGGCCTTTCCAGATATATCATGTTTGGTTATTCAGCCACCCTGTTTTTGTAGCCCCCCTCCCCTTCACCACACACACACACTTTATTTCACTTTACCTTCTGCTGTAGGATGAACATGTACTTCTTCTGCAATGCCCTAAGGTGGTATTTTTTTTAAATTGTTTTTAGGATGAGGCTAATATTGAATGTGGTCAAACTCAACAAGAGGAAGAGGTTCTTCAGTTTCTTCAGGAGAGTGAAGGTCTTCTGCGACAGCTGCAGGCAGATGTGCAGATCCTGAGGGATGAAAAATACTTTCAAGTTGAGGAACTAGCTTTCAGGTAATGCATTATATGTGAGTTGTTTGTCTGTGCAGTATGTGTTAATTTGGAAATGATTGTTTTATGTGCAGTGTGTAAATTGTCACACGGCTTATGTGATACAATAATCAACACAAACATTGGGGTATAACGCTGCTTAATGTCATGAGTAATGGTCGATGGGCAAAGATTACCATACCCCCAACTGACTTCTTGGAAAGTAGCTTGTGTCTGGGTACAGGTACATTTTACATTATAACAGTGCCTTGCCATGTACTTCCTTAAATCTTACTTTTGGCAGAGGAATTTGCAAAATGACAGCAAATGAAGGTACGGCATTGAACCAGTGTACATTTATTTACTTATCCTTTACCTTGATAGTTACAATTAGGTATATGTGATGTTGGTACTTTAGAGCTATAAAAGTTCAGTAACATGATTCAGTATCTAGACCAATAAGCCACATTGGCATTCTCTATCATTTTTTTTTACAGATTACATGTATATAAATACAAATAATGCTAATTTGTAAAAAGTCTTTTCATCTGAGGAAATGATTACATCAGTGCTGATTAACCACCTGGCAGTTAAACCCTACTTGGTTCGGGGTAAAAACACTTGCAAAAAGTGTTAAACCTGAACTTTTCTCACCAGGTGGTTAAAAATGTAAACAAAACGTTATATTGCAAACCGATTGTCATACATTGTACATTTTTTGTACAAAAAAGCTGTATTGAGTCCAATACAAAGAAATCTTTATATAATATATATATATAATTGTATATACATATATTATATAGGCTACTGTACAATTACATTACATTTTACACAATTTTTTTTTAAAGATTTTTTTAAAGAATATTTTTTTTTTTTTTATGTTTTATATAAAAAAAAAAAAATTATTATTAAATTTATAAAATTTTGGACATATTTCGGTTATGCGGTAATTCGGTGAAATATAAGTAATTATTGAGTAATTCGCTGAATTATAGCCCACAATCTAAAATAAATTTCCATGCAAAAAATTTAACACTTTTTGCTTGAAAGTATTGAGGTTCGAAAAGAGTTAGAGCACCCGACATTCGCGTACGCATCCCTCAGTGATGATGTCCGTGCATGCGCCCGTCGATGGGGGTCGTAGCGGGAAATTCAAATATTTTGTATTGGATTCAATACAAAGTCCTGTATCCAATCCAATGCAAAATAATACAAAATATATTTATGTGGTTTTTTCTATAGGTATGTGACATTGGACTCTGTTTAAAAATTTACCACACTAGGGAGGTGTTTTAGAAAAATATATTACTACACAGTATACCGAATTATTGCATTTTCAGTATTTTTGATTTATTGATGTATTCTTGTTTAAGCTGATTTTTGTGTTTTTTATTTAATTTTATTAAAAGTAAATTTTTTTTTTTACATGATTGTGTTTCAAACTTTTTTTTTTAAATATTAAATATTTAAAAAAATAATTTAAATATTTTTATTGAAATTTTTCAAAATATACAAAACAACCAAAATAAAAACAGTAAGAAAAAGAAGGCAATACCATTATTGAGCATGATATTAGTAAGAGAACTTAAAAAAAAATCAGAACAAACAACATAAACTAAAATTATTCAAGAAGGATAACCAAAAAAAAATGTACTCGAGACTGACATTACAAACAAACACATCGATTTATCATAATTGAAAGAGCCTACGATCTATGCCTGGTGCAGTATGATGGTCCAACCAAGGTGTCCAAACTTTGTAAAATTTGTGCAGAAAGTCACTGGCCACAGCAGACATTTTTTCTAAGACCATAGTGTCCGACTATCTGGATAGTACTGCTTGAAAGTTTAAAGAGGGTTTCCGCCATGCAGCTGCTATCACTTGACGAGTTGCCAAGAGAATACAGGAGATCAATTTACACTGGCTCCTAGACAGAGTAGAACCAAATTTGTGAAGCAATGCATCCAGGGGTCCCTCCTAATAGACACATGCAGAACCGATCGCATATAGTTGAAAATCCGTATCCAAAGTTTTTTTTACCACGGGACAGTCCCACCATATATGGCGAAAAGTACCGAGGTCTTTACAGCCTCTGAAACAGCACGGATCACTCCCATTTGCAAATTTAGCGATTCTTACTGGTGTTAAGTACCATCTAAATAGTACCTTGTATGCATTTTCCTGCATGATTACATTTGGAGAGCAGTTAGCTATAGTCTGCCATATCCTCTGCCATTCCTCCACATCTAATTTAGTGCCTAGATCTGTCTCCCAGCTATCAACATAAGAGAGAGGATAGGTACCCATATTTATTAGTAAATCGTAAATCATAGATACCAAACCTGCAGAGTTAGAACCCCGAAAACAGCAGGATTCAAAACTCGTAAGCTTTAGTGGAGAGTCTGCTGTACATTTAAGAAAACTGCCTAAAAAATGTCTAATCTGAATATATCTGAAAAGTTCGCCCAAAGGTAATGTCCAATGTTCCTGCAAATACACGAAGGACCTGATCCCAGAAAGCGAGAACAGCTCATACACGTATCAAACAGGCCTCTGAGCCCACCAGAGGAAAGCTGTTGGGTTCTCGTATGCTGGTGCAAAAATAGGGCAATTTATGATACCAATTAAAGGGGTGTGGGCAGACATCAAGCCTGCTGAGATTTTCACCCTGTCCCAAATTCCCAGTGCATAAGACAGCGTAGGATCAGACACCAGAGGGCGTTTTGAGGAAGGCAGCCATAGAAGGTTATATATTTGTACTGCTGTTAGCTCTGCCGCATACAATTGAGCCCAAATTGGTGGAGTGCCTCTAATGGAGCTAGTTGGGCAGCCTGCATATATCGAAGTTAGGAACCGAAAGTCCCCCTTTTAGTCTATGTCGGTGCAGTACTTTATCTGGTACTCTTGGTCTCCCAGGGTCCCAGATAAATCGTGACACTTTCCTCTGTTCATCTTTAAGTGCTTGCATGGGAACTGGTACTGGAAGTGTTCGAAACAGGTACAATAATTTCGGGAGATAAGTCATTTTTATGGCATGTATTCTGCCTATCCAGGACAGCGGGAGATTCTGCCATTTGGAACGTCAAACTTTTTTTATATTCATGATATCTGCTAGACCCTTGTTCAGACATATTTCTGTAAGTTACAGGTCTACAATTAAAAAAAAAAAAATTTCATGAAAAACAGTGTACCGCTTTTGGTACAGAAGTCTAGACATCAGTGAAACACCCAGGTGGTTAATATATGTGTTTGTTTATTTAGAGTTTTAAGGATTCAGGATGAACTTCTGAAGCTCAGACTTCGATACTCCAACTTGTACAGGAAGGGGAACCTCTTCAACTCAGATATACTAACTACCACATCTAAGAACACCTCTCACCAGCAAACCCTTAATACTTCAGCACCTTCTTCCACTTCATGGTTTCGTAAACCAATGAGCAGGGTAGAGCTCCTTGCATTGTCATCTTCAGAAGATGAGGGCAGCCTCAGGTTTGTCTATGAACTTCTTGCCTGGGTGGAAGAAATGCAGGTTAGTTGGATTTACAGGAAAAAAGTTTTTATTGTTTAGACCATTTCTGATTAATTGGATGAAGATTTAGATGGTGTAGAAAAATGTTAACATATATTCTTTCTCACTGATGGATTATTCATTTCCAGTTGAAACTGGAACGTGCAGAGTGGGGCAGTGATCTTCCCAGTGTGGAGTCACAGCTGGAAATTCAGCGCCAAGTCCACACAAGTGTGGAGGAGTTGGCCTCAAGTCTGCGAGAAGCTAAAAGCTATGAGGTTGGTGTCCTATTGTGAAAGCGTGATTACTGCTTTAAGGTTTTTATCATTTAAAAATATAACCTAAATAAAAGAAAAAAAGCTATTGCGTTGTTTTGCTTTATGTGTGCTATTTATTAAAGCTCTAGATATTTTAATATTAGTTTTAAAAAATGATTGACCTAAATTTTCATATCCCCTGTACTTATATCTTGACAGGTTAAAATGTCACCAAATTTCCGCAGTAGCTATAAGGAGACTTTAGGCAAACTTGAAATGCAGTACTGTAAACTAAGGGTAAGCTCTTGTTATACTGATTGTGTGCAACTTTATTGGAATGTGGTTTGAATCACTTCAGCTTTTACGTCAGCTTTTACACACAATAGCTTGGTTCTTAATACCGTTACATTTTTGGGGCTCTGTTAAGGATTGCAGCCAAAATGTCTAATAAATTTGTGTATGACTGACCTTTTATTTTTTTGTGTACTCAAACGTTTGCCCACAGTGCCTCCTAGATGTTGTGATCATTTCACGTTTTAAATATTATCCTAAAACTTTTTTGCAAAAAGTGACTGATATGAATGAATCAGTGTTCTACAGAAAAATGAAGTGTAATATTGGGGTATTTACGATACTAATACTGTACAATACCAAATGCACTGTACTGACTTTTAGGCAGTTTATTTTTGTTGCCATTATATAAGAGAGTAAGTAAGCATTACTTTGTTTGCCCTGTAGGAGACCAGTAGTTCCCGTTTACGTCACTTGGAGAGCCTTTATGATTTTGTGTCTCGAACCACAGCCCAAATTATCTGGCTAAATGAGAAGGAAGAGGAGGAGCTGGCTTATGACTGGAGTGATGGAAATTCTAACATGGAAGCAAAGAAAGATTACTTTGCTGTAAGTTGAATGTGGAAAAAATAATACTGAATACCTATATTTCCCTTTTGCATTATTTAAGTGGCATAAATACATACTTTAAAATGTTTTGTCAGAGCCTGCAGTTTTGTGTGACTTGACTTTTGCATTACCTTTAAATGTAATAATGTAGCAGTTATACCATGATTTTCTCTTTCCCAGGAACTGACTGAAGAACTAGAACAGAAGCAGGATGTAATTCAGTCTTTGCAAGAGACAGCTGAACTATTATCCCTTGAAAATCACCCTGCAAAGCAAACTGTGGAGGTATGTGTATGTTAAGTGGTGTTTGACTAGGACCATATTTTTTGGTCTTTAGGCCCCATTGTTAAAGTATTATATAGTGTGGTGCAAAACAATTATATATAAATAAACCTTTTGGTTTGGGTATTGCAGGCAGTAATTTAATACTTCATAAGGTGCATCAAGGGGTTAAAAGGGGAGCAAAACTTTTATTTCCCAAAATCGTATTTCAAAATTTTGATTAGCAATATTTATTTTGATTTGATAGCAATTTTTCAGTGTTCAGAGGATTAGTATTTGTGTTTGAGCTAAAAATTGTTTTGCTGTAAACTGACTGCTTTGAACAACAACAAAAACTATTAGGGAAACATAATAAAAACTACACACATTTTTTCACCTCCTTTATTTAATTTTGTTTATCTGTTGTTACAGAGGGCTTTCTGGAAAGATTTCTGTGCCCATTCCCATTTAGGAAACATTTTTGTAGACAGGTTGTTGTTTCAATGGTCCCTGCATGTTCCCAGTCATCATCTAATTGTCTCTTATTTTCTTGCCTTTCTCTAGGCATACAGTGCAGCAGTTGTTTCTCAATGGCAGTGGGTCCAGCAGTTATGCCTTTGTGTAGAGCAACATTTAAGGGAAAATTCTGCTTATTTCCAGGTAAACATGTTGTGTTTTCTGTGTTCAGGTAACTTTTGAGGTCTGTTATCATTCATTTGCTGGTAACAGTAAAATTACATGTTGTCATCTTACAGTTCTTTAGTGATGTACGAGATTCAGACGTTTATCTGCAAAAACTCCAGGAGTCAATCAAGAGGAAGTATTCATGCGATCGCAGCACTAGTATGAACCGCCTGGAAGACATGTTGCAAGACTCTATGGTTAGATGAACCCCCATTGTCTTTTATCATGTTGCCCTGTTAGTATGTGTGAATTGTTTTTTCAGGAATGTCACACTCACAAGATGTAAATTCTCTCTAGGACGAGAAGGAGCAACTCATACATTCTAAGAGTACAGTTGCCAGCCTGATGGGAAGGTCCAAGAACATTGTGCAGCTGAAGCCCAGGAACCCTGAACATAGTTTAAGTGGCACACTGCCTATCAAAGCAATTTGTGACTATCGGCAAATAGAGGTAGGATAGATTTTGTAGGATATTGGTAGCATCAAAGTAAATGTGAATTTGTCAAGACTAATATAGTGCTTGTTCTTGATGTCAGATTACTATCAGCAGAAATGAGGAATGTGTACTTGAAGATAACTCTCAGAGGACAAAGTGGAAAGTGATTAGCACTACTGGAAATGAGGCCATGGTACCATCTGTATGTTTCCTCATTCCTCCACTGAATAAAGAAGCAATGGAAATGGCTAGCAGGTAAAAACATTTTTCCTTAAACACACCCTTGTTTCCCATTATTGTCTTTGTGTTCTTATGACACCTCTTGTATTTTGCAGAGTGGAACAGCTTTATCAAAAAGTCATGGCTCTTTGGCATCAGTTACATGTAAACACAAAGAGTTTAATATCATGGCATTATTTGAAGAAGGACATTGATTTAGTTCAGAGTTGGAACATGGACAAGGTGATATGTCTTTTTTTGCTTGCATGATTCTGAAATCTTTCACAAGCCAGATGTCTTTTCTCACAAGTCATTACTTGTCTTCAGCTTAGGGTCCTTCCTCTGTCAGAAAGGCTACAGACTCTTTCCAGTCTTCAGTCACATCTGGATGATTTCATGGAGGACAGCAAAGACTCCCAAATGTTCTCACCTACTGACCGTCTAAACATGGAACAAGAAGTAGAGACTTGTAAGGAGCAATGCAGAAAACTTGTGGACCTTATTGAGACTGGTAAGGAACGAGTAAAAATAGGGAGGAAAGTCTTAAAGTCCTATTCAAGAAAGTAAAATGGAAGCCAGTGAAGAGAACTACAAAGAGATGCAGCAGAACAAGAGCGGTGGGAAGGATGGATGAGTCTGGCTGCAGCATTCATAATAGATTGTAGGGGAGAGAGTTGGGTTAGTGGAATACCAGAGAGGAGGATGTTAAAGTAGTCCAGACAAGAGATAAGAGCATGTACAATGAGTTTGGTGGTCTCTGGGGACAGGTAGGGGCAGATTTTGGAGATGTTGTGAAGGTGAAAGTGACGGGACCTGGAAATGTTCTGAATATGGAGGGAAAAGGAGAGGGCAGAATCAAAAGTGACACCAAGACAACGTACCTGAGAGAAGGGAGGAATGACGGTGTTGTTAACAGTTAAAAATATGTCGTGGAGATTTGGAATTTGAGGGGGTAATATTATGATTTCTGTTTTATCCAGACATAGCTTTGAAGGATTTTACAGTAGGCAAACTGCTGGCATCCAGACTCTTATTATGCCTTTTTATTAATTGATTGGTGCTAATGGTAATTTGGTTGAATGGTAGGTATGATATTTGTATACCTTTTACAGAAGATAAAGATGAGTCTGTAGCACAAACCTACTTATCAGAGCTTCAAAACATTCGTTTACATTTGGACGACTGTGAACAGCGACTGGTGAAGAGATTACAGACTGCTTTGGGTAGCGATTTGGATGCTGTGCATGAAAGTGCTCTCCAAATATCTGAACAAGAGGTCAGTACTATTTTAACCAGTAAAAATGTCCCCACACAGTTTTACTGTTTTGACTGATTTCTGACACTTGCTTGTTTTTTTGTAGAGGATGCAGGAGGAACTGAAGAGGTTAAAATCTGAATTGTCACTTGTTTCTGAACGCTGTGACCATTTCCTCAACATGTCTCCCTCTGGCTCTAGTACTCCAAATGTCCGCTCGCAGCTGGATCTGCTGGTTGGAAAAATGGACCATGTCTATGGCTTGTCTTCTGTTTTCTTAGAAAAGTGAGTGCTTGGAAGACCCAAAGCTTATGTGGTCCTATTTACTGAATTCATCCACCATTTAAACTGACATGTTTAAAGGGTAATTTCTCCCAAAAATATTTACTGTAGATTGCAGCAAGTATATTTTTAAAAAAACAAAATCTGAATTTAGTTTTCCATCTTATACTTTACTCCCTGGTGTCTAACTCTTGGATTTGGGTGCTTTTCTCTCTTATGTGGAATGATCCAGATCTTGACACAGTTGCCCTTTAGAATAACAAAAACAATTAAAAAAATGCAAGGTGGTTCAACCTGAGACATTAATTTAAAGCCAAAGTTTGTTAATGTTTTCTAGGTTGTCATTTTTTATCATTGATCTCATAGACAAGTCACTTGCCTAGCATTTTTGTAGCAGAATTGTATAAATGTCTATGTTTATATGATTGAAGTACTTGCTGCTTTAAATTCTAGTTAACATGTGATTTCTATTTCTGTAGGCTTAAGACAGTAGATGTCGTTATTCGTAGCCTGCAAGGAGCAGAAGCGCTGGTAAAAACATATGAAGCACGTTTGAGTCAGGAAGATACAATCCCAGCAGATCCAGCAGCTATTCAATGTCAGGAAGTTTTGTTACAGGTAAGGGATCTGTGCAATTTATGTTACAAAAAACAGTGAAGAAATAGTGCTAATAATTCACAATTTTTTTTTTATTTTTTTAAGCAATGGATGAGAGAGGCAATGGAGAAGGATAACATAATTTCTTCTTTGGAAGAGGATGTTGCCAAAGCAAAAGAAGTGAGAGACCGTTTAAATCAGAAAACACAAGAACGAAGTCTAGATGTGGACCAGTATCAGGAAAAGACCTCCAAACTTCGTGAAAGATGGAGTGGAGTGCATACCCAGCTAGAAACAAGGTATTTCTTAAATTTTATTTCTTTATCTTTAAAGCTGAATTTCCATCTTTCATTAAGTAATATAATTAATTAATTTCTTTAAGTAATTAAGTACAGTTGATGCTCCTTTTTGAGAAAACAAAAAAAACTGTCTTTGAAATAAGTTAATCTTTGAAATCAATAAACTGACACAAGTTTGGCAGCCATCAGTGTTTATTTGGAGTTTAACAAATTCAAACTTTTGTTTACAGTTTTGATTCAACAGAATCTTTCAAAACTTAGCAAACACAATGACATGAAGAAAAATAATGGAACCCTTAACATAATATTTTGTTTTACAAACTTTGGGGCAATCACTGTAAAGATGTGATTGCTGTATGAAGACTTCTACATGTGTCAACAAGTAGCTTGACCTTAAGCAAACTCCTCCAGCAAGTACAGCCTAAAGGATGCCTTCTTCAGACTGCA
Organism: Pyxicephalus adspersus; assembly: GCF_032062135.1. Lineage (NCBI taxonomy): Eukaryota > Metazoa > Chordata > Amphibia > Anura > Pyxicephalidae > Pyxicephalus > Pyxicephalus adspersus. The sequence goes on along the minus strand of NC_092858.1, from coordinate 89,012,836 downwards.
CGTTCATTCAATGGGTTTTGAATAGGATTCAAATAAGGGCTTTATTAGAGGGTCATTTTAGAATAGTCCAATGTTTTATTCTTAGCCATTACTTTTAACTCTGTTTTGGATCTTTATTCTCTTTGAAAGATCCAAGATACCTGTGAATGAGACAGGGCTTCCTAGCACTGGGCAGTATATTTCAATGTCTTGATAGTCTTGAGATTTCATTGTTCCCCTTTCCCGCTTTCAGCTAAGCAGCCATAAAAGATAACTGAACTCCCTCCATGTTTCACATTAGGTATGGTGCTCTTAAATCTAAAGTGACTATCCAAAAATCTCATCTGAAATACATTTTCTCAAAAGTATTGAAGGTTGTCAATAAATATTTTTTTTTTTTTTTTTTAGCAAATTCCACTATGGTTTTTTTTAATGTTTTTATTGTAACAGCTCCTCTTGGTCTTCCTCTATTAGCCTATTGTCACTCAAAAAGTTGTGCGTTAAAACCCCGGTGGACATTGACTTTTTATTTCAATGTTTAACTTTGAGTGGTCCATGGCTTTTTGTCCACTAGTTTTGCTATCCTTTTGGTCATTTTGGTGGTAATTTTCCCTATTTGCAGCCATAGAGCCATAGCCAAAATGGTTGGCTGCAGTCCTTTTCACTATCTCAATGGGCTGAATGGCTATTTGAATGATTGGAGAAGTGTAATACTAATGTATAGAAAACAGCTAGTTTTAAAAGTCATTCTAAAATTATTTATGGTCTTTTTTTAGATGTACCAACAAATGTGTTTGGACAATATTTGAATTTCTTTTCATATTTGCTTTGCTTTTTTGTGGGATATTTTTCATCACTTTTCTTGAGACAGTTTTTTTTAGTGAGCTGTAAAGGTGCTACAGATTTGTTCATGGCTGTACAGGCTGGTCTCTTGTACTGAAAATGCATTAAAGGTTATGTTACCTTTTTACTGTGTGCTTTAAATGCTTGCTGCATAGTTGTTAAAAAATGCCTAATGCCTCATGAAAGAAAGGAACCAGAAGAGGCAAAATATAGGAACATATTAAACGTCAGTTTTATTCTTTTCTTTTTTTAGGCAATCGGAGCTTGCAGCGATCAAAGATGTGCTTAAAAATTATAGAAGGCACCATGACAGCCTGGTACAATGGATAGAGACAACTAAAGCACAGCAAGAAGAGATGAAACCAGGCCAGTCAGAGGATCGAAGAGTTCTGTCCGAGCAGCTCAGTCAACAGACGGTAAACATGTTGGGATTTTACTCAACATTAGTGAGAGGCAGTTTAGATACGCAATTTACTTTGTTACCACAACTAAATATAAAAATAAAAAAATTACTTGTATTTTCCCAGACACTGGCTGTGATCACAATGGTATAAAATGGTCTAGAATCTTACAAAGCAAGTATAAACTAGTTAAATTGCTTGTTACAGCACAGTGGCAATACTTAATCATATACATTTTTTTTCCTCTTTAAGGCTCTAGCGGCCGAAATAGAGCAGAATCAGTCACGTCTGGATGAATGTCAGACCCTTTCACAACAATATTCTGTGTCTGTTAAGGTTAGTGACCTAAAACTTAACCAAACACATTGTTTAAGATTAGATCACATGATTAATGAAAGTTATATACTGGATGTAATGAGCCATTTCTATCTTTATTTAACCTCTTATTTTTTCTGACACAGGACTATGAACTGCAGCTAATGACATATAAAGCCTTTGTAGAATCACAACAGAAGTCTCCAATGAAACGAAGACGGATGTTGTCATCTTCAGATGTAATAACTCAAGAGGTAAGCAGAATTAGTTGGCAGTATTTCATGTATGTTTTTCTTTATTAGAGTCCACACTAACCTTTTTTTTCACAGTTCATGGATCTGCGTACCCGCTACACGGCTCTGGTCACTTTGACTGCTCAGCATGTGAAGTACATCAGTGACTCCCTTCGGAGATTAGAGGAGGAAGAGGTAAAACCTTGTAGACTAATGCTGCCTCCTTTTTCAAGGTAGTTCATCTATTATAGCAACTTTGTTCCTGTTGTCATTTTTACTGAAATGGATATTTTTTTTTCTTTTTCATTACAGAAAGTTATTGAGGAGGAAAAGGAGAAGCAGGTTGAAGGTTTAAAACAGCTTGCCAGCTGGGTTGCAGGAATTGCTCAAGTTGTATCGAATGCACAAAGTGCAAACAGTGCTGATATAAAGAAATCCATTTCAGAAAAACAGGTATGTTAAACACAAGTCTTTCTTCTTTATATATACACACACAATGTACGGTTAGCACAACATACAACATGTAGTATTAAAGTATATCTAAATCTAATTTTTTTTAGTTTTCAATAGATTCTTTTTTAAGCTTTCTTTACATCCTGTGGTGAGATGCAACAAAAAGTGAGAAGAGATTTCTATATAAAAAGGAATATTCTCTCTGTTGCACTGGAACATATTTCCCCTCTTTTCCTGCTTCAGTGACAACTTGGATGTTCTCACATTTTGAGAGTCCTTTTGGCAGTAATCATCGGGATTATTATTTATTTGTATTTTTAAAGTGTCAGCATATTCTGGTGAAGCTCCCTAGTAGGGATGCAGGATGCAGTAAAAACCTGACCCTTTCCCATGTCAATATCCAGTTTTTAAGCAAACATTCATTATTGTCTTACTGCTGGTTACCAATGAACTAGTTATTTTGAAATGACAGTGGAGGTACCAAAGAAATGACATTTTTTGTTATTACTGAATAAGTAGAAAAAAGTGCCATCTGATTTAGAATCTAGTGTTAGAAGAACCAATCAGAAGACTTACTCAAAGGGCTTTATTTATTAAACAAGTAATCCGACATTCCCTCAAAGATTGCTTGGTGGATATCAAATACTGCCTTTCAAACACATAGATCTGGAATATTCCCACAGGGGAATGTCTGATTTTCCAAATAGAGTCCAAAATGTACAACTTATGAATATCCTCAAAAATATGCAAAAGGACATGCTATAGATTCGGTGGATTTGCATACAGTTTAAGTTATTCATAACTATTATTCACCCTTTATTTACTAGCACTCCTGGATAAATCCAATGTAGAAATTTTTTAAATTTAACATAGGTGTAAAAGCCAAAATCAGCACCTGAACTTTGTCCATAGTAGGTTGTAGATGAATCTCCTTACCTCTATATTTTCCCACCCACCTTTTATGGTAGGAAAAGTTATAAGTAAAATGGGAAACTAAATATGGGAGTGACCTATATTTTACAAGGATTGGATATTAATAAAACACATAAAGACCACCTGTTCATGACTTTTACCCTGTTGCAAATGTTAACATTTTCTACAGTAAATGTATCCAAGAGTGCTGTTTACATGACATTTGTATTTTGATAGAATAAAGTGCTTCTGTGCATCAGCTGAATATCTGTAGACTGGTTTCTTTTTATACTATAATTATATATTAGTATTGATTTGCTCATTTTAGGACCCCTAAAATTAAAGTTAGGCGTAGAAAGTAACGTTTATGACTATATACAAGCAGATACCTTTTGAAAAGACCATTCTCTGTTTGTGCTGTTAAGCTTATAAATATTTGTGTGCTGATTGGGCCATTTGGGTCTAGGTTTGCTTAAAGTTCATATTTGGAGTTAAAAGACAAAGCAATTTTTAATGACAATGTTCTTAAAATCCATTTCTCTGTGTGTTAGGCTTTAAGCGAAGAGCTGCTCTCGAAAAAGGAGAACATTTCAGAAGCTGTGAAATCAATGCAAATCTTCTTGGCTAAGAATGGTGATAAGTAAGTCCTGGAGTTCTCATTATGGTTCTGCCGTGTCATATTATTCTGGCTTGGTAATTACCCATTCTTCTTGTCAACAGGATGTCACCAGAGGAGAGATCGCAGATATCTTCCCAGATCCAGGAGTTAAAAGCAACATATAACAGACTTTGTGAAGAGTCTGGTAACCAGATACAGGAACTTCATACTGAGCTTGCTCGTGAAGCTGAGCAAAAGGTATTGTTCTTAGAACATTTTGTTAGTATGCAGTTGTATAAATGTTATATCTATATTTAATCCCAATATATCACATAGATGACATTTAGATAGTAAATTACCAGTTGGTTAACACAAATGATCTATCATTTGTGTGTTCTGTGCACGGGGAGGAGTGAGAGGCCTCTAGTTACAAATAATGAATTTGCCTTTTGTAGGAACCACTTGCAGTTTGGTTTCGAGTTAGTGGTCTTGAATGACATCACAAGGATTATCTAAAACAATGATTGGTTTTTGTATGGGAAATTTGATGGAAAAGCCCTTAATAATGTATAATTCTGTCATCAAGCAGAAGCTTCCTAGTCTGATTCCTTTTCCTGCCCCTCTCACTTCTCACGTGTTTTCACCTAGTAAATAAAATCAGATTTTGTTGTGCTTTTCTGTGGATATTGTGTCATTCACACATATTAACTGTTTGTCTCCATGTTGGTTTTACTGTCTTAATGTATGCATGTGAATGTCAAAGTAAGCCGTAGATCTACTATGGTTTTGTCTTTTAGGAAAGTTTGTTCTTCTTTTAACCAATTCCCGTTTGCTTTAACAATTCTTATACAGTGCAACAAAATTAACAATGTGAAAGTGTTTTTGTTTTTTTTTCTACTGAGCACGATGTGTCCTATTTTTGTCTTAAAAACAATTAACTAGCATCCTTGCTTATCAGTTTAACTAACAAACTAGGGGGACTACACAAGGTCCTCTATGTCTCAAAACAAAAAAGAGAAGTGGAAGATCCCTGTATGTGGGGATTATATGTTGCAAACAATGCTGGCATGCTGGACGCTAACACCAAAGCTTTTCCTGTATGTTACACATCTTCGCGTAAGGTTCTCTTGTGTCTTGCATTTCCATGGCACTCGCCTCACCTCTGGTAAGTAAACACCTTTTATGTTTTCCTCTTTTCCTAATGTTGTCTATGATCTGTGTTCCCTTTTTAATGTGTTCTGATGATATGCATGAAAGCACAACTTTTAAGGTATTAGATTCAGCTAGTCATCTACCAGACCTATTAATCTGCAAACTATGTGTGCTATAGTGGCCTCTTAAGTTGATTTTTGCTAAAAAATATATATATAATTTTTGGACTATAAATTGCATGGGGTACATCTAATCAAACAGTGTATCTTACCTTTATTAGGCATCTGGTGGTGGTTTATTTTTTTTTTTGTGATTGAAGACGCAAGATTGAAGATGCAATTAATATTATTTTTTTATTTGTATTTTTCTTTTAATGCAATTGTATCTTGTATGCAGCTTGGCACTTAGCTGGTTGTGGTGCTTGCTATAGTTTTTGTCCTATTGTCTTTCTAGGCTTTGAAATGCATGGTGTCTTCTTTGTGCGTTTTGTTGTTAGATTTACCTGTTTAGTTGCTTTGTTGTAATTTATTTTTATTTTGTCTACCAAGATTTTATTATAAGTTGAAAATTGGTGCAGGCACTAACAGAGTTCTTATCTTTTCTAGGAGTGTCCTGCTATTGCTGGAGTTATAGACCTGGGTTCTATGGAGATCTTTCCAATTTTCTGGGCTATGCAGAAAGGTCTTATTGACCAGGATACCGGCCTCATACTTCTAGAAGTACAGCTTGTCCTGACTGGCTTGGTTATCTCTGAAACTGGTGAAAGATTACCATTGGAAGAAGCTCTTGAGAGAAACTTACTTGATCTTAGATTATTCCATTGTCTTCAGGACATAAGCAAAGCTAATACATTGTTAGCAAAATATAAAACTGGAAAAGAGAGAATTCTGCCTCTTATTAGATCTACAAAAGAAGGAAAAATCTGTGAAAACATTGCACTAAAAATATTGCATGTATATTTGGCATGTGGCTTGTTCACATTAACATCTACAGGTGAAGCTGCTCATTTAGACGTGCCCATTAAAAATGTGTTACTTGCTAGTGGTCTGAAGGAAAAGTTGGAGACCTCATCTAAAAATGTCATTGATCCAAATAGAGCAAAACGAGTAAGTCTGGTTGAAATCATGGAGAGTTGCATTATTCATGAGTCCACTGGGCTGAGACTTCTCCCAGTTAAGCAGTTAGCTGGGGGTGTGGTATGTCTAAGGTCAGGCAAAAAAGTAAGCATCTTTGAAGCAGTTCGAGAAGGACTCATTGATAGGCAAGTAGCAGTGAGGCTGCTGGAGGCCCAGTTGTTTGCTGGTGGAATTGTAGATCCCAAAACTGGTCAAAGACTTAGTGTAGATGAAGCCTTAAGATACCATTTGATAGACAAAGATATGGCTTGTGAACTGCTTACAAGGCAGCTTCAAGATGGAGGCATTATAGATGTCACAACTGGACAAAGAGTTTCTTTGGATCAGGCAGTAAAACTCAACTTTGTTGCTCCAAAGCTGGCTCTTCTTGTATTGGAGTCTGTATCTTCCTTTAGGAGATTTATTTGGCCAGAAACAGGTGAAGTAATTTCAGTATCAAATGCCGTTCAGGATGGCATTGTTTCTAATAACCTGGCTACACAAACTCTTGCCAACAGGCACAGAATTCAAAACCCTTACATATCAGAAAAGAGAGAAGTCATGTCCTGGGACAGAGCTATGAAATGTGGTATCCTAAATGAAAGCAGTGTCAAAATGTTACAGTCCATCACTATTCCTGATCTAGCACAGTGTCCAACAGCAGAAAACATCAGAGAGCCTGTAGTCCAGCCAACGCCGGTATCTGAAAATACCAGTTTATATCCTGTTGACAGCACTGCTTTGACAATTAATACAAATTCACAATCAGACGATAAAGGAAAACTGATGTTTAATATAAAGGACTTCAGTTACATAAACATTCATAATGGACAAAGAATGTTGCTTATTGACAGCAGAGAAAACCATGAATCTGAGCTATTCCTAGCGGAGGAGAAAAACAATTCCAGTGAAGAAAGTTTTGACAAGAAAGACCTTGCCAAGAAAAAGTGTCATGATCATGAGCAGACAAGAAACCCTGAACTTCCTACAACAATTGAAGAATTAAACTCAGACACAGTGAATGTGCCACAGACAAAGCCGTGTCCACCAGGGGAAAACAGTATGTCATCAAGTCCAGGTTTTCCCCAAGCATGCAATGAACCTTCTGTTTTTCAAAATGTACTCCATACTCAAAATGAACAAGTGTTTTTACATAACGTCATTAATGATAGTGCACAGGAAAATATTCACGTAACAAGTTTAGAAACACTTGGGGAAGATGATATAGCTAAACCTACTCTAAAGCTAGACTTTTCTGTTAAGTCCAGTAGTGGATTTACTGCTTTGCCACAAATGCCTTTTGCTGGGCAGGCTTCAGCTGCGGATCAAACTCAGTTTGCATCATTGTCTGACAGTGTAACAGATGGTGCTGAGTTCCCAATAGAAATTGCATTTAACATAACAGAAAAATCTGTTACAGACGCCTCACCGGGTTTGGATATGAGCTGTTCAGGGGACAGAACTGTTGCACCTCCAGCAGTTGCAGACCAACTCAAAACAGTAACAGAGTTTAGTGAGATGGAGGGTTCATTAACCTTTGGAAAAGTTGCTACAGAAGAATATCTCTTTGACATGGAAGAAGAACATACCTTATCTATTTTGTCTGATCAGCTAATAGGTGGAGGTATCATTGATTCAAATTCAGGATGTAAACTTCTTCTTAATGATGCTGTAGCTCTAGGTGTCATCTCTAGCCACACTGCTTTAAAACTTATGGAAAGGGTAAAGCTGTTTTCAGGGTTCTTTGACTCTCAAACATGTGAAGCTTTAACAATTCAGGATGTAATAGATGAAGGTTTGATGGATGAAAATCTTTTACAAAAAGTTTTTACCTCTGATAAGTCTGTAAGTGGAATTGTGGATCTAGAAAAAAACATGATCTATTCTGTGCACGAGTCACTGAAATCTGGTCTTGTTGATAAACACATAGCCAAGAAGATTTTGGAAGTTCAGGTCATCACCGGTGGTATATGTGATGTAAAACGGGGCAAAAGAATATCTGTCACACTAGCATCTAGTTCAAACTTGATAAATCCTTCTGACAAAGAAGAACTCATAAAGTTGGAAAAAGTTTTTAAGGGAAAAAGCACGGACAAAACCACTAAAGAAAAACTATTAGGCCTTCAGATGGAAGCTACTGGGATTACTGATTCAAAATTTAAAAAGCCCTTGTCTGTGGTTGAGGCGATTAGTCAAGGTGTGATTAGCAGGCCTGATGCTATTTATCTTTTAACTAAACAAATCCAAGGTGGTGGAATCATACATCATTTATCAGGAATGAGATTTTCTGTGATAGATTCTCTTAAACTTGGACTGATTGATCAGGATTTATTTGAGGAGCTTTCAGAGTTTGAATGTTTGTATCAGTCAGGAGACCTACAAGCAGTAAAAGCAAATGCTGAAGGAAACCAGAATTCTAATTACACAACTCTGCTGGACTCTAGGCAAGAGAGCACTGTTCTGCCATACACAGATTTGTTAAAGAAATGTAAAATTGATGTTCAGACTGGACAGAAATATGTGGAGCTTGGTTTACTAGCAAAACATGAATGTAAATCTTCATGTGCATCTAAAGACAGCATAACCAAACTCACCTCTTCTGTGGTTCCTTTAAATCAGAATAAACACATTTGTGACCTGCAGGTGGAAAGTCACAGCATTGAAAAAAGCACTATTGATACAAAAATTCCAGCTGTTAGTCAGAATGAAAAGGTTCAGTTGGTAGATCATGTGGCAGCCCCGGATTCCTTCGTTGTGCCTTCCAGAGAACTAGTAAAACCCAATACCCAGAAGTCAAACATACTAGGGGATGTTCAAGTTTTGGATGTTAAAATTTCCAATTTACATCCACAGATAGATATTAAGGAGGAACCATCAATAATGGAAATCAGTTCTTCTCAATATGGAAAAAATAAAACAAGCATTGTTGGCATCAATGAGCAGGATGAGTACATGAATGGCTCTATTAAGGTCTGTAAAGAGGTATCTCCATCATTTATTCAAAAGGCAGTTGGTGACACCGAACAATTTACTGTATCATCAACCAGTAATGCTATGACTGTAACTAAAACTTTGCTAGGTAGGGAATGTTTAGATATGACAGATTCCCAGGGAATTAGTAATATAGAGGCAAGAGTAGATCAGTTTGCACCAGTAACTACAGATTATAGCTCACTCATTTTGAAATCAGATGGTGACATGCACTCTGATGGAGTGATAACGAATGTTGACGGAAAGAGGGTGCAAGAATACTCAAAGGTTCATGAGCAAAGCTTGGAAGTCCAGACCCAGAATCTGCTCCTTGATGAAGCCCCTACTAATTTACCCGACAAAGAAAAACATATAAGTAGCAGTGAATTAGTTTCAAAAAACCAAAGTGTTCAAAATGTTTTACCAAACTCTGAAATTCTTTCTGAAGAAAACCATTTGATTGTTAGACTAGAAAACAACATTTTAGATGAGGTCCCAGCACAGCTGGAATATTTTGCAGAATGCAAAAATAATTTCAGTGATCAATTTGCATGCATAGATCAAGATGTTGTCATAGAAGATCAGCCACTTGAAAAGCCAACTTCAGTAAACAGAAAGGAGCCCAGTATCAAAAATAATGGCTCACAGCCAACATTTATTGTTTCTGATAATGTCAACAAAATGTCACAGGAAAAAGTTAAAACTTCTGGTCAGTTTGTACAAAGCTCCGTGGAAACTACTATTCACAGTCCAGTCCAACATCAAGAGTCTGAATTGATCTGTAGACTCCAAAACAATGACCTGTCTTCAAATAAGGAAAACATACTGAATGGAGAGCGATCGAGCACATGCCAAGGTCATCCCATAACTTCATCAGAATGCATTCCCACACCAACGAAAGAACATGCCCATTATGAAAAACCCGAAACAGCCATGTCATCGACAGAAGAAACACCCAAGGTAAAAACGCTTTATTATATTTTGTGAAATTAATTTAGTACATTTGACTCTTTTTTAATAAGCTTCTTCGTTCAAGCAAATGTTTAATGATAAAAACAAATTATAGCAGTTTGCCAAAAGTTACATTTTAGATACAGTGGTTCCTAAAATAAAAGTACAAGTTCAGTCCTTATCTAAAAAACCTCTGCCCTCCTAAACACACCACATTAAGACACCTTACACATTACCCCCTTTCCCCAAGGATCTTGGTTACCTCCTCTTACAGTTTTAACCTCAATCAATTTCTACATACCAGCTAATGCAAATGCAATTTATGAAAAAATAGAAGGGGTTTTATATGTGGCAAAACAACTTTTTTATATAGAGAAGTTTATTCCCATAATTACTTGTGAAATTATTAAAGTATAATGATAACGTGGTATATATAAGTATAATAATTACAAACAAAAAATGGTACAGATTACAACAAGCTATGAATTTATACTTTGATTTTGTTCTTAACACATAAATGTGAACTGATACTACTCTATTATCAAATTATTATTTTCCTTTGTTTCATAGTATATAAAATATTAGTACATTGGTACAAGCAGCCATTATGTGTTATGTTCTTTAGGATTTTATTGTGGCTTCATTTTTTTTGTAACATGGCTTCCTTTTTTCTTTTTTCTTTTTACACTGTTCTCATAGTAAATTATTTACCTTTGCATTAGAATAGAATTCATTAGCTTATGAAACGATTCACTGAGCTTAAGGCAAGATTCCTATATCAAAGATAGGCCAAAAATATTCCAAATTTATTTTTGTTATAATTCCATTCTCTAATTTCTGTAGCTGTTGTATTCTGTATGGATTACAGTAGTTTAATCCTTAAAGTAGAACTTTAGGTAAAGAATCATATGGTTCAAATACACACACATCTATATATTTAGAAGTATGGTCAGCTATCCTTGTTATTCATAAACATACACTGCGCAGAGGTGATACTAATTCACTGAGTAGAGACTGTAGTCAAAGAGGTTTAATGTCAGCTGAATTATGATAAGTCTTATTTTATTATAAACCCTCAAAAAATGGGATTACTTATCAGTTTAGGACCGTAGCTTTGAGTTTTATTGCTTTATAACCCTTGATCAACTGTACACCCAGAAAAAACTTCTTGGAACTACATTTATCACCTGTTTACTATATAGAAATAAAGTACAAGTAGTCTAATAAGCTGTGCATTACATTTCATTTTGCTGTTTTCATCTTTCTGTACAAATGTTTACATAAAACACAGAATAATGGATGCCTGTTTAAACTGTTTAGACTTTTCAGGATGCACGGAAGAAACAAGCTTGCCTTGAACATGAGGAAAACCTTGTTTGTTTCCTATCAATGCTCCGAAACATAGAAATAAAACTTGGAACCCTTCACCATGTTTCACCAGGTCTTCAAGATGTTGAGGAGAAGCTAAGACAAACAAAGGTATAGTGATTAGTTTTTCTGATAATAAGATTATTTTCCCGTCATATATACAAATTTATATATTCTTTACCCACAAGTCCACATTACTTGATAAAAACTGAACTATGAAAGGGCATGTTTTTTTTAAAGCAGGTGAGGCACATCTACCTACCTGTCTCTTCAGAATCTTTCCCACAGTGTACACCAAGTTGTGGCATATGCAGAACCCAAAACGAGAGGGAGGCCAAAAACTTTAGAAAGGGCAACTCAGTTTCGTACTTCCTTTAGAAGAAGAAGCTCTGGTGACCTCAGCAGCACAAAAAGGCCCTGAAAATGGGATTATATTGTAAAACAAAAAATGGGAGCAGGCAGATTGCTTACAGGGAATGTCCCCTTTGCATTGAAATAAACGTACTTGCCTGTTCACAATTTTTGATATGCACTGAACTGTTCAGCTTAGTGTAAGAAGGCTGTCTACTGTGTTGCACTTTAAAATGTCTACCTATATCAATGCTCTACATGAGGTAGATATAAAACTGTCAAAGTTTTCAGTCAGGAGAAGGCTTCATGAAAAGTAATACTTCAGGTGGTTTCCACAAAGTGTAAATACATTACTAATATCCCTAAAACGTTGACATCTAAGCCTCTACAGCTCTGAAATATTAGTCTTTGAAGAGATTAAATCAAAATGCACCAAAACGTACTTCCAAATCAGTTCAAGTGCTTTTGAAGGTATTCCTCATTTGCAAGCCGGTCACTTAGCCTCAGCTTAGCTTGACATTTAATTCACTGATGAAAAAACTGAAATCAGAATATTAAACAGATGTCACCAAATGAAAACAGAAGCAGTGATGGCCTGGCAAATAATCACTAGAAATTTAATCCAACATTTGATGTAAATATGTATATGAAAAAGGACTGTAATACCTAAACTGCGTAAACTGTTAGAACTGTTAAACTTCTTGAACTGAAGCTGAAACTTTAAACTTCAGGGAACTTCTGATTGTCTGATGTCAAATCTGTTGTGGCATTATGCACATCTACAGGGTAATAAAGAGTACATGTTCCTTGGGATCGCTTAATCAAACAATATCACTATTATATATAAGGTAGTTAAGCAGATTTAAACTATTTAAAGCCCCTTTTAGGTCTTTCATCAAACAGCTCTCTCCTACTCTAGAAAAGTAGTATTTTCACCTTTCTGGTTGTTTCTCGCCCCTACGTTCCAGCACTGCAGCTTCCAACATTCTTTTTGCATTCAACATTACTCCTTTGATCGCTTTGGTGGCAGCTAATTGATAGATGGGTTTGATAGATTTCTTTACTGAAATGCAATTGTCGCCTAGTGTGGCTGTAAATGGACAGATTGATTGACTGTCATCTCATTTTTTGAGGGGTATAAAGATCTCCTTGCATGTCTGAAAAACCCTCCTACCAATTAAAACTTAGAGTGTCAAGCAATAACATTTAACATTGTTAAGTACTAAATTTTAGGTTTACACAACTTCTTAATGTCTGCAGGTGCTGGATCAAGAATTACAAGATTTGGAGTCTCCTGTGGCCCAGGAGCTTGCGTTTGTTGGGCAGATTGTTGCTGAACAGCCACCACATGTTCCAGCACAGCTTCTCCGGGCTTTAGAGAAAGATGCCAAGAATTTAGAGAAGTCTCTTAATTCAATCAGAGATATATCACATTCTCGTGTAAGACACCTGCAGTCTGTTCTGGAGCAGGAGAAGGTCAGTATAGTTTGCTCTTATATTTTTTCTTTAAATGGAAACATAACTGAGCATTGGATTTTGGTATGTGTATTTTGAAAAAGTCAAGGTTAAATGTTTTGTTTATAGGGAAAGGTCCTAGCACAACACAAGCAACTGGAAGACAAGCTTATTTCACTTGTAAAATGGGTGAAAGAAACTTCAGAAACATTGGATTGTGACGAGACAAATGATTTGGCAATGGAATCTACATTGCACAGTCAGCTAGATCACTTAAAGGTAATTTCTCCGGCACCGTCCTTGCTAATCTTGCAGTTTAATCCTTCTCTGAAATTTTCTGGGATCAATATACACTTTTCTTTTATAAAGTAGATCTCTAAAAGGCCTGTATGAAATTCTTAGTTGCTAAAACCAATAGGTAATAAAATTCCTCATATCTCTTTCTGATGTCTGGGTTAAAATGGCATTTTTTGTTTTACATATAGCAGTACATAGTGAATGTTAAATGTGTCCTAGAAAAATGCAATGTCTGCCTACACTGTCCTAGCCCACCTCCACCTAATAATCTCTTGTTTTTTCAATGCTAACTTCCTTTTCCCCATTTTAAAATTACTTCTAGGTAAGCTATATGGGGTATTTATATTCCTGTCATAACAAAATAAAAATATGATCAGAAGCTGTTCGGATTAAAGCTGTTAGACACTCACACACACTCTTTCCTGCTCGCTTTCTCCCTCTTGCTGTTGAAGACATTTTGGTGAAGGTATGGAGTGTTTTCTTGTGAGATTTGTCTTGCTCTGCATTCTCCTGTAATCCTCCCCAAAGGATGAAATTCTACACATTGCAATGTGAAATAGGGGTAAGGCAAGTGTAAAGTAATTTTCAGGTACATATCACCTACATTTACATCTATTAAATGATTTTGTAAAAGGCAATGATCCTTGCCTTGTACCACAACATCTGATTCAATCTAATCAACTTCTGATCACATTTTTTTAACTTGGTATAGTATAATTGGAAATTGCCCTTATAGCTTACCTGTAAACCTTTTCAAATAATGGGGGAATAGAGATTGGTTAAAAAAAAAAAAAGAAAAAAAAAGTTTTTGTTTGTTGATTGCATTTGCCCAATTTTCTTATTTTATTTGCTACAAAAAAAATCTGTGTTGCCAATAGCCACCAGAAATTTTAATTTTTAAATCTGTAGGCAATGTAACATTGCTGCTGTTGAAAACACAGATGGTAAATGTAACAGATCCATTGATAAATGTGTCCGGTGCCTAACATTCATACATTTGTCCATATTGCAGAGCCTGAGGCAGCCTGTGGCAGACACCAGGCTAGAACTGGAGAACATAGCTTTTGACATTCAGCTATTTATCTCTGAACAAGCCCAAGATTTGACACCGCAACAAAGTCGTGTACTGCTTCGTCTTCTTAATGATTTACAGAGGTCTTTTCGAGAACTTTCTGAGAAGTTGGTGGCAAGAAATGAGATTCTGCAATCTCATGAGCGACTGGTAAAGCACAGCATTGAAGTCAAGGTCAGGCAGCACATTTCCTATCCTGAAATTTCCATACTGCTTACTGAATTGTTGCTGTATGAATGGAAACAATTATTTATTTTCTACTCACAGTATAGTATTACCAGCCCTAAGCTTTACCCTTTTTTTTATTTATTTGTTACTACATTTTAGGTAGTATTCTTATTGAAATATAAAACCCTTCATTCCAGGGTTGTAGTAGATAATGTCATGTCTGTATGAAGGGATAAGCATCCAGGAGTGTAATGCCTTAAGGTGCGTACACACTTCCAATTTTTATCGTTCCAATCGAACGACGAACGATCGATTGGGCAAAAAATCGTTCGTAAAAAAGTAACCAACGACGCCGACGAACGAGGAAACTCGCTGGAAACGAACGACCGGACCGGCGGATCGGATTGGACGACGATCGTTGAACATCGTTCGTGTGTACGGTCGTTCGTTGATCGTCCATGTTCAGAGCATGCGTGATGAACGAACGTCCGTTTACTTTCCTGTCGTGCACATAGTTCCTCTATTGCTTAAACGATCGTATCTATTGTGTGTACAATATCTACGAACGATCGTGTCGTTACCTCTATGTGCAGGATCGGTGCTATACGATCGTTCGTATATATCGTGCAGGAACGTTCGTCGTTCGTTTTCCGACGATAATAATTGGAAGTGTGTACGTAGCTTTAATGTCCAACCGCTTCCCTTTGCGTGCCTCAGCTTGTTGATTTTTCTAGAGTTTAAACTGGATTGCAAGTACCCCTAGAATGCTGAGAGAATCATCACAATGAATCACATCTAAGAACAAAGCTTTTTAACATACATTCAAATCTGGACCTATATGTTGAAAAACACAATTCCTTTTATTTGTTACAATACATTGAAAGCACAAATTTCATGTATTACAGTTAAGTATCCAAGCTTATCATGGCTGGCTGTAAATATGTGTTGATTACCCAAGTAATAGTCAGTAGGTACTTATGTAAACTGCATTTATGCACACAGGGGAAAGGTTTTTTTTCTACGTAGAATATATTGTATGATTTTTTTGTGGATATAGTAATTTTTCCTGTGCTGTATTTCTTCTGAAATTTAACATTTGCTGTGGACTTCTATACATGTGTACGCATGTAATTCCACACAACGTTGGTAATGGTTGTTCAAAGTTTGCAGCTCCCAGACTGACATTTAGAAAAAGTAATAAAGTCTCTACTTTGAACAATTCAGTATTCATTTAAAGTGAACATTACCCAAAAAGATCTGCTTATGCCTGCAACCTTCCATTTCACAAAGCACCTAAAGCATGGTAAAGTTAAAATTATATTCGTCTAACCTTCATCTTCTGCAATGACATCATTGTGTTTCTGGGTAGAGCCCTGTGGAATGCAAAGCTGACAAAATCTTGCAAGAAGACACTTCAGTGAAGAGTGCCTGCCTGCAAAATTTTGCTTGCTTTCTAATCCACAGGTTTAAACTTTTTAAACTTCTTTTAATATTACCCTCTACAGGTCTGTTTTCAGGAGGGGGCCCAACCAGTGTAAGGGGACCGCTTTAGTCACTTAAGCCGCACTTGTCATCCTAGTCATTTTTACCCATTTTAGAAAGATATTTTGTGCTTGATAACAAAAATATTAGGCAAGACACCCCATGTTTATGCTTCCCCTAGCTACAGTAAAACCAATAGCTCTTTTCTGGTAACTGTCAGTAAGAGTACTGACAGTTCTTTTAGTGTTTGTATTAACATTGTCTACAGTCTTTCTGTTTTGTGTCTGTATTTAACTTCTTGTTTGCTTTGCTTTTCTAGGTTTGTATCCCATAACACTGAAGGATTTCTCTCCCAGGCTGCAATGAGCCTGGATCTGGCATGATCTTGTTTAAATACAGAATAAAATGCTTAATCCACATTCAGATATTTGTGACTAGGATACGGGTTTCATTAATAAAAGGACACATCGTGCTCATCAAGCAGGCAGGGACACTTGCACAGAGGAGCAGGCAATGGATATCATAATTTCAGATAATTGTCACTGATTTCACCTAAAACATGTTTTTTAAATGAAAAACTGCTTTAATCTAGAAATTATGAGTTCTGTGCTTAAACCTCTGTGCTTTCTTATTTTCTGTGGAGGAAATGACTGTAATTTTAAAATGTCTTTTTTTTAATTTTAGACTTTAAAGGAGCAACAGTTGGCTTGTTCTCAGGGACTAGATGAGTTGAGCTCATGGGCAGAATTAACAGAAAACGCTGTATGTGATCGCCTTAGCAGCCCTAGGTCACAGGATGTGTCCAGCCTTCAGGATCAGTATAAAAGCATGCAGGTACTGTTAGCTATATTGGTATTTTTTTCTTTTTAATATGAGTTGGTTACTTAGTATTGCAGCACTTTATATGGTTTTCTCCTTACAATTCTTTGAATCAGAATATTGTCCCCAGCTAGGTTATTTTACTAAAGTGGTTCAACAAGCAGTTATATTGGTTTATTAGGTAATAGGAATCAGTATATTTTATTGGTTAGAGATGGCTTTCAATTCCTTCCTTTACAACACTTTCCTTTTTGTCTTATGGCATCAGTCCTAAAATGACTTCAGTATCCGTATTCAGTTAGAGTATTTAAGTACAATCTAAGCTGTAGATTTTTTTTACCTATTAAAATATATTTATTCTAATTTGCATCTATATCATTTTTTTTGCTATTATGTATTTTATTGTAAATGTGATTATTATCTTTCATTTAAAATGCTAGTTATGAAATAATAATCGTTGAATACTAATAGTTTAATGCCACTGAAAAAAATGTTTTTGTAAACCAGGAGCTCAGTAACGATGTGCAAACGAAAGCAAACATATTTGCTAGTATTATTAAAGCTTCGGAAGATTTCCTTGAGGAAAACAAGAACAAGATGGACCCTAAAGATCTTGAAGCATTTAGGAAAAAACTCCAGAAGGCTAAAGAACAATATCGGTCCATACTGCAGAAAACAGGGGAGACGGAAAGACAGTTAGAGTCTGCAGTGAGCACAGCCATTTTAGAAGAGACCAAAAAGGTAATGACCATTTACAATTGTTTTGGATAAGATGTTTTTGGTCCTGTTGAGTATTGTCAACTTTTTTGGGGCTTCGGAAAACATATTTGTTTATTTTTATTTTTTTTGTTTTAAAGTCTAAAACTGCTGAGGAACTACAACAAAACCTTGGAAAGATTGAAAGGCTTCTGTGCCAAGTGCTTCCTGTTGTGCCCTCTAAAATCAGCCTAGAGAAAGGCAGCATTCCTGATGGAAGAATTTCTGGTAGTAATAAGTTATCAGATGGATGTCCTACCACAGGAGAAGCCACTGACATAATTAATAACCTCTATGAGCAGAGAAAGGTGGGTCAAAGACAGGCTGTGGGTTCATCCGGTGTGTAAAATGAAATGGTTGCGCATACATACATACATACATACATACATACATACATACATAAATACACACACTCCTTAGATTATCAGGGTTCTCTTTCTGAATCTAAACAAAGGTTCTGAGAGAGTAGTAGCATCATTCTAGTTAGGTCTTAACATTTTAGTTAAGCAATCTTTGATGGATAAGCTACAGATTTTTGGATCATGAAATAAGCTTAATTCATTGGGCTATGCCAATGAAATCAGCATTTTACTTTGGTCATTAACTAAGCCCATTCCTTCACTTGCCCCTTTGTCCTGAGCAGAATATTCTTTCTTTGTCCTTAGTAAATTAAATTGAAAGAGGGCTAAAATCTGTGTATGTTGGTCTTCTGGCAGGTTTAAACACTTTTGTGTTAAAATCTACATCAAACTACTTTGTATTAGCCTACCTTTTCACTGTTGTAAGATAGGACAGTATAGAATGAAGTGCCATGCAAGTCTTCATTTATGTCAGTCTTAAATTATAGAGAAATTATGTAATAAAAATGCAGGATTCATAAGGACTTATCTGACACTTAGGGTAGGAAGTAGCTTGAAAAGCAAATATTTGTTACATCTATGAGTACATCTAAATGTTTTTTTTACCCCCTACTTTATTTAGGCCCAGCACCAAGAAATGTTAGGTCAACAACAAAACTTCATCCTGACCATACAATCAGCCCAAGATTTCTTGGATAAACATGGAAGCACTTTGCCCCCAGAAGAGCGTGAGCGATTGCAAAACCAGCTTGCACGCTTGAAGGAGGAGTATGCTGCCTCGCTGTCCCAGGCGCAGTTGCAACTGAAGCATGCACAAGGACTGCAGGATGACCTGCAGAATTTCATTCATGATCATGGAGAGTTTGAGACATGGCTTCTACAAAGCGAAAAGGAGTTAGATAACATGCAGAAGGGGGAGGCAGACTGTGAAGCCTTGCGCAGTTTGCTGCAGCGGCAAGCAGACTTTGCGGAAGATGTAATCTCTCATAAAGGGGATTTGCGTTATATCACTATTGCTGGACAGAAGGCAATTGAGGCAGAAAAAGCAGCTCTTGAACATTCCAGTGAAGAGGTGGGAGTAGCATCAGCGTTGGTGAAAAGCACACTCGAAGATGCTTCCAAGAGATACAGTGCCTTGCATTCCAAGGTAAACCCATATTTATAGTTGGCGGTAGCAGCACCAGTAATTGTTTTAGTAGGAGCAGTTTATCACCCTTAGTTTTATTCTGGTAAATTACATTGCAACACTGCACTATGAGTGTTTGTATTATCTGTGCCTATACTAGTTATATACTTTGTTTTCATGCATGGATACCATGACCTTACCTGTGTCTTTGTGGTATTGCAGTGCTCCAAACTTGGAACTCACTTGAATTCTTTGCTGAACCGCTACCAGCAGTTTCAGGAGGGCTCTGATGCAGCTTTAGCCTGGCTGCAGAACACAGAGTTAACTGTGGAGAAGATACTTTCTGAACCAGTAGCATCTAATCCAGCAGCTTTGCAAGGCCAACTAGAGAAGGCCAAGGTCAGTATAACTTATCACAGGGTTTAAAAAAATGAGTACACGGGATTCTATTGTAAGATGATATCAATCTGATGCATTTGCCATTCTTTACAGAACATGCAGTGTGATCTTGCAGAGCACCAAGTACAGGTTGACAAAGTTCAGAAGGCTCTACGTGGTCTACTGGAGATCCAAGAAGATCCACAGCCAGACTGTAAAAAGATTCAGGCAACAGCTGGTGAGTGTATAACACAAGCTTAACTTTCTTCAAAAATGTATTTTTAAAAGGAAGATATATAAATATCTACCTTTATATATAAATACAACTTTTTGTTTCTTCATAGACTGCATTGAAAGTCGGTTCCAAAACCTCTCTAGTAAGATGTCCAATCAAACAGATTTACTGCAAAAGTCAGTAGCCCAGTCACAGAGTGTTCAAGAAGGATTGGATAACCTACTACACTGGTTGGAAGGAATGGAGAGTACATTAGAGAGCCAAAAGCAAGCATCCATGTCATCTTCATCTATTCAGGAGGTTATTGCACAAAATATTGTAAGTGCATTTTTGTTTTGTTTTTTTTTCTTTCCACATTTAAATGTAATGAAGTGGTTAAAGTTCTAATATATCATTAGTTTGTTTGTTTTTTTGAAGTATATTAAATTTATTAGGAACTGACATTAATGATATTAACAACTTGTTTTATCTTAACCCCGAATTAGAAAGTGTTCACATTTTTTTCCACATACTCCTTTTTAAATATATTACTCTGACTTAAAGTGTATGTAAACCTCGACTTTTTCTGTTGACCATAGTTTGACTTGTTAAGTAAACCATTGAAAGTCTTTTGTTAAAAAACAAAAACCACCTGTGGATCCTGCCAGCAATCTATGCAGTATTATCTCAAGCAATATTATCAGACCTGTCACTTCTGTGAACTGGAGAATTCTTCCCACCCATGTTAAAAAATAGGGAAGGGGGGGTGTTGTGTAGCTGTTTTTTTTTTATTGATTTAGTACAGTTAATGAGTTTTGTCATTTTCGGGCGGGAAATGCATTACTGGCAGGATCCACTAGGTAAAAAGAAAAAGTGAAGGTGGTCAAGACTAAAAACAAAGCATAGTTGGGGAAAAGGAATTTTCCCTGTTAACTAAAAATAAGGGAGTGACTGGCAGAACACTGCTCCTTAACGGGAATATTTTAATTTAGAAAAGTTGTAACTTGATTTGTCTTTGTGACCATTATCATTGGAACTGAAAGTGAGGGAGAAATCAGAATTCTGAGTTGCCACCAGAACAGGAGGACATGAAAACACCTGTTCCGGGGACAACAGTCTAAGGGCATATTCACCTCAGTTAGGAATGATTTTCTCTCACTTTCTGAGTAAGGTGTGAGGGTAATGTTTCACCATTTCCTCCTTGGTTTAGAATAAAGAGATGAGCTTTGGCTTTAGTTATAATATTAAATACTGTCCTGGCTTTTTTTTTTTTTGTTGCTAAGCTATTGGTTATGTCTTCTAGAAACTAAAACAAGACATTGGAAGCAGGAGGGGAAGCCTGGATGCCACTGGAGAAATGGTAGTGAGGTTTATGGAGACTGCAGACAGTGCTGCAGCGACTGCTCTTCAGAACAAGCTGTCTGATGTCACAGCACGTTTTAATAAAGTCTGTGAACAGCAGATTCAGCAGGAGTCTGCTCTCAAGGAGATACTACCACAAGTGGAAAGATATGAACAGATTTCAGATGCTCTACAAGATTTCAAATCAACAAAATCCCAGTTATTGGCCTCAGGAAACAAGCCCGACAGGGACATCGCTCAGTTCTCCGAACAAATCCAGGTTTGTTTATGAAGTTATTATTAGTGGACCTTAAATGATGTATATTGTACTGAAAAATAAACATAAGAGATGTATATTGTACTGAAATTACTACACAGACAATGACTAAAGTTTGAATTTTTACGTTAGGAATTAAATGCAGAGATAAAGCAACAAACAGAGCAGTTGGTTACACTGGAACAGCTGGCAAAAGAGCTAAGTACATGCCCTGTACTGCTGGATTCCTCTGAGCATTTACAGAAAGTGCAAGCTCTGAAAAAGGAATTTCAAGATCTTCAAGAGGCGGCAAGGGAGAGGTAAATTTTGAAAGCCATTTTTACCTTTGTGTGAAGGGCTCTTCTCCGCCCCCCCCCAATTTACTCTAGTCTCTTTTATGATAGGGAGCGGGAAGCATTGTCCTGTCGAGAAGAATTAGAGATGTTCCAAAGATTGGTTAGTGTCATGAGAAAATGGCTAAAAGACAATGAAGATAGTGTTCCTCCAGTAGAAGAATCACTTGGATTAATGGAGATTCAGATCAGGCTACAACAAGTGCAGGTAAAACAAATTAACTCTTTGCTGAATTGTTCCTAATCTAGTTTAGTTGTTTAAAATGCTCTATACTATTAAAACAGAACTAAACTCCTTGAAATTAAAAATTGTTACCTTCATTTCAAAAAGGAACAGACAATGTCCCTTTTGCAATACCTTTATCTGCCTAATCACATTTTTTTTTACCTGTCCCATCCCTGGCACTGCTATTTTCTTTCTTCTCCTTTTTCTGGTATCAATCTTTTGGCCATCTTGATTGGCCACCTTGATTGGCCACATATGCACGGGAGTTCATTAACCCCCGGCACCCATGAAGAATGCTGGGATACCTATCTTTTCTTCACACTCATTTTATGTATCAGACTTAACTACTTTTAAAATAATTAAATTTGTTTTGGGTTGTGATTCTGTGATTTTGTCTGTATAAGTAACCAGAATAGTATGCTGAAATCCTGACTTAGTATTTAATTTTGTAAATTAAACTTTACTAAAAAAATATTATACAGGAATATCAGTTTGTCTACGCCACTAAAATGCTTTGTATTTAGTACTTGTTTATATATACTGCATGTAATATATTGACCTTGTTTACTTCACAGGACCTTTTGAAAGAGTGGAAAGGAAAAGGCCCACTTGTGGAGGAAATCACACAAAAGGGATCTGAACTAGAAAGCAGAATTATGGAAATCACTGCAGCAGAAAGTCAGCTTCAGAGTGGTAAGGGTTGATTGAATTATCTACATGTTTCATTGTATTCTTTTCATTTTAAATCCAAAATCTGCAGTGCAGCATTTAATTACTTTGGTTTCTGACTGCAGTTTTTTTACTATGATCTTACTCTATAATCTTCCTACTTTCACGTTTCCTTCTTTTTCTATTGCTTTATTGCTATGCTTGCTGGTTCATTTCTTAAAGCTAAACATTACATTAATGTCTAATTATATCATTGCAGTACATATGTATGAAGTGTGTTATTCTGTGAAAAAGAATTTGTACTTTTGATATTGCAGTCTTATGTTTCATTTACATTTATCATCACAATGTTCTTGACACTTATGTATTCCTGTTTTTTTGGTTTTTTTTGCCATTTTACAGTGTTGCCTCTCCACAACCAGCTTGCTCATAGGATAGTAAATTGGCAGCATGGCCACATTTGTGATTAATTTGCTATTTGTGTGTTTTCATTACAAAAATTCGCTTTTCCTAACAAACAGTGTACAATATTCTACATGAAAAAAATATGAAACATGAGAGCGTGACACAGCAGATTTTAGGCAGGATTACTGGGGGCCAAATGGGGTTTTAAGTGTAAAAAAAGTTGCTTCTGAATCATCTATATAGTCTCACAGAGCTTGCCATTTACCCTGTATGTACTATACTATGGGTTAAAACCACTAGGTTGTAATGATATATATTTGCCTCATTCATCAATCTATTGAGTAATGTCAGCTGAATATAGAATGCACTGGAAAGAAAATAACAGTTGTAATGACAAATAATAAATATTAATAGTTTTTAATGCTTGATGACTTGAATTGTATGTCTGACCAGCCTGTCACAGCACAGGAAAATCTTGGATTGTGTTGGCAAGGTGTCGGAAACACTGGCCATAGTTGGCATTAGAATTTTTAGGCTTTCCATCGGACATAATATTGGGATCTGAATTAAATATTATTATTTGTGATTGGAGTGAGATGTTTTTATTGTGAGGTATTAGCTGACTTTCAACTTAATTATATGGAGCCATTTTTTGTAAATTTGTTGTTGAGGAGATATAAAAATTACCAAGCTTTTGCAGTGTTTGTTATTAATATTTTGCTGCGTTTTGTCTGTATTCTTAAAGTGTTTGTGATGTGCCTGCTTTGCCTTTTTTTGTCCTGTTCAGGTTCTGTGCTGATGGCTTCAGTGAGCACTTTAGGGAATGTTAATGGATATCATACCTGCCAAGGTGAGCTTGTCTACATGCTGCTTGATCATAAGATTTAGTTTTCATTCATGCTGCAAAACGGTTTCTGCCTTATCTAATAATGTACTTGTTTCCTAGATTTAACAGGCATCCAATGTGATGTTTCTGAGGTCAGCCAAAAGTATGAGGATCTAGGAATGGTACTGAAAAATCGTGAAGAACAGTTCTCCAGTATTCTAGAAGAAATACAGAAAGTTCAACAAGAAACTAACCAGATGCTAAAGTGGTTGGAATCCAAAGAAGAAGTTATAACGGCTGTCAATGTGTCTCCAAAGAAATCTGAGATAGTTAGAGCCCAGGCTGAACAGAACAAGGTAAGAGTGTGTGTGCTCCCACTTTGTGGTTAGAAATACTTTGTTTTAGTTAGTATACTTGGTTCTAGAAGACCTGGAATTTAGACAATAAGTAACAAATAGTTACAAAATTGAATTTCAGTATGAAGCCCACCTCTACAGCTCCTTTGTGCCCATTAGGACAGGTAGTGATGGGAAACCTCTTTAACAGATATTAAAAACACATTGCTAGTATAGTGAGGAAGGGTTAGAACATGTTTTTATTGCTGTCTGGATCCCTGCGATGGATTTTGATTCAAATGTGTGGACCACCAATGTCACCGGAAATAAAAAAATTACTAAATTCAAAATTTTGAACTGCCACCATCACAGATAATAGTGCTGTGAATCTATCTACCTGTTAACACTTGTTGCTGTGACAAGTAGGATTTCTTTCAATTATAGTTCACTTCCTTTTAAGTTACCAGGAAAAAAGTAAAGGTAAATGTTTCTAATGAGATCCAGAAGAAAACCTGACAACTGTTCAAACTCTGCCCTAATCTTAAAAATTAGGTATTGGTTCAGCAAAGGTATTGGATTTATATTTACTTTAATTTTGCAATGTACTGTGGCCTGGTCCGTTTAGTAGTAATGCCTTTATCTTTGCACTGAGCATAGAGAGCACCTGAATATAGGTAACATTCTGCTATAGTGTCAGAACTGAAATAAAATATATCAGAACCCTTGATTTCTTTTCCTGCAGCTCAGCAAAAGCTAAGGGAAAAAAAAGCTATTTTTTTACAGTTTCTGTCTTTTACACAGTACTTTCATCTGACTACACAAATTCCAGGACAAACATATGTTTGATTTAGGCGTTGCCAAGTTTTTTTCGGTTTTACTGCATTTATATTTTTAATTTCTGCACTAAATTAGCATTTCTCAAGTGCCTATGAATTATGTAGGCTTTAGGCTAAGTAAGTGTTGCATTAACATTTTCATGCTGTTTCTGTCCAATATTCATAAAGAGTGAGAGAAATGTGACAACACGTTGTATAAGGTTGATCTTTGGATGTTATATTGTGCTTTGTGAGCAAACATTTGTGGTCATGGTCTGCTTGTTAGTATGTATGAACACTGTTGGGTATGTATAAGTATGCATGAGTACCTTTGGTTTCCTGTAAAAACTTTTCAATAAATTTTTCTTTTTAAGGTAGTGCAAAAACTATAAGAATTTTTTTGTATTGGTACTAAAATGTAATATTTCTTGTCAGCACAGAGGTGTCAGACTTGTAAGCAGTCCTTCAAGTGAAACCATAGTGATGATAGATACTCCTACAGCTTTTATAAAACAAATGTACTATTGGAATTGCATAAAAAAGTAATGGCTGTGGTCATTCACAGTTTTGTCCTGCTCCACCTGACCGGTTGTTTTTGTTTTGTTTTTTTGTTCCTGCTTTAATTTCAGCAACTGCTGTAGATTGCTTTAAGAAAAATCTGGATGTTTTTCTAGAAGCACAGACTATAACTTGGGTATTAAAGCTTTTAAGGAAAGATTACAGACTGGTGATCCAGGGAACATCTGATTGCCTCATGGAATCAGGAAGGAATTTTTTTCCCCTGTTGAAGCAAATTGTACCAGGCTTTATTTTTGCCTACCTCTGGACCAACTATGTCTTATAGGGTTTTATATCTGGGATATGTTTATTTCCCTAGTGGTTGAACTTGATGGACTTTTTTCAACCTGATTTACTATGTAACTATGTTATGTACATCCCATCACTAAGCCTTTGTGCTCCTCTTTGCAAGGGTAGCATATTATGGCCAGTGTGCAGTGAGTTAGCAGTGTCAGTACGGGAATGGCACCTGTGCATTATGGAGAGTAGTTCAGCTTTAAGTGGTTATAATATTGGAATTATGGCATTCCAGTGAATATGAAATCATTTATACAGTCAATTACTCTGATGTTTTATCACCTCTGGAGAACTTGTAATTGGCAGCATTTCTAGTTATTCCACAGTATAACTTTGCTGGATGTCTGTCAGCTGGCTACACATTTCTAATGTTTTTTTCAGGAGTTCATATCTGAACTAGAAAAGAGTTCTGGAAAAGTGGAAAAGCTAAAGGCTGAGCTGAAAGATTTGCTGGAGAAGCATCCTAACTCTCCTGAGGCTGAGAACTGGAGGCAGATGCTGGAAAATCTGAGTAAGTATGACATTGGTGATAGAAATATGAAAAGCCTATATCAGTGTCTTTTATTAGTTACACCATCATGCTGAAACTACTTCTAATATAGGCCCAAAACGCAAAGTGCTGTAGCCTAAAATTACAGATGTTGTAAAAATCTGCACTGTAGATAATCAAGAACATTTTATGGCTATGGGTTTGCGCAGGTCTTTTTTATAGTATACCTAAACCTGGCTGCAGGATGCCATTAACATTAAACTTTTATTTTGGGTTTGTGCCTCCAGATTACTTTGTTTTGTTTTCATTAAATGTGTAATTAACAATTATTTTGTTTAAGTAAAGTTTGTCGACACAAGGCTTGACTTTGGCCTCAGAGTTCGTTCTATATTTATGATGTTTGTTATCCATTCAGTACATAATGCACATTATTTAGTAAATACTAGTCTGGATTATATGCCTTCTAAGGCTTCATTTGCTAACTTTACATGTGTGCTTTTTGAACTGATTTTGCATATAACTTGAAATAAGTATTAGCAATTGTTTTTGCTTGTTCTGTGCAAACTTATTTGTCCCATTTTGTCTTCCTTATTTAGACAGTCAGTGGGACAGAGCTAACCAAGTAACCTCAGAACGCCAGCAGAAGCTGGAAGAATCTGCAAACCAACTGGCTTTGTTCCAAACCGCTGGCTCTCAGCTACGTCCATGGCTAAAGGAGAAGGAGCTGATGATGAGTGTCCTGGGACCTCTTTCTATTGATCCCAACATGCTTATTGCCCAAAAGCAGCAGGTTCAGGTAAGGGAAATATCTAGTATTTACCTAGAGATTGATAGTTTGACACATAGAGTAAGCAATCTTAGTCCACCTTGTGCAAGCTGATTTCAGTAGAGCAAATCTTGATTGGTTGTTAATAATTTTTGCATTCAAAGTTGGCCTAGCTTTAGATGTATATTTATTAGTAAGTGTAGTATTTATTAATTTATTATGTGTAACCTTGTCAGGAACTATACTTGCAAAATAGCTATTGTATCTAAAGTAGGATAAATGTTCTAATTTGTGGGCACGTAGGCCTGACATGCACTTTACACCTTTTCCAGCTTTATAAATTAGGCTTTGAATTGTCTGGTATATACAAGTTTAATTTTTCATCCAGTTGCTTTTTATTGTTCAGCAGTTAACTTGCTTGTATTTTTTTTCAATATGAACAGCTTCATTGGTGATAGGCAGTTTCGTTTCTCATTGTTTTTTGGAAAATTTCCCTTCTGCAAAAAAAACAAAACAAAAAAAAAAAAAAACATGCTTACCTGCCTGTTCACAATCCCCTTTTCTAAACACAACTTTAGTGCAAGATACCCAGATATGCCAGCTACCTCCACATCCTCCGGGACGGAATGACCTGCCTGGTCGCAGATTTTTTATTTTAATATTTAGTTCAGCGTATATCAGTTTGTTTTTGATGTGTGTGGCACATAATTTTGAGGGGTTCATATTTTTCATTTAGTCTTTAAGATAGTGCTTGATATGTAGAAAATGGTAAATGTGCAAGTTGAATATTACACAAAATGTAAGCCTTTATGAAGATATAAAAAAGAAAATAGGGCCACTGTAAATTCATGTGACAATACATTCACCTGTTTCCATACAAGCATAGATATAATTTTACCAATATATACACATAGGACACAATTAAATAGTGCGGTTACTATCTGCCCATGAAAAACAGTACATTTTTCATAAAGGGTCATCTGATTTACTGTTTATATCTAGAATAGATGAATGGTATATCAAAGTAATAGATTGCAGAGGACATGTGTTTTATGTTGCAAGAGAGTAGGTCAATTTCTTCCTGGTTATCATGGTATATATAATAAAGTATGTATACGTTCTAGGTAGCTAACATTAATACCATTCTGCCAACGCATGTAATTGGTAAATGACAGCAAGGAATAAATATAAAAGTAAAAATCTCTTCAGGCTGATCTGCTTATTATCAGGTTTGTTGATAGGATGGTTGAGTTTGAAGCAGACAACCGTTATCCCCTTGTGAATTCAGGCTTATGATTTATAGACTCATCCCTGTTGTTTCTTGACTTTGTGTATTCTGATCTGTCAGTTTGAAAAAACACTGCTTTGTTATTTTTGTTACAGTTTATGTTAAAGGAATTTGAAGCGCGCAAAGCTCAGTATGAAGAACTAAAGCATGCAGCCTATGGTATCCTAACAGGACCTGGTGATGAGTCACCTTCTACCAGCCAGGTGGAGGAAGACTTTCATGAAATCAATCAGAAGTGGACAGAACTGACCAACAGCTTGAATTCCAGAGCTGAACACATTGACCTGGCTGCTGTAAAGAGTGCCCAGTATCAAGAGGTCCTGCAAGGCCTAACGGACAAAATAAAGCAGGCAGGCAAGAGACTGAGTGCACAGCCAGCAGTAAGCTCTCAACCTGATGCTGTAAAGCAGCAATTACAGGAAACTAGTGGGATTCGCTCAGATCTAGAGAACCTTGCTCAGGAAGTTGCAGAAACACAGATTCTATGCAATGAGCTATCTGCACTTGTGGCAGAATCATACCTCAAAGATGAACTTCAAAAACGACTTGACACTGTGGCACTTCCACTTAAAGGAATGGAAGATTTGGCAGGTTATTGATCATTTAGTATTTTTTTAAATCTTTTTAGTCAATGTATTACTGTAGGTAACATTGGCATGTATTTATAATTGAAGGATTTTTAGTGAGTAAACTAACCTTAAGTTTTTTATTTTGCAGCGGATCGTGTGAATAGGTTGCAGACAGCACTTGCCAGTTCCCAGCAGTTTCAACAGATGTTTGATGAACTGAGAAATTGGTTGGATGAAAAATTGATGCAACAGGCCAAGAGCCCTCCAGTGTCATCCAAACTGGAGAAGTTACAAAAACTTCTTCAAGACCAAGAGGAATTCCAAAAGAATCTGAATCAGAATAGTGGATCTTATGAAATGATTGTTGCTGAAGGTGAATCTCTGCTCCTGTCTTCTCAACCCGGGGATGAGAAAACTGCTCTACAAAATCAACTTATAAATCTAAAAGCCAACTGGGAAGAGCTGGGAAGGAAGACATCAGAAAGACACAACAAATTGAAGGACTGTTTGCAGAAAGCTCAGAAATTTGGTAGACATGTAGAAGATTTGGTACCTTGGTTGGAAGACTGTGAGACCCAAATGAAAGGAATGGAAGTTACTCTTGACCCTGTCCAACTTGAGGCCCAGCTTCTTAGAGCAAAGGTTCTTGAAAGTGAAATAGATAAAAAACGTTCTTTGGTGGAGATGATGAACAGCACAGCTGACCTTTTGATCGAAGCGGCTGAGGTTGATGACCAAGAAATCTTAGAGGAGAGAGCAAGACTCAATCAGAAGATGGACAGTATTACAGAACAGTTGCATATCAAAGCTGAGTCCATTGAAGAAATGTCCTTAAGACTTAAAGAACTAAATGATAGTTTTAAAAATATTGATAAGAAACTTGAAGGAGCAAAACACCACCTGGAGATTTATGCAGCTCTCGGTCCTCAGGCATGCAGCAGTAAGAATTTAGAGAACATGAGATCTCAGCAGGACATGCTTCAGAATTTAGAGACACAGGTTCAGTACTTGAGAAATCTAATACAAGGTTTAACAGAGGATGCCCCAAAAGGCTCTGATGTCTCTCGTCTTTTACAACAAGCACAAGACGTGCAGCATAATTTTGAGACTGTAAAACAAGAGGTTAATGAATGCTGTTGCAGTATGGAGCAGAAACTCCAAGGAATTGGTCAATTTCATTCTCATGTTAGAGAAATTTTTGCTAACCTTGCTGACTTGGATGATGAACTTGACAACATGGGCCCAGTGGGGCGGGATGTAGACAGTCTGAAGTCTCAATCTGAAGTTGTCCAAAAGTTTCTGGACACGCTCCAGAGCCTAAAATCAGATATCGAATGCTCAGAAAAGAAATGCAGAGAGATGTTAGAGAATGAAGGAGGTCCTGACCTCATTGGATTAATGCGAGAGCTTGGAACGTTAAATAAACAATGCGCTAAGCTAACTGAACGTGGCAAGAATAGACAGGAACAGTTAGAAGCTACAATGAGGAAAGTGGAGGACTTCAACATTAAACTAAAGGACCTGATGTATCAGATTGTGGCAGCAGAGGGCAGCAATGCTTTGCAGGAGGTTGTCGGAACTGAAGTTGAAGCCATCAAGCAACAGTTAGAAGATTTTAAGGTATTTATTTTATTTAGTTATAAGATTGTGTATTTTAATTTCTTCAAAAAATGTAACAGACTAGTACAGCAGCTTAGTTGCTTAAATGTGTTACAAACCAGAAACATTCACTCTCAACATTTACTAAAAAAAATATTTATATTGTATCTTTTGGGTGCCATTTGAGACTGTAAACATTACTAGCAGCATTGGAAGGATGTTACTAATCTAGTCCTTTTAGCAACATTTGGAGGCCTCCTAATTTTTCCCATTCTGTTTGATAACAATGTTTTCTATAATGAAAATAATATTTAACATCTAAGACCATACTTGCAAATTAATAGATGCATCCCTTCTTACTCAGTGACCAAACAACAGTAAAATGATGCTGGTGACTTGTATCCCTTGTCTCCAAGCCAGCTTTTATTTATTTACCTGATTGTTTATCACAGCTACAAGCAATGATTTAATAAAAGCATAAAGATGGTATTAGAAGAATTAGTGATGCCTTAACCCCCCCCTAGCATTCTAACTCTGTCTGTATTTTCATGCAAAAATCGTTACAATTTTTTGCATGGAAATTTATTTTACATTGTAGGCCTATAATTCTTAGGGATAATTTGCCAAAATATGTCCAATATTTATTAAAAATTTAATAATAAACTTAAAACAAAACACTGTACAGTAGAATGTATAATATATATAAAAAATAAAATAAAATTTATATATATATAT
>NC_092858.1:88888464-88981438 GCF_032062135.1 Pyxicephalus adspersus | reverse complement strand
CAATACAAAATTATTTGAATTTCCCGCGGGAAGACGTGTCCCGAGGACCTGCAGGGACCAGCAGGACGCCGGGGGACGCCAACAGAACAGGGTAACATTTTTTTCTTCTTTTTAATGTTTTTAGCAACCCCGAGTGTGATTCAGGATTACCGCTTTTAGCATGTAAAATCCACCGTGAGTCACACTCTGAAATACCCCTAGGAGGGTTCAGAAACCATATGGTAAATTTGTACATATTTTCTGTCTTTATTATGCCCAAGACTGGAAAACAAAAATGTAAATACTATATACCTGAAAATATAAATATTTGGTAAATCCAAAATTTTACATGTTTATATTTTGTATTTAATTGTATTTTTTGGGGCTTTCCTGTCAAATAAAAACACAACAAACAAAAACAAAACATAATTTCACTTAAACAGAACTGTAGGGAGATTGTAGGCAGGTTATTTCTAAATGTAAGCAAATTTGGGTACATTTGATCATTTTGATCTTTGGTTTTTGTAGTTTTTAAAATGTACTTTTCCTTGGTAAATGTCTTGATAAAAATAATAAATGTAACCTCATGTTTGTTTGATTTAGTTTTGTTTTATGTTTATGTTTTAGACAATGTTCAGATGGCCATTTTTTTGACTGCAGACAGTTTTGTTTCACTGGTGTCAGCCATTCAAATTCTTTTTTGCACACGCTTTGGCTGCAGTGTAGTTTTTGGGATGCATCATGCAGCATCTCAGGGCAGTCTAACACCCGGTCACAAAGTGAATGAAAATGAGTGCCCAGGAGTAGTCAAGCAAATTCTTTAATTTAACACCAATTACTCTCTTGCATTGACAGTGGCATATGCCTTGTTTGTTTCTTGCTTTAAATCAATTTAGAAAATGCATAATTGGTAAATTAAAAATAAAGGCCTTAGAGGTATCAAAACTGTGTTGCTATTGGAGTCAATGGCCTAGTGGGCCATGCCAACTTTGTTTAGAAATGTTCATAAGTCTATACAGTGATATTACCTGCAGAATCTGTTTATAATGCAGTTTCACCTGGGAGCCTTAAGATATTGCAGTATTAGATTTGGCCTTGTCCTCTCTGTGCTGAGACATATCTGAATCCCTTAATGATTCTTTGTACTACATATGATGAAATCACCCTTTTCTGTTATTCTTACATTTTCCTATTTCTTTCCCACACAGTCTTTACACAATGCTGTAACCCTCCCCATCTTTACAAGGTTTTTTTTGTATACTCATTCAAGTTACTGAACTATTGCCAATTAACCTAATTTGTTGTGATGATCCTCTGACAATCCTATTTTCATTCTTAGCATTACAATAGCACTTTTTCCCAGTCTTTAGTTGCCCTTGTCCCAATTCTTTTGAAATGATCAGATATAGATATCAACGAAAAGCTTTGTTCAGTCATTTCCTTTTAAATTGAGAAAGGACAGCAAAGTGTTAACTATGAATGCATCACATTTACAAGTCTTAAGACTTCAGATTGTGGCAGGTCCTGGCTGGTTCAGGGATGGGCAGAGGCTTGATTTCCTCAAAGCATTTGGCTATCTATGATCCACTCATTGATGTAGTCAGCTTCAGCTCAAATACCGACAGTATTGGGGACAATGTAGACTCCACCTAATAACTACTTTCAAGACACATATTGAACAGGTTATACACTTGACGATCAACATCTCATATTCCCCATTTCCAAGAAAAAAGAAAAAAAAGTTCTTTTAGCACTTGCCTAGACCACTTTCTTTTTTTTCTAGCTACCATGTGCATTTGTACTTGGGACATTTGCAAAACTTTGCATTTTCTTTCCTAAACCTCTGTGCTCTAACAAGTATCAGGAAGGTGGTTTGATCACGTCTATAGCCACATTGCTGTCCTGCTGTTACAGCCTTAGAAGTTGTTTTCCAATGCGTGCTTGTAAACTTGCTTTGTGTTTGTAGTGCTTGGTTAAGGATCATTTCCTAGTTCATGCCTACATTTTGGAAGTTAGGGAGGGCAGAGTCTGAGCTCATAGGAAATGGAGACAATAGCAGGAAAAGAATGTGATTCTACACGGATTACATAGAAGTCAAGCTGTGCCAGAAAACAGACTTGGACACCAAGAGATGTTTAGGTGAATCTCCATGGATATGTGTGTATTCATGGTGCCAGGAAGCTGTGACTTGTTATTTTCTTAGAGGAAACTATAGTGTCCCCTGACAGACAGGTCCACACACAATACATCACACTTAACGTTTTCCTGAACACCAGTCAGTGTACAGTAGTGATGAAGTATAGCTATAACCATGAATCATCTAAGAGAGGGCACATAACACATAGTACGTTCAGAATAATAACGCAAACTGAGATTTAAAGCACAAGCTGCTTCTAGCATATAGATTGTTATTTAGAAATAAATGCTAAACACTAACAAGAAGTTGTTAGAAATCTTCAGCAAGGTCACTGCAGAAAATAAAACACTGGTTTAGTGTACTAGGCAGAAGATTTGTAGCCCAACAGTCCTATTTTGCTGTTCTATTTACCATTGCAGATGTAACTTTCCTTCTGTCAGACAGGAAGTAAGAGGAAATTTCCCTAATAATGTAACATAAACCATTTTTTTAATACAATTGATTCACTGCTGTCATATAAGAAACATGCTTTCATTTTCTAAATAACTGACCAGCAAAGCACTGAATTCTGTGCATGACAACCAGGCAGCAAGAATTTGCTTGTCAGTAATTGTAGTCCCGTATTTCGTACCTGACAAGTTTACTCTACAATGAACTTAATGATATTTGGAAAAATCTGTCACATCCCTGGTGTACTATGGAAACGAATGAAGTGACTCTAGCTGCTATAAAGTGTAAAGTACAGGCACCAGGAGCTGTACCCACCACCATTCTGG
The DNA here is from genome assembly GCF_032062135.1 of Pyxicephalus adspersus. Classification (NCBI taxonomy): domain Eukaryota; kingdom Metazoa; phylum Chordata; class Amphibia; order Anura; family Pyxicephalidae; genus Pyxicephalus; species Pyxicephalus adspersus. The sequence goes on along the minus strand of NC_092858.1, from coordinate 88,978,546 downwards.
TTAAGGTTCCAACATTTTCTGGTTGAAGTGTCCTAACTTGCCTGCTCTACCCGGCCTTATGTACATTCCTATTGATTGGTGAGGCAGGGGAACATAGTGATGGGTCAGTAGGAATGTGTGGGGTGCAGCGGGGAGTGGGTAAACATTACCAAGAATTTATTTGAAGGTATGGGATCTGAAGGTACCTGCACTTGACCCCAGATAGCAACTTTTATTTTTCTGTGTGTGTGATAGTCTCAGTTTAATTTTAAAATCACAAACAGGAGGTGACTTCCTTCCAAAATGAATCTCAGGGGTAATAGGGTTATGATAGCTTCACTCAAGTTAGGGCTATGCACAAGCTCAAGTATTGAAAAGCAGATGTTTTAGAGCTTAGACTTTTGAGCTAGAAGTCCGGTAATGCCGGTAATGAAATATAGAAAAATAGTAGATACTAAGTAAAGTATGTATGTGTGTTTTAGACATTTTATGTCATCTTCAGTATCTGTCCTGGGTTTGTTGTAGATAGTACATATTGTCATTTAACCAGCTCATTTCCCAGGAACCTTAGTGGTTAAGTGAGAAATTTGTTTCTGTCCATTTGCTTGTTTGCTGAAACGTAACCTAGGTCCTCTGGATTTGGGATGATTTTTAGTGCATGGTGAACCCCCACAAAATGTCAGGTCACTAAGGGCATTGAGTCAATGGTTTAGGACACACTAACATGTTTGCTATGCAGATCTGGCCCAAATACCACCTGCATAATATGAGCCACCTTACGCATCCATATGACTTTATTTTACCGTGGACCTTTCCTAATTTAGAAGTGGTAACTGGCTGATAAAGGCATATTATGCTGTTTTCATTCAACACATGTGGGATATAGTCTGTAAGTGTCTGTAAGAAGCTTTCATGCTGTTCACTCCTAGCCATCTATTTGTGGATAGCTGTGGCTGCTGATTCTCTTGCCATGTCAGTAAGCAGTCACCCAATTCTTGCCTCCTGGTGAGCCAGCCTTGCTGCAGCTCTAGTTTCTTTCACACAGAGGGAAAGTTGTTCATCTATCGAATACATCTGAATTCGAACCCTTCCTTTTACAGGCTGCCTGTGGTCAAGAAATCTAGGTTAGGTTAGATCTAACACAATAGCAACAACTCCTGGGAATGTTAATGAAAGTAGCTTTTAAAGCACTTCTGGATTGTTCAGCATATTTCCCCAGTAAACTAGCTTGTATAAAATAGATGGTAACGGTATAATAGCAGGGGATGGTGTCAGTTTTTATTCCTTTCCCTCTTTGTCCTTATGTGGAAGCGTATCCTACTGTTACAACCTGGCTTTCTGACTCACAAAATGACTCAGACCTTTGCTGAAACAACCATAGGTAGGGTTGCCATGCAAGGAACACTCACCTCAGTGTCCACAATCTTCAACTTTAAAAGAATTTTTAAGTAGAGAATTGTTACTATAGAAACGCTATTAGTCTCCATTCATATGTAAACAAGGAGCCACCAGTTGTTGACAAAAGTTAATACTTTACAAGCTTATATCTATTTTTAAATCTAACATAACTAATGGATGACAGATCTGATATAAAACCCTGTATACCGAACAGTTCATAGCATATTACATCCACAGGTATTCTTCAGGCCTGGAGGTAGATTGAGATGAAGAAATACATTTACCATTGGGCAGCCCTCTTCTCCATGTCTTGCTGGACCCATCAGAAAAACAAAAATGGCAAACATATTGCCAGACCTAGTCAGTGACCATGCACTAATGCACTTTATGTGCAGGTCAAAACACATACTATGTGGTCACTGCTTCCTCACTATGCCAAGGTTAAAGTGCAATGATTCCTGTCTATATGTAGCAAGTACTAGCATGTTGTGTTGTGGATCACATATATGTATAGGGGGAGAGATGTATACAGGAAGATGCTTGTGTATCTGGTGCATGTTCATTGCTTCAGTATCCCAGTCTGGATTCCAGACACACCCAGCTCCACACAGCTGTCAGTTTGTATGGAGCCAAGCAACTGTGGCAGTGCTGTTTATAACTTACCATGTAGTCCATGCCTATGATAGGCTGCTGTCATGCCCAAAGGTTCTGTTCCTGGAAATATTCAGACAAGATATGTTAGGAATCTGAGTACTAGGAAGGGTGGTAATGACAATAAAAAATGAATCAGACAAAAGTTTGACATTTGTGCTCAACATTGAAGCCACCCCAAATTGCTCTGAACATGGGCATCAAATTATTACTTCCATGTATTTAAATACTTTGGAATATTGTTAAATTGCCAGTCCAGACAGTGGATTGAAAATAAGAACTTGTTAGATGGGTTGTCTAGCCTTTGTGAAATGGTAAGATGTATTGGAAAATATAGAAGGATTATTGCTGGCCTCCCAAAGTAATCCACCATAAGTGCACATCTGTGGTCCTCTGCCATCTTATAAATATGCACACTTATCTCTGAGCTTATATGATTAATGGGCTGTAATTGAAAAAATAAGATCACGGACTGTTTTCTTTGAACTAGCGTTAGGATAACTAGCAATATATTAAAAATGTCTGAAGGAAACGTGTTTGGCAGATTATCCCTTTTGTTATGTAACTGATTTGTAACACATTTTATACCATGGTTTTATTTGATTCCATTTGAACCATCCTCATTCTTTCTCAGCAGTCTGCTTAAAACCTGCACAAGAAAAAAGAAAGTGCTTTAAACAAAACAAAGTGTGTATATATATATATATATATATATAATATGGTAATGCAGACAATTCTTATAAAAGATACTTATCTTGTTACATTTAGTTTTAAGAAAACTAACACATAAATCTGGTTCTGCTTGGGGGAAACTAGCACACCTCTTTTCTCTAGCACTAGGCACACACCTCCATCTTTCCCAGCTCCAGTGTACCTCCCATGTATAGCAAACAGGCCCTTACAGCCAAGTCCAGATGACAGGAATTTGTTTAATACAAACAATTGGTAGAAGACGGCAGTGAACTACAGAGTCCCAGCTACTGTTATAGCCGCTGTCTTCTGCCAATGGTTTTGGATATAAACACTTGCTGCTATCTGGGCTGTAACAGATCATTTTCTGTGCCTTGCAGTTCTTATGTGTATAAAATGTAATATATTTCAAGAAATCAGTCTTTATATGTAGTAGTTTGCATTAGTTTTCATTTTTATGCCCCCCCCCCCTCCCCCTTATTTTTACCTGGTAATGCTGTGAATAACACACATCCTAGCTTTTTCATCCCTAATATATTGTGGATGAATGTGTCAAGTAGTTTACAAAAGAGAGAACCATGACAGTTTTGGGTGACTGATTTTAGTGTTAGCACATAAGAGTATTGATAGGAAACAAAGGAATGAACCTTCAGGAATAGGGCATAGTGTTGGATCCCTGAATTGGGGCACAAGGAGTGTAATTATATACATTACACTTTCCTCGATCCATAGACCTCTCCCCGCATGCTGCCAATCTGGCACACTCCCACGTGTGCTCTGCAGCAAGAAATTATTAGCTGTCAGCTCCATAGAAATCTGTGGAGCATTCCCAGGGAAAAAAGCTGGCCACACAAATTATGGACAGATTCCATGTATAGTAACCTAATCTTATGTGTGCTTTCATTACACCAAGTTCTGAGGGTAGTGTTCCCTATTTATTGTACAGCGCTGCCTAATATGTTGGCGCTATATAAATCCTGTTTAATAATAATGGTGTTCTTGAATTAATTATATGTTTATATATATATATATATATATATATATATATATATATATATATATATATATATATATATATATATATATAGAATATTTCTCCATTATTAATATTTCTTTTAATTTTTTTTGTTGTGTGACAACATGGCAAGTAAGGATATAAACCCAAGAACAAACTTTTGTATATTGCGGCAGTCCTTAAATGTGAGGGCAGCAATGGTTTTCCTGCAGGTACAGAAATACCTGTTGCATCTAGTAGTGTGTGCAGGCTTTGTAATTCAATGTATAAACTATGTTATCAGTTGTTCCAGCTCTTCTGTGAACTACACAACACCTCACCCTGTGTAATATTGGGGGATTGGCAGCCTAGCACAGGGAGTTTGTCCTGGCAGGATTACCAGGTGAACATAAAGGGAAAAGGTTTGGAAAATAAAACTATTGCTGCTGTTAAATCTAGGATCTGGCAGGGTGAGATATAATACAGGGTTGGGTTCAGATGCCACCTTACATGTATAACTGAGATTGTTGGGCAGCTCGGTGCCAGCATTGGGTCCTTGCCCAGTGTTTGCTGTGTGATGGATGTCTAGCAGGGTGATGGTTTGTTGTAAGAATAGTGTGTGGGCTGATGGAGGATTCCAGGCATTCCTGTGTATGTAGCAGCCCAGGAATGGGAGCTCTGGCTTTTCTCTGGCTAGTGATTGCTGGTATTACAGCTGCATGTATGTGCACACATCTCAGCATTGTGTCACACTTTCTCTGCTGGCTCCCCTTTGCCATACTTGCACCCCGCCCATGGCTCCAGTTTTGGGAAGTGTGTTGTTGCAGCACAATGGGCACGATGCCTTCCCTTGTCACACAGCTGACACCTGCTGCTTTGCCCTGTCACAGCTGTGCCATCCTCCTTACCCCCGGCCGGGGGCATTAGGCTCCGTCTGCCATCCCCACGTATGACGGTCAGGCTGGTGCCAGCCAGAGGCGGCGATTGTCGGTATCCTAGGCGGTGCCAGCCCGGAAGGCGGTACTCGGTGGTGGGGGCGGGGCCCGGCACGGGAGGGGGTGGCTCTTCTCATCCCGATTCCTGCAGACTTTATTCTTCCAGCGCCGTGCACGGATCCCCGACATCTAAGTGCTGGATCGCCATCTCAGGAAGGCTGCCATCCTCTCCGTGTCTCCGGCAGGCATATATTGCTCAGCTCTTTGTTCGCTGAAGTTTTTTCTTCTTGTGTCTGGAGAGAGCCGATCACGGCCAGGAGGACATTGGCGGCTACCGGCGAGCACCGACTGGCAGCAGGGCTACTCTGCACAGACAAAGCCCGATGCGGCCAGCCCGAGTTGGTGGTGATGGAGGGCAGAGGAGATCCGTTCCATAGCCGTGTGTAAGGCCAGACGGCCCCGACCGCCTTGCCATGCACAAAGAGCCAGCGAGAAAGTGTGCAATTGTTCGCACTCATCCCTTGTGTGCTGCCTACATCTGCCAGGCTCTGGGTGACTGAGAGGACCTATAGGACACAATGCCATGATGTGCCGATCACAGGAAGCTGCCGAGGTTACCCCTATTAAAGAACTTCCTGTCTGTGAACTTCCAGGAATATCCGCTCACAGGCTCATTTCAAATCATAACACCCCCATCCCTGCTGGACCAGTGCTGGGAGTGTGCAGATCAGGATGTAGATTCCAGGCTCCCTCACTACATCCATTGGAGGAAATGGTGATCATTTGAGGCTTTTATCATTGGCTTTTTGGATTTCTTTTACCTTCTTTTTTTATATGCATTCATATCTATGTACATGTGGATATGCTGCCACCGGGGATTATTAAATCTTGACTATCAGTGAATGTATTTTATGGATATAATTTTAGGACGGATACTCTGATAAAGACTGGGTGCATACCATGGGGAAACCATTAAGTCGCCCAGACTGTTTGCGCCAAAACCCATCATGTTTGGGAAAAGGCGAGGAGGAGGATGGGTATATTGAAGACTGCTATGTTCCTCAGAGGTCTATCTACGACACAATGAGGATAAATGAACAGATTGACCAGGGCTGTAAGCTTAATCAGCCCTCAAAGACTACCATGGACAGAACAGAAATAGGCACTTTATCAAGTAACGGTACCCTGGGAACATCTAATGCTTCAGATGCTAAATCTCTGGATACAAAAAAGTTAGACGAGAGGGTCATTTTTGATGCACTTAAGCTGAGCAACGATACTCTGAAGTCTGCACCTGTGCCGCCGCGTCGAAGGCCAAATCCCGACCGCAAGGAGAATGTGAATCGCAGGTCTTGGAAAGCATTCATGCCTCCAAACTTTCCTGACTTCTCAGAACGTATAGAAGCATCTCTAAGTGAAGTATCTGAGGCTGGCACATCAAACCATTCCCTGCATGACAAAACAGAGTTTAGTCAGTTGCTGCCTGACAGTGCCAAACACTCTTCTCATGAACAAAGCGGATCTGTGTCATCCACATCTGACCAGAACAGGATCCCTGCACTCTCATCTGCAGTGTCTGCAAACCAGGGCCTGGAACATCCTGCAGACTCACGATGCCAGCATGTTCAGAGTTTTGATTATTACAATGACAGTGAGTATGAAAATGATCCGTTACTAGCACAAGAAAATACAACTAGTCTATGCACACGCACTAAACCTGGACATAGCTTTCCCAGTGCCACCTGGCCAAGGGCACTAAAGAGCCTTATCAAGGGAAGTGTGAGTGATGGTCATCATAAAGCCACTGAAATGCTCTATGAGGAATGTATCATTGAAACTCTGCCTTTATCTCCATGTTTAAGCGATGAGGTGTTGGATGAATCGTCAGATTTTCTCATTGTGCCAAATCTGAGAGAGAAGACTGAATCAGAACTGAAGTTTGAGGAGGATGAACTGAAAATCCTGTTGGAAGCGGAAGAAGAGTGGGAAGATACACAGCCTGAAGGTGCTTGTTCTGCTGTGGTGACAGACGGTGACAGCAACATGTTGTCCATGAAAGGGAGGGAAATGAGCCCCATCATTTCTGATAACCCTTTCCCAGATATAAAAGGCTTGACTAGCAATATTGACTCACTCCCTTTCTTTCCCGATGATAAACTATCTTCAGAGTCTAGTCACTGGCCTATTTCAGAAGAATACAACCAGGATTACAGCTGCTACTCAGCTGTTAGTGCTGCAAACATGGCAAGGCGGCGTCACCATAAACTAGGCAGCTACAGTGATTCAGACTCGGACTCAGACCAGTTGTTCTTGGAGCTGGAGCAACAGTGTCAGACAGAGGATGATGCATCTTCTGAGCTTCAGGATGCACTTTCAGGCCTGAAAGAAGACACAGTCAGTTCTCAGAATGTACCACATATAACACACAATAATTTGCACAAAACTGCTCAGGGCAAGGATAGTCCAGAGTTAAACAGAGTAGAAGAGAACACTTCTCCATTACCTGAGGAGAAATGCATGACCTTTGTTCTAAACAGCCACCATCAGTCAGAAGCTGAATGTGTCAGTGAGAGTGTTTCCATTGTAGCTGAAATTCCTGACACAAATACACAGAACCTGCTAACAGATTGTAAAGAGGCAGAAGTAAACAGTTATTCAGCTAATGTATCAGAGCAGTGTTCTGTCACCAGTTCACAGGAAGCAGTGTCTACCAACACATTGCAAGGTGGCACAAATATTGGTTTGAGTTTACCAGACCATTTTACATCCCTGGTGGACACGTCACCTTCTCGTCAACATAATGACATTGGTTTCCTTGTTAGTAAACTGAGCATTGAAGCTTCAGAACGGACAGAGTTACAATCACAAGATGCAATTAACCTCAATTCAAAAGGAGGGAAGGAGGATTTATCAGAGCCCCTCTTACATGTTTATTACACTGATTCTCACTCACCTGTTGGGGACACAGAAAGGGATTCATGTTTGGGCAGTTCTGAGCAGCCAGATGAATCTTGGACATGTGAAGCATCGTTTCAGAGCACTGATTTTATCTCCGCCGATTCTTGTGATGATGTTTCAGATGGAGGAGAAATGGCTATCTTTAGCATTGAAAGGAATAATACATTTTCAGATGTAGCAACAAATGAAATTTGTATACGCAGTATGCAGACTTTCTCATCTGAAGGAGAACTGCAGGAATTACAGAATGATAATGTAACAAGCAGAATTTTTGATGAATCGGTTTGTGAAAATTGTACAGATCCCAACTTACCTGTTGACATCGGTATTGCAAGTAAAGAGATCAGTGTTACAGTACTAGATATGTCACTTGCTGAGGACTTAGCTATTCTTGCGACCACTTGTTCAGAGGCAAAAAATCGGGAATATTCAGGTACAGCAGAGACAGCCAAAGATTTTCCCTTGGAACCTGGCTTGGTGGAAGCTCAAATGGATTTTAAGCACACAAACAGTCCAGCATGTGAAGGTTCAGGTTGTCTGCCTAGTGACATAAACAAGTCACAAATTGTTCTTTTTACGGAAAACTCATCTGCCTTAATATCCCATGATTCCGTTTCTGAAATGTCAGTTAAAGATGAGAATTCTGAAACATTAATGTGTCATGGTAATCTAAACACAGATTCTTGTTCTTTGGAACAGGCAGGTGTATGTGATATCTATACTGAACCTTTAAGTGCCTCTGATCAGGCTTCAGGTGATAATTCCTTAAAAAGTTGTGAAGATGTTGAAGAATCACTTGGCCACACTTCCCAGGAGTTGCAATTATCTGTTACAGAGCATCAGGTCAGTGTGCCCTGCTCCGATCTTCATGCATCCCTTGAAGACTGCTCCGAGTACAGTACAGCATCTGAAAGTACCCCTGACTCCATGTCCCCTATACATTATGCAGATTCACAAAATAATGACTTTGTACAACTGGATGAACGTTCCTTGCAGGATGCCAGTTGCAGAACTCAAAATGAGAAAAATCTGTGTGATTCTGAAGATGTGACAGAAGCACAAAATGTACTTCTTCCTCATCAGGAGAACGCTCACCTAGAGCTTACAACTGAAGGGCCATGTGCATGTGATAAGCTGTCAGAAGTAAATGACAGATGCTTGGTGTCTGTAAACACCGCAGACAATGGTCTGCAACCAGTTGAAGAAGGAGGGGTTTGTGTGCCATTCCAGTCTACTAGTGACTTATCTGAAGATGCCACCTGTGCACATGTCCCCTCTTCACAAATTAGTGAAGATTTGAGCATTCTGTCCTCCAGCTCAGAAGATGAACCTGCTTCAGATAAAGAGGTAATAGATATATGCCTAGTGTTTATATACACATTTTAAGGGTATAATAACAAACTGTTTATAATAAATGGACATGGTTGAATGTTTATTCATGCAATTTATGTTCCCATTTCAGCCCTGCTGGTCCAGTAGGCAGGTAGTCATTGCAGATTTTAGGGTTTTTTTCTAATTTTTAGACTTTTTTTTTCAGTGCTAGTTGACTTGAGACTTTTGGAATGGCCCCACAAATCTAATACTTCAGCCATCCCCTAATTATCAAACAGTTATGGGTCTCATGCTTCAGATTATTAGAACTATCATTACTCCATGAATCAGATTTTAACCTTTCCAAAAAAATAAAAATAAAATCACAGTCTGAACTTGAAAGTTTTGGCACTACTGTCCGTTCTTGGCAGTAACGGTGATACATGAACCACAAGTGTCATGCAGAGACCAGAGTTTACACAGAGTTCAGCATATACTAAATGGGCAGAAATATATATATATTTATGTTTGTTTTAGAAGCAGCCAACAATAAGATACAATACAGAAAAAATAAATGCTAACATATGACATTAAACCAGTAAAGTGCATATTACAGAGCATAGGAGAAGCACAAACATATTGCGTACCGTCCGACACATATCATCAAAAACAGTATCAATAATTTTAGTGTAAAAGGTGTCAGGTATTATTATGACAGTATCAACACAGATGTGCATTGATCAAAAAGTAGAAAACTTTGTTGGTTCCTGATTTTTCTTTTAAGAAAGTAAAGAGAGAAAGAGAAAAGCAGTGAGGAGAAAAAGAAAACAGAAAGGGGGAGGAGAAGAGGAGTGTACCAGTATTATATTTTGAGTGCAAATATATTTTGTTGAAGGCTTGGTTCTGAAAGTTTATCAGTTGTCTGAGCTTCCAAGGAATGGATGGGACCCACTGATTACATAACTGCAGAGATGACTACATTCCTGATTAGCATACAGTTTGTTCACCCAATGGTTAATTATAGATCACTAGTGCACAGTGCTTTTCATAGCATGATGTAGGCGGAGAGCTCCAGCACATCAAGTACAGAAAAATCTGCTGTTGGAAGAATGTTCACAAGCAAGATAATGCTGTGTTCTCTAAACAATATAAATAATTCTGTTAGCATTTGTCATCTTCATCAGTAAAAAAAAATTAGTAATAAAAACCTCTTGCCATTGTTGACTTCCAGTATAACAGAGATTGGATTTGTTCTTAAAAGGAGGTCTACAAGACTGTCATTAAATTTGCTGTTTTACAAAGCGCCGTATGGTGCTGGAAACGTAACATTTTTTCTATTTAAAGAAGCCCACCTTCTATATACTTCCACAGCACGAATTAGTGAAAATACAGATACAATGTTCTAAACACAAACCTGTGCACTCAGTTTATGAAGTGTTAATCGTTTGACTGTTCTTTTGCTTCTGCTCCAAGCCATGATTTCTAAACACTGCTGTGTTCCACTATATTTCTTGTCTCTATTACCTTTAATGGAAATGAGCTACGCAGTATATTGCTCTTATATTTCATGACTTTCCCATCCTTTAAGATGACTATGCTTGTGGTTTTCTCATAGTTTCAAACATCCTATGATGTAAACTATTTTGGTATATATTTTTCCTAAATTATTTAAAAAATTTAAAGAGAAAAACAAATGAACCTCTCTGTAATATAAGCATTTTTAAAAAAAAGTTTTTACCCTCGTGGGTACAGAAAAATAGCCTTGTGTTTACAAGAAATGTATTTCACCCTTAATTTCTTGTTGTGTATAGACACACAACACTTTTGTGGGCAAAGTGCTGTGTGCCATGTCCAGTGTCCTTTTTATGAGTGCCTATGTGGCCCTAGATAGAATCAGATAGGGCTAATTACTTTCCAAACATAAAGATAACAAATATTTTATTCAGGACTCCTCTAAATTTCTGAACTGATATTTTTTTTTTCATTTTAGAGCAGAACTAACATACATTTTTAGTGAATTATCTACCAGCCCAAAAGGATGCAATAAAAATATGGTCATTGTTAGGTTTTAGATACACTTTAAATGTATTTTATTTATTGAACACAGTGTTAAACATACCAAAACCTATGATTACTTTACCTATCCTTGTTCTAGCACAGGGCGATGCCATCTTCCATTTTTGGCCATTTTTTTTGGCTGTGCTGGGATGGCGTAACTCTTGTATTCATTCAATCCCGCCACGCACAAGGGAAGCCAGGATTGCCAGATTTCCCTGGCAACCAACACTGAGCTGCGAATGTGCAGCTCAGCAACATTTGCCAGTTTGCAGCTATCAGGCAGGTAAGAACAGTATTTGCAGAAAGGACATTGCCTGTACTTTCTGCAATAACCTCCTGCCTGAATCACCAATGTACAAACTAGGGAAGGGGGGAACTGCAATAGAGTGGTGGAGATTTTGGACACTATACTTTCGTTTCCAAATGAACATTTAGGATCTATTTACAGCTTTGTGTTTAATTTTTTTTTCCCCTTGTGCAAAAAACATTTGCTAGATATTGTACCATAAGCACAGCAAGTGGGATTTAAAACCCCTTGCATTTTACACACTCATTCACGTTTGTTTGCATTGGTTGAAAATATGGCTGCTGGAGTTTGTTAGGGTTAGGGGATTAAATATTATCTAGCAAAGTAAAAATGTATTGCTAGAAAATCAATTTCCTCTCCACAAGTTTATATTTGTCATATATTTGGCATGGCCTCGTTTTAGAGCCACCAAAGGACACTTTTGTTAGTGTAGCTTTTGTACTGTAGTTTTGTGATTTGTCTGATCTATTCTGTAATCACCAGTGAGTTTAATACATCACTAATCTTTGGCTGAGATGATCACCCAATCACTTTGTAAATTCAAAAAAATTCCACAATTGTTTCATTAAACCTACAGCTCTGTCGTGTAGATATACAATAGCAAGACCATCAATTAGTATGTACAGAATCGTATGCAATGCCTGTAATGTCACTGCAAAGCTTCCAAGCTCTGCATATGCTATAAATAACATGTGCATTTTTTGCGTTTCTATAAGGAAAGCATTTTGTGACTCATTATATCTTGGGGGACGTGAAGGTTCCCTGTAGAACAGCTCACATACGGGGATGCCATTGCCCCATGATTCATTGTGAAAATTGTAGCTTTTGTTGAAACAAAAAGCATCAGTAAGAAAGTGGACGGTGTCTGCTATTGCAATCTCTCACTATGAAATGTCACATCCAGACATTAATTGCAAATCATTTCCTTCGCTGCAAGGGAAAGTCTCACAGGATGTGCTATTGCTGGATCCTTGGGATTAAAACCTTCTCCACACTTTCATTATTATGCTTTGTCCATAGAAAATGTTGTAAAAATTATCTATCTATCTATCTATCATATTTCCCATTGTTTGAGCTGTCACTAAAAACTCCTAGGCTTTTAATGAGTTCACAAATTTCTGTAAGGTTTTGGGTGATATAACTAGGAACGCTTGGATTTTGATGTGTAGACTATGACCTCAATTGTGAATGTTGTAGTGTTTTATCATTGCCATCCATGCCAGTACATAGTAGAATCTTCTAGTTGAGTCATGTGTTTATTGTAGCTGAAACTAAAAGATTGTTTACAGTGACACACAGAATGTTTGTGGCGATCGCATTCCTTCTCTGCTAAGAATTTTACCCTAAAAAAGGGGGTTAAAATTCATTTTTTTATTAGAGAAAATTCTGCTGTAGGGCTGCCTTCAGTTTTGATGCTTACATACCAAAAAAAAAAAAACTTAATGGCAGGACTTGTCACGTCAGGCTGCCAGTCAAGATGTCCAATGAGACAAACCACAGACTCTGTGCAAAGGAGCTATGAGGAAACTGGCTGTTGCAATGTTGCAGGGGTCCTTTTGGCAGGTAAGTCTAGCCTTATTGGGCATCTACATTTGCACATTATGACAAAATCCACCCACCACTATGCAGATTTAGGTCAACTTTACCTGTCATGCTTCTTTTGAACAGAGATCACATAAGTTGCTGCATTCCTCCAGGAGCCTTCTGATTGTTGCCCTCCTGACACTTTTATCACTGTCTGAAATATATCCTATGAGTCTGTTAACTTAGCTTTATTACTGCGTATTGGTCATAGTGAGTATAGCAGAGAAAACAATTCAAGATAAATATTCATAACACTGAGTTGTGTTGTATTTAGTTCTGGGCTGAGTTAGGCAAAAAAAGCTGTGCATTTTTGCAGAATGTTATGCAGACAAGGACAGGCAGATCTTTTTCTGCCTGACATTCTTTGTGTGAAACCCGCATGGATGTTTCTTTGAAGAAAGGAAATCCAGATACCTTTGTGTTCCATAAAATAGCACTGTTTTTGTCCCCTGGACTAGAGAAGATGTAAATCTTGTTCTGAAAATATGTTTCCTCTATGTTCCTTTCATGATGTCATCTTGGCTGTCATCTGTGACCTGATCCTGTCTCTGAGCTGCTATTTAAAGTGATCTCATTCTTCTATCAACAAAGGATTAAAATGCAGAGCGGGCTACAAAATAGTGCTATTATTTTTTTTCATTGCCAGAAATATAAACATTTTAACATTGCTTTCTGTTACATGTACATAATACAGAAACAGATATAGATATCTGCAGTGCATGGGCATATTGAAAAGACAGTTGTCAGTAATTTTGTAATTCTTTATTTCATTTTGTACATTTAGCATAAAGTAAAATGAAGAATACTAAACAAAAAATTTTCTGGTTTTAAATGCATTATTACAGAGATTGTTGTATCTTATAATAATTTTTTATCTCAGGTTATGAAGCAGGAAGAACTACTGCTATTCTATTTTAAATATTGTATGTACCAAACACTCGTCTATGCCTATTTCAAGTTAAATCTTTAGAGAAGAAAATTGCATTGCTGACCTTTTTCTGAAAAGTGCTGGTTGCTTAGCTGCCTCTGGCCTAAGTCATTTTGACTCACTGACCCAGAATAATATTTTGAATTGAATAACAGGTTTTCTGACTCTTGATGCGCTATCCCTAATGTCACAATGGTTACATATAAAACAGACTGTGGGGTTAATTTATAACATCAACCAAGAAAAATGAAATAATTGCATACTGCTTTGAATTTTCAGTCTTAGTGATTTTCAGTGAATGTAAATGATGGTAATACTGTCTATTATTTCTGGTTTTAGAATATTCTTGATAGTTTAAAGTTATACCTCTGTAGGACAACCTGTATTTCCAATGTTTTATCTGTGTTGCAGAAAAAATGCTATGATAAACCAGTTAGTGTATTATACATCTTGCAATCATATCTGTGGGGACCATTCTTTAGTGTAATCGTCTGTCACTTAGTCTCTTTTGTCTTCTTTTTTTTTTTTTTTTTTTTTTTTTTTTTAGGTTTTCCAGAAGGAAAAGGTAGACTCTCTTCAAATGAAGCTGCAGCAGGTGAATGGCCTTGGCCAGGGTTTAATTCAAAGTGCAGATAAAAATTGTGATGTACATGGATTAGAACATGACACTGAAGAACTAAACGCCAAGTGGAACACACTAAACAAAAAGGTGAGCATATAGGCACTGTGTGTTTGTGGCATTTCTGTTGTGTAAATTGGCATAGGAAAGAAAAAGTGCAAGCAGCACATAACATTTCTCTCTTCTGACAGCTGATCTTTGAAGAAGTAAAGTTGACACCTTATATTGCACAGAGATGCGGTGGGAGGATTTAGATTTAATTTCCAGTGAGATATACAGTGTGTGGGTGTTAGAGATGAGACCATCTGACTTGTACAGCTTGAGACTGCTTTTCCAAGCTGACTGCTAAATCACATTCATGTATGCGAAACGCCAAACCCCTTTCTCTCCCTCTACCTCATCACTTGTTACTGTTATCTATTTGTGTGTAATAAAATAATATTTTATGCAGGTGGCAGAGAGGGTAACACAACTGCAAGAGGCCCTTCTGCATTGTGGGAAATTCCAGGATGCTTTGGAACCTTTGCTTAGCTGGCTTACGGACACAGAAGACCTTATTGCCAATCAGAAACCACCATCTGCTGAGTACAAAGTGGTGAAAGCTCAAATCCAAGAGCAAAAGGTACATGTCTAAATAATTTCAAAGCTCACATAACTAAAAGCTTCTGGGATGGTTTCATAAGTATTAAAGCTTTAATAACTAAAAATTATTTAATACTTTAATATTCGAAGAACAAATTCAGATGGTACCCTCCAGTGGAATTATTCTACAGGGCCTAGTTTAGCAACATAATGCAAATGTAACAGCACTAAAAAGTTTTTATTTAGAGTGTGTTCTAGCAATAAACTATGAATTCACATATTATTTTGCATCTTGTAGCTCCTGCAGCGTCTTTTGGAAGATCGAAGGGCTACTGTGGACATGATTCAGGCTGAGGGGACAAGAATAGCCGAAGGAGCAGATCCTGTTGACAAGGAGAAGATAAGCCGTCAACTAGAAACACTTAGGGAGAGGTGGTCTTCTCTGCTGCAAAAGGCACAAACCAGGTATGACACAACCACTTATAAGATTAGTATGGGTGTATGTTACGTCTGTTTTTTCTCATATTGGGCCTGATTTAATAAAGCTCCCCAAGGCTGGGAGGATACACTTTCATCAGTGAAGATGGGTGATCCAGAAAACCCAGAGCCCCATTGTGTGAACCAGCTATCCAACTAAAGAATAGGAAACTTTTCATGCCAACCCCCTTTTTCATGAGATCCAGGTTAGTAATTTTAGCCTCCATGGTAATGTACTGTATAAAAGATTGTAACCCACTGATAGTTAACTGTACATTTTTGATATTGGAATATATGATGCCAACCATGTCCATCCATGTCATACTAAGACCATAGGCTGTGTGAATTACTGAAAGTTGATAGCTGATGAAGTCTTTAATGCAGTTTCAGCACTGCTTGATCCTGACAGTTGCTTTATTTTTTTTTTAATTTCTTGTAATGGGGTGACAGCACTGTTTGTTCTGCAAAAAGATTGCATCAAAGTGTTTTGGGTATGGTGACAGGTTAGTCCTAGATGGACCTTTAGTTTTTAAATTGATGTTCAGTAATCGAAAGTCAGATCGAAGCTCACCTCCAGCTCAAGGTATATTTAGTTTTAGAACAAATATTTGAACCATATTGATAGTAGCTGTTATATGGTTTATACTACCACTTTTGTGCTGTGTCAGTTTAGACTTGCCTATAGTTTCACTTTAAACCATGAGAGTGGTTTATGTAAGTGTCAAGCTGTCATTGCTGAACTTCAGATAAAGAGGAAGCTGTTTCTAAACTGGAAGCAATCCTCAGTTTACTCTCTTTAGGCTGCCATCCCACTTCCCAAACCATCTAGACTTAGTAGGTGAAAAACAAACCTGAAAATAAAATAATTTGATTAATACTTACCTTGCCCCATCTTCCACATTACTGGGGGTTAGGTCAAGTAATGTACTACAGATTCCTGTGGAGCAAGTGTGGGCAAAGACATCGCTGTCCGTTCCCTTTTAGTCTTCTCACAAAATTTCAGCTGCTCTGCATTCCACCGGACCCTTCCCAAAGGGAAGTGCTGTAGGCAAAAAATGTGGGTAAGGTTTGGATAATTGTGCAATGAAAAAAAAAATATATTGTAGAAGAGTGGATGATTTGAGAAAAAGAAGGAGGGGGGGGGGGGGGGGAGAATAAGTGAACCCTGTTAGACCATCTGGCGGCACTGTAAAGGCAAATGATTTTTCCTTATTTTTAAGGTTGCTTTGTAAAGTATTGTATTATAAATTTTTTTTTTTTTTTTTTGAAATTGAAATTCAAGTGTTGTTAGCAGGCCTCTTCTTTATTTGCAGTTTGTCATTTTCTTTACGCACAGAGCCTTTTTTATGTTCCTATTGTCTCACTGCTTATTGAAAACAGTAAACTCTATACAGTAAATGAGCCACACACGATTTGAATCCGTGCAGCACAGCTGCTTTTTTTTTGTTTATTGCAAAGCAAGGGATTTTTTTTTATGACAGTAATTTTTGATGAATCTAGTATGCTGATATGATTTGTGTGAAGTGTAATTTTGTTGCTGGATATGTTTTAAATGTAAAAAAAACTACCATAAACAGAAACAAGACCCCCACAAGCTACCTTTATTTTCCTTTACAAACTTTTTGGTTAAGTATATTTACTAATCTGTCTTTTCTGAAAATGGCTGCTATGTGGTCTGTCTAATGACTTAAACAGCATGATGACGTGTTAAGTTTGGATTTTGTATAAATATAAAGCCACTACGATTCTCAAAAATGATTGCACTATGGTCTTCTTACAGACAAAAACAACTTGATGATATATTGGTATTAGCCAAACAATTTCATGAGACGACTGAGCCTATATTTGACTGGCTGTCTGCAACAGAGAAGAAATTAGCAAATTCAGAGCCAATTGGTACCCAGACTGGAAAAATTCAGCAGCAAATCTCACGCCACAAGGTAGGAATGTGTGGTAAAGGCAAATTCAACTAATTTCAAAAATATAATTATAGTTTTTTTTTTTTTTTTTTCATTTTAAATTCTGAGCAAAACACAGCAAGAACAATTCACTACTTGGCTGACCAGAAATCCATTTTTTTTTTTTTTTTTTTGGTGGGTGGGGGGGGGAGGTTGGTGTAATGCAAAGATCTATTCACTTCATTCATTGTTTAATTTATCCATTGTTATTATTATGTTTCCTTGTATTTATTTTATTTTGGTTCCATGTAATAATTTTATTTTTTATTTGTGTTTTCCTTTATTTTTTTCCCTTCTGTCATTTGGTGGGTTCCTTCTGGGTTACTTGCAGAGCCTAGAGGAAGACATAGCAGTCCATGAGCCTGAAGTACATCAAGCAGGCAGGCTAGTGGACTCTCTCTCTGCTCTCTGCAGCAAAACAGAGCAGGATAGATTGGCACGCAGGCTAGACTTCTTGCATGCTCGATACAGTGAGGTGCAGGATCTGTGCAGTAGAAAAGGTGCCTTGCTGAGCCAAGCTTTGAGCAATGCCAGGCTTTTTGGAGAGGACGAAGTGGAAGTCCTGAACTGGCTTGCAGAAGTAGAGGACAAGCTGAACTCTGTGTCTGTGAAGGATTACAAGCTGGAGGTCCTGCAGAAACAGCACACTGACCAAATGGTACATCATTTATGATTTATTTTTTGTTTCTTTTATTTTTTTCTTATTTTATTGATTGATTTAATTTGTCATTCTTATTATTTTATTTCTCTTCATTCATTGGCATTCATAATAACAATTATTTGCATAGGCTTTTGACCTAATAGGCAGCATTTCCATTTGAAATTAGGTTAGCTTAATTCTGCTGATCTTGAATTGCTTTTCACCAGGCTTTCTTTTTAGTTTCTCTGGATCTATTTTATCTGACCTGATATTACTAATGGCGATATGATTACATCATTGTTTTAGATCGACAAATAATTAAATCATCTATAAAAATCTTTTGGGCGCCAGCACTTTTCCAATTGTTGTATAATTAGTGATAATGCAGCTGTACACTAAAGCTACGTACACACGTCAGATTTTTATCGCCCGATAATCGGCATCGGCCAATTATCGGGCGAAAATCTGCCGTGTGTACAGTCGCCGTTCATGCATCGTGCACTCCCTTGTCGTTGGAAAGGATCGTGAAAGATCCTTTCCAACGACAAAAATTGGCAGTGTGTACGCAGCTTTACCAGAAGGTGCCAGCTATGCCAGAGAGCCTTTGGTATATTAACCAAGGAGCACACATGCAGTGCCATTTCCCAGGATCACACTACCAAGTGGCATCTTCAGCTTTGTATATTGACTTTCTATAGTTTAGACATGTTTCCATATGAATTATTTATTTTGTTTTATTTTACATTCTACCCTTTTCATCTTCTTTTAACTCTGGCACAAGAAACCGTGTAGCAAACTACACAAATCAAGGACTTTTAGATGTTTAAACTTCAGACAAGGATTAAAATAGGTGCCCTTCATTTCTCTCATAGCTATTTATTTATCAGTTAGCTGAACTTTTCTACTATCATAATCCTGCAGACAATTCTCGATTGGTTTCTTAATCTTTTAATAATTCCAGCCCCTAATGACTAGAAACAGGTTATGGTGTGCTATTATTTTTGGCAGTTACAAAGTTGCTGGACTGATTACAATTAAAAGAAAAGGGCAAAAATGGCTAGTTTGTCCTAATAGCAGCAGTTTAGCTGGTCTTGATCTTTACAGCTAACCTATTTATTCAGTGTATTTAAAATGTTAACAACCTAAAGCAAATCTGCAAGATAAAGTTATGTAAGAAGCTGGCGCTTAATTTTAATAGCAGCATTTCCAGAGGCCTGCACATCCTTTTAGGATGTAGAACACCCCAAATGCATGAAAGCTGAGCTTCTCTTATAGAGGTAATTTTTACTAGTCTCTCTTTTAATTATTTTTAAGCCTAGGTAATTTTATAGAGTATATCCTGCTCAAGAGCATTTCAGAAAATGATTCATGTCTGTAAACCCTGATCATAATTACATTTCCTTTCTGTATTTCACAAATCATCTATTATTTATGTTCATGGCTACCTTTCTACACTTCTAACTTTCAAATAATGCTTTTAAAAAGCCTTAACTGCTTGGGCCTAAAAGCTTTTCATTACTACCTTCACACAATGTTATTGCCTACCAATAACTATATAGCTTACTGACTGCTTGTCTAGGGAGAAAAGAGCCTTTTCCCCCCAATTTTACTATTTTTTTTACTTGCTACTCATATCTCATTCTTCGCTGTGTAATTTTATTGGCTATTTTCTAGTGTGTCCCAGGACATGGTAACCCTTTCTGTTTTGGTTCAATGCTTTATTAAGCATTTATTACTTAATATTGTCTTTTCTTCATTTAATGTTCCAATCTTCTAACTTACCCAGAACCTTAGTGAAGAGATTGTTAATCGAAAGAGGAATGTGGACCAAGCAGTTAAAAATGGACAGGCTCTGCTAAAACAAACAACAGGTAATGAATGATTGGGTGTATTCTTTAAAGTGGATCTTCATAATGTGAGTAGGGGTGTTTTCCCTTATTTAATTTGTGTTTTTTGTACAGGTATAGTGGAATTTGTAAAAAAAAAAAAAAAAAAAAAAAGAGAGAGAGACATGCACATTATTAGAGCTTTAGCTGATGTTCCACTTTTATGCAAACAGAAAATGTGTAACAATATCAAGGACTGCGTGGGCTGGCAGTGTTTGCTGATATAGTTTTCTTATTATAGGGGAGGAAGTCCTCCTCATCCAAGAGAAATTGGATGGCATCAAAACCCGCTATTCTGAAATCATAGCATCAAGTGGGAAGGCTCTCAAAACACTTGAGCAGACCCTTCAATTGGCCAGCAAGTTCCAGACCACTCATGAAGAGCTAACCAATTGGCTGGGACGGGTGGAAGAAGAACTGGCTCAAACATGTGGACAGTCACCTGCTGGGGATCAGATTCCACAATTCCAGCAACGGCAAAAGGTAATAAACTGGTTCTAGCATAATGTGATACGGCTTGGAAAAATTCAGGCTGCCTATTATGGTCTCAATTGAAAATATTTTTTTATATTGCATTGCATATATGCATTGTTATGCTAACCATTGCTAAAATGTCATTTTATTTCAGGAGTTAAAAAAAGAAGCTATGGAATATCGTATTGTCCTTGATACTATAAATGAAGTTGGCAGTGCCTTATTGGAGCTGGTACCCTGGAGAGCAAGGGAAGGTTTAGACAAGTTGGTCTCGGATGCCAATGAGCAGTATAGATCAATCAGTTCTACTATTGCACACAGAGTGGATCAAATTGATGCTGCTATTCAAAGGTCACAACAGGTAAAAAAAAACAAAGCATCTATCCTAAAAGCATACACTTGTGGAACAAAATCATTATAAAATGTTTCCCCTGCATCTAAAACAGCCAACCCACTTTGTATGCTGAGATGAAAAACTGGGGAATCTAGTACTTGCCATGCTATAGATTAGGTAGATCCTACTATTAGTATCAGATAGGTCTTTGTCAAATGCAGATTTGGTAATCATCTGTCTGCATAAAGGCTAGGGTAATGTTTAATCATTGCCGTTCACAATATATACACTCCCCAGCCCTACAAAACATTTGTATGTGAAGATAATAATGTAAAATAGTATGTCAATATATTTTTCATTGTTTTATATTTTATGAATGGTAGAATGGTACAATATTCTGATGAATGTAAACTTAACTGCTTGTCAGAGCATATGAGGCACAGCTGGCAGTGTGGCCTTTTTCATTTCATGCAGGGCTTTCTTCCATGAAATATGTCCTTGTGCATTTACTTTAAGATTTTAAAATGGCTATCTGTGCTAAATTAATCTAATATTATACTTGCTTTGAGGAAAGTTTATAGCACCCACCTACTGCTTGCTACCTTTGGTGAACATTTTCAAAATGTATAGGCTAGGGCAGCATTGATACCAATAGAGACATCATTCATACAACATAGGTCCTATGATAGCTCTACATCTATCCACATAGACCATAGTAAACGTAAATTACCTGCTATGTTAGGCAACTATTTTATTGCTTCAGTTTATAAATGTAAATAGACAGAGACAAGAATAAAAAAGGATGAATTCGGTCTAATGGTCAGATATGAATAAGAGCAGTATGTTTTACAAGCAGTTTGTAGTGTGCAAGTGTTAAAGGTCAGATAAAAAATGTCACAGAATCAGCTAGTTCTGTCAGGCAGTAATAATGTGATATACCTGGTGGATTTCATCCAGCTCAGCCCCCAGGAGATATGCACGCATTTCAGTTTTGTCCTTCCTGTGTAACAGCTTTTGTTTATAATTTTATATGTTCTAAAATGTCATACAGTGCATATTTAATCAGCTTTATATGTGTTTGTGACTGTTTAATCTTTACTCTGATCATAGGATGCTAAAAAGCACTTAGTAGTTTTTGTACAGTATGTTGTGCAGCTGCTTGCTTGCATTGTTTAGATGCAACAGCCTATATGTTGCATTTGTTTTAATTACCAGTTAATGCTACCAAATTACTACTTGGCTACTTTGCTCTGAAAGAGTTCAAGTTATTGTTTTTGGTGTATGTACTAAAGCAGTTCAGAGCAGTGACCATGTTGTTATAGTGAGGGATGTCTCTGGGTTAGCTTCCATGAAATTTGTTTGTTGCAATACCTTATGTGAAAATGTACTAATATGGGAGCTGGAAAGGAGTGAGAAAGAGATGTATGCTATATTTGGGTGTATATTTATAAAGCAGTGAATCTGCAGTGCTCAACCCAGAAATTTTTTTTAAGCTGGGTGGGAAAAAATTGTAGGCGGGTGGCAGCCCCTGTATTGTGACCAAACTTTTTAGTAACCACCCAAAAACAGCCGGGTGGATGCTGAAAAGTGCCGGGTGGTGCGCCCAGCTAAAAGGGCCTGGGGAGAACCCTGATCTGATATTTCCTTAAACAACCCTGGGTGGAGAATCTTCCAGGTCAATGGTATCAATGTTTCAATAGTATCATTAATTCTCTGCCAGGGGACGTTTCGGGGTTTATTAGATTCTCTATTTTATAAATAGACCCCCTTGGTGTTTTAAGATTTTATACTTAAAGTAAACCTTTGTTGCATTTAAATGGATTAAACTGTCCCCTGAGTTTATTAGCTGCAGTTACAGGGTGCATTCACACATTTAGTATTCCGCGTAAGCATCCTTAGATCCTCAGGAGCAAGTCCAGTCTATTTTGCAAATAACTTTATTTTTAAAATCAGGACTTGGCCTCGCATTTTGCACTATAATATGAATCCAAACAAATAAACAATTACTAGGTATGTATGGAAGGGCTCAGAGACCAAAATATTAGGTTGGTATTTGCATAAAAGAGCATCTCTGGTTTTGGGGCTCTAAGGTTACTCAAGCTTAGAAGTCATTTGTTTTATAGGAAGCAATAAATGCTTGGAAACACAAGGTGTGATGTAAAAATGTGTCTGG
Organism: Pyxicephalus adspersus; assembly: GCF_032062135.1. NCBI lineage: Eukaryota > Metazoa > Chordata > Amphibia > Anura > Pyxicephalidae > Pyxicephalus > Pyxicephalus adspersus. The sequence goes on along the minus strand of NC_092858.1, from coordinate 88,955,610 downwards.
TTAACCACAGGAAGTAATTAGTTTCTCTTGTAGTCTTCTATAGTGCTTTTCATCTACCTCTTTATACCGTTCAGGGAGACCTGCTATTCTGTTGCTTTCATAGCACATCTTTTTTAGAGAACAAAGAGAACTATCGTAGATATACAGAAAGAAGATAATGTTCGTAACTTTAGTACAATGAATTACCTAGAATATATATCAAACTTGGAAAGGTAAAACTGGTCAAATGGTCCTGTATTCTGTAGACTGATAAATTAAGGAGACCTAACAGGTACTGCAAGTTTAAGCTGAACATTTTGCTGATGTTTGTTTTAATGTTCAGTTTGTCTGCAATGTAAGCGCTTCATTGTCCTCCTCCGTCTTTGCTCCTTTCCTGCTAGTATGAGCAAGCTGCTGACACAGAATTAGCCTGGGTGGCTGAGACCAGGAGAAAACTTTTGGCACTTGGTCCAATCTGTTTGGAACAGGATCAGACCACAGCACAACTTCAAGTGCAGAAGGTATGATTAATGCTAATCTATAACTGAACATGGATGTCTTTTACTGTGAACCTTGTGCAGTATACATAGTTGTATTCTAAAACAAAAATCTATATTGCAAGATAGAAATTATTGTGCTAGTTTAGTTCCTTTAATTATAATAATTCACAGTGTAATGTTTGGAAGAGATTGGAATGGGAGGGGGACTGTAGAAATGCTGCTTTATAAAGAAAATTTGTCTAATCTATGAGTACATTAAAGCATTGATGCTTCAATCATCTGTCAATAGCAAGGTCTATTTTGTACCAGCTGCTGTTTATGTATATTGTGGTAGATGGGTTTCCTGCAAACACAACATATCAGATCTGGGGCCCTTTTTGAAAGGGACAGACTTTTGTGGCCCTGTCATATGCATGAAAAATGTACATGTTGTAACTTCATTCTGAAATGGTTAATGATTTGTAATGCTATTGTAATTCTATCTTTTCATAATTAATAAATGTTACTATGCAGGCGTTCACTGTAGACATAATTCGTCATAAAGATTCAATTGATGAGCTGATCAGCACACAGGAAGAGATTATGGGTACATGTGGGGATGAGCAGAAAGCCATTTTAAAAGTAAGTTCTATTTACCTGTATAGCTTGTTGTGTGGTAACACTGAATGTCAGTTATTCTAAATCATATATATATATATTTTTTTTTTTTTAATAGGAAAAAACAAAGTCACTTCTACAGCAGTACGAGGATGTAAGCCACCTAAATTCTGAACGTTCTGCACGTTTAGAACGGGCCCAGGCGTTACTGGGTCAGTTTTGGGAAACCTATGAGGAATTAAATCCTTGGATTGAGGAAATGCAGACCACAATTTCTCAGCTGCCATCACCCGCTGTTGACCATGACATGCTCAGGCAGCAGCAGGAAGACTTAAGGGTAGGGCAACCTAGCTTTTTCCACACAATGTATGCTATTTATGTGACAGTCCAGAAACAGTGTTTGATTTCCCAAGACACAGGATGGCAATTAGACCAGTAATTTCCCCTGAATTAGGCTCCAAAATGCAGTCAGTCTCATGACATTCACTGCCAACCTAGTGTAACTTTCCATGCCATCTTTTTTCACAGCTGCAAAACACAAGTTTTTTTTTAGTTTTTTGTTTATAAAAATATTTGTAAATAGTAAAGGGGAGGACTGAATGTTTTACATTGACTGTTTTCCTAAAATTACAGCAACTGAGAGAAGCAGTGGCAGAACATAAACCACACATTGACAAGCTGCTGAAGATTGGTCCACATTTGTATGAGCTGAATCCTGAAGAAGGGGAAGCAGTGCAAGAAAAATACACTAAAGCCGAGAAGATGTTTTTGGCAATTAAGGAGGAAGTGCGCAAATTGGCCATGGCGTTGGATGACGCACTTGCACAAGCCTCTCAGGTACGATATAACTATTTTCTTTGATTTGCTGCTATAGATTAGCAGTTAATGGTTGCTGTAGCTTGAAGTGTATAGCCTTTTTAAATCACCTTACACTAAATACTAGCATAGATTTGGTGTTGGTGTATAAAAAAAGCCAGATTCCCAGGATAATGGCGATTCTTAGCACTTTTAGCAATCATTTCCTATAATGTTTTGTAAATTCACAAACATTGAATAGGTATTCCTGCCGTAAATAGTTTGCCTTACATCAACAGTTCTGTATCAGTCTGTGCTTATTAAGGAGCTTATAGTCTACTGTTTGAGCAGAAGCCAAATATACTGTCAGTGAGTTTTGAATTGTGGAGAAAAAAAATCATGCAAACACAAGCAAAACTTACTAACTTTTGTTAGTTTGTGGGACTTGCACGTTAGGGGGTCTTGGGTTCAAAGTAATAATGCTAAATCTGCTCAAAATGTTTGTGTTCTTTAACACTTACAGTGTGATTACCTAATTATAGAAAGGGGGGAAATAATTACATATTTTGTTTCTAAGTTCTGCATTTTATGTATTTGATAGGTGGTTTACCTTTTGCCCTGTACCTGATTTCTTAATATTTGTTGTTCATCCTTTGTGAACCCATACCCCAATAGTTCCATACACCAGTTATGTGCTTGTTTCATTGTTTGTGTCAACGTGTTTGCATTGTTGAGTTGCTGTGGTTCATGCTACACTAACCCTTCCATCTCTCCTCTCATTGACATCACCACCCTTTCCTTGTGGAATGTGTTAACTTTCTGTTGTGCTGCCATGGTAACATGTCCTTGTCGGCTTGACATCTCTGCATTTCAGATTGGGGAGGTAAGTGTCATCCTGCTTCATTGGTTTCTAACCCAAACCTTGCTAATACTACTTACACTGTGATTCCCTGTGTCATCTGGTTTTTGGGTGTATCTTTATTTGCATTGCTCTTTTTCCCCTCTCAGTTCCATGACAAGGTCGGACCCATGTTGGAAACTCTGGAAAGCATGGCATCTCGCCTACAAATGCCACCTTTAATACCTGCTGAAGTTGAGAAAATTCGGGATTGCATTAGTGAGAACAAGAACACCCTCATGGAACTTGAAAAATTGCAACCATCCTTTGAGGCTCTGAAGCACCGTGGGGAGGAGCTGATCAGCCGCTCACAGGGGGCAGAAACAGATCCTGCAGCCAAAGGTTGGTCACCCTGATCAGTGTTTAACCCAGACATTTTTTTAAGCCGGGTGGGAAGAAATTGTAGGCGGGTGGCAGTGGGTGTATTGTGACCCAACTTTTCAGTAACCACCAACAAACAGGCGGGTTACTGAAGAGTGCCGGGTGGTGCGCACGGCTAAAAGAGGCTGGGGAGAACACTGCTGATAATGATGATCAATATAATTGTGTTGTTTCTTTTATGTGAAAGTGTTACAGGTCTGGAAGCCAGGTTGCCATAGTAACTACAATTATGTGATTTCCTCCAATTTGATGAAACATTGTTTCAGATCTTAAATATACTTGTAAGTTTGCTTAAATTGCTGATGATGTTTTAGTAAAAAAGCTTGACAATTTCAGTTTTTCCAAACAAACAAAAAAATAGCTCTTTTCAGGTAGGCCTGCAAGTTCCAACTATATGAATAAATATTGCAGTTTGCCTTTCTAAACAATACCTTTTTCTGGTCTGTATTTAAAATGTATGCAAGATCAGAAAACAATTTGCTTGTGAAAATGGCAAAATATTAAACCTATTTGTTAGATTGATCATAGCTACTTTGATTAGAGTGTTTTTTTGTTCTTACAGTTTTTTCCATTCTAACATTATTAGGGTGGAATTCACACTTTTTGACCAGTTTATGTGATTGTTTTACTCACTGCAAACATTTTGAATCACCTTATACTTTTGTAACCTACTTTTAACCCATTATAGTGTCACCCACTATAAATGTATGTCTTCCTGGCAAGTTCCTTGTATCAAGAGCATAAATAAAGGTCCTCACTCCCCAGTAACAGTATCCTTGCAATATTATTCTGACTCCCGCAATGCTGCTAGGGCACCAGTTATGTGATCACCATGATTAACTTGTAACAGTCAGGAAAGCATATAGAAATGCTTTTGCTGCTATCACATTGTTTCTTTTTTCACTCTTAGTAACCACATGAGGAGAGGCGATCTGTAGGAAAGACACATGTACACAAAATGTTTATATGAAAATGTATATAGAATGAATAGATTAAAAAAAAAAATTTAAAATGAAGTGTTGAAAATAACACATTAATTCATTAGGTTACCTAGGTAATAGTTTACTGTTTTACTGCAACATGATTAGTTTATTAGTCAATTCAGTAATTTTTTTTACTTTTTTTTTAATAGGGTAATACAGCCATTGCAGTAAGAGCAATCGCTCTGGAAAATTCCTAATATCTTGAAATCTTAAAAATATCAGTATATGTGCTTTATGACTATAATGTCGTGGTGTATGAGTCACATTCTACATATTTTTAGTGTCTCTGTATTTAAGTTGAAAATGAGAAAATAATTTAGTGAAAACATTTAGAATTGTATTATTTCTACAAAATAGATTATGCATTGCTCTGCCTAGTTTTTAAGTTAAAAAATGTCAGTTTTCTAATTCAAAATTTGGTCTGATCTTTTAGGTTTTGGTGACTTGTAAAAGGGTTTAATTTGGGGAAAAAGGTTAACTGAGTAGCTGTTAGACAGAAAAAAAATCTAGAATCTTTTATTTATAAGTCTTGTTAAAAATGTAAATGTTTTCACCTCATTCAATGTAAATTAAGGTTTAGCTCTGTTTTGCCAATTTTTGTGTCAATCAGCTTTATTAATTTTTCAAAAAAGAAATAGACAAATATATATAACATACATTAAAACATAAAACATCAAAGTCTTATTAACCCGTAACGGCATTGTGTTTTGCCTATTTTAAATCTGTTTCTAAAATCAATCAAAATCCTTGCCACTTATGATATCACTGCTAAGGACCAGGCCAAACAACTGGTAAGGAACTGTCAAGGCAGAAGCACAGGCTATGGAAGAGAAACATTCACTAAGAGATGTAGGCTGCCATTTATGACCCCATTCTAGAAAATGCTAAATGCCTTAATGTAAAATGGATTTTTTTGGTTTTAGATTCAGTCACACAAATAAACATGCAGATATGTGTCAAGTTGTCTGACAATTATCTGAACACCTAAACTGCATACTTATTTTGGGTCAGTGATTTAGGCAAAGTATCTGAACACCAGCCAGGCAATGTCATCTTGCAATACTTTCACAGCAATAGTTCCAATTTAGTGGAATGTTGTGAAAAGGAGCAGAGCATACCCAGACAGCAAGATAAAATAAAAAACAATTTATTCTCCTTTTCCCTTATAATCCAACTGCCTTTTTATAACAATGTTGTAAGGTAAGGCTGCAACAAGAGCTGATATAAGGCTTAGTCTACACGTTTTCCCCAGCATTTAACTTGAGGCTTTAAAAGCCCTTGTTTGAAATTCTCATGCATTCCGATGGGCTCATCTACACCAGGACGTTTCCTTGAGGAAAGTTTGAGCACTATCTTATATCGCTGCTTGCAACATTTAAGAAATGAAAACGCAGGGTTAAAGCTGGAAAACGTGGATAAACACTTCCAATGTTTTCAATGGGTCATTTTCCCTTGTTTATCCTGTGTTTATAAAACGTGAACGTGTTTAAAACGTGGGAAAACGCGGCATTGACGTTTTCCAGTGTTTTAAAGGCAAGCTTTAAAACGCTAATAAAAGTGCATAAAAATGCATGTAAACACAGTAGGAGCGTTTACATGCGTTTTAAAACCGTGCGTGTAGTCCCAGACATTTCTGAATGGCTCCATACCTCTGGGGATTAAGAAGCTGTAAGGATGAAGTAATGAAGTGCAGAGAAAAGGATGACAGAAAAAAATAGAAGAAGGTTCTACTGGGAAACAGGAACAGGAGGAGGAGGAATTATTTCATTCTTAACAGGGTCAATGTGTGCAGCATTCTTGCACAAGCATGAAAATGGATGGATTCTTTTTTTTTTTTTTTGTTATTCAGGACAGGAGGCTGAAGCTTTTATTATACTTTGTACTACTAGTACTAGTTATGTGTAGTTTTACCCATGGTCTTTTACAATATTTTGTACAGTAAATTCATGTGTGACTTACTTTATTTCTTACACATCAGATAAGGTCATCTTTGATGTATTGTCTTTTTCGTGATTGATCATTATTAAGTTTTTTTCATTTAACCTTATCACTTCCCACTTTCCCTAAGTAGGTTCTTTGGACTAAATTACATACAAACCTTTCTGTCTCTTTCAGCTGTTCAGGATAAACTGGATCAGTTAGTGTTCACCTGGGAGGATATCAAAACCAGGGTAGACGAACGGGAGATGAAATACCTAGATGTCCTTGAGCTGGCAGAGAAGTTCTGGCTAGATATGAATGCACTGTTAACAACCATCAAAGACACCCATGAAATTGTTTTTGACCTGGAAAGTCCCGGTATTGACCCATCAATGATTAAACAGCAAATTGAGGCTGCAGATGTAAGGAACATCTGAAAATGGCACTTTCTACTTATCTTTTCATAAAGGTCTTACAACAAGCAGTAAATACATTTTTTTATATTTTTTGCAGACCATTAAAGAAGAAACTGATGGGCTACATGAGGAACTGGAGTTTATCCGCATCCTTGGAGCAGACCTCATATTTGCATGTGGAGAGACTGAAAAACCAGAAGTCAAGAAGAGCATTGATGAGGTGCGTCATAATGTGCTTGTGTGACCTTCATGTCTTGTGTATTGTTGTGTATTGATAGCCAGACTGATGGTCTTATACTTAAAAGAATGATAATGCATAAAATCATTCTTGGCACACACACCCACTTGCCACGTTATTAGGTACACCTTGCCAGTACCAAAACTGCCATAATTCGTTGTGGTATAGGATCACAAAAGTGCTTGAAAATGCCTCAGAGATTTTTTTGTTTATATAGACCTAGCATCATATAGTTGCTGCAGATTTGTGGGCAATCTTCCATTCCATTATGTCCCAAAGCTCCTATATTGAATTGTTTATGGTGATGGTGGAAGTAATGCACTCATTCTCATGCTTAAAAAACTGAGCTTTGTGACATGGCATGTTATCCTTCTAGAAGTAGTCATATAAAGATGGGTGTGTTGTGGTCATAAATGGATGGCCATAATATTCTGTGCATTTAATTGATGCCTAATTGGTACTAAGGGGCCCAAAAGGTGCTAGGAAAATATTACACCAGTCTGAACGGTTGATGAAGGGCAGTATGGGTCCATTTTTTTATGTTGTTGATGCCAGATTCAAGCCCTGCCATTAAATGTCACAGAAGAAGTTGAGAGTCATCACACCAAGTAATGCTTTTCCAATCTTTTATCCAATTTTGTGATTACCTGTGTGAACTGTGGCCCCAGGTGCCTGTTATTAGCGGACAGGAGTAGGTCCCAGTGTGTTTCCCTGCTTCTGTAGTCCATTTGCCTTTAGGTTTAAAGTGTTGTGCATTCAGAGATGCTCTTCTGAATACATACTGGTATAAGGAGTAGGTTTTTCAGTTACTGTCGCCTACTATCAGCTTGAACCACTCTGACCAATTTCCTCCGACATCAACAAGGCATTTTTACCCAGAGAACTGTGGCTTACTGGATGTTTTCTTTTATTTTGGGCCATTCTATATAAAGAGCTGGTTGTGCATGAAAATTCCAGTAGCTCAGCAATCTTTGAAATAGTCCAGTCTGTTTGGCACCAGAAATCTGTTACATTCCCTTTTCTCCCTATATACCACTTTGAACTTAAGCAGATTCTTTTTTGTTTTTCTTTAGGTATATATGTGAAGGCAATCTGTTTTGTTAAAATTGTACTGTATTAAAAAAAAAATAGGCTCTATGCCCAGGTGGGGATCTCAGAGTTTAGATTTTTATTCTTTGTAACTAAGAACTGCTTTCTTTCTCACAAAAATTGGATTTAATAATGCTGACATATGACCCCTTATTGATTTGTGTAAGGTGGGAAATAAAAGTCCCATTTAATATGCATCACAAGGATTGTGTCTATTTTGATATATAATTATTAATAATGATTATTATTTATATAGCGCCCACATATTACGCAGCGCTGTACATTATAAATAGGGATCTAGACAACTTTTTGTTGGCACTGTTTTTTTGGTAGCATATATTGTGTCCCCCCATCCTCTGTTCACAAAATACATCTTTACAGTAATTAAAAATAAACATTGAAAGAAAATGCATTAAAAATGCTCACTCATCTCCAAATGTTTTGGCAGCTTCCTGATGCTGCCTTCACTAAACCTCATAGAAGGATCTTGGGAAAGCTTGAGATCTCAAGTCTTGCGAGCAGATGCTACTTCACTGTACAGGAGTGTGTTCTCACTGGTGTTTAGGATCACCACCTTTTCCACAATCCTGCAAAAAAGATGACTGTATACCTTGATATTTTACTTTTTTTAAATATGCATATGTTCTTTTCCACAAAACCCCATGGTTGGGCTAAACGTTGAGTCTTGTTGCAAAACTGATAGCAAGGTAATAATTACAATTTTTAGGTAATTCAGGATATTTCTTCTTATTTTCTGTTTAATTACCAAGACAAAAAGCATACAATATCTCTTCAACAGTTTTAAACCTTTATGATACAGTGTGGGAAAGAGCCTGAAACCCTTCCAGATGTTTTTCTTATTCTTTGTCCCCAACATTTACCAATCTAACCAAAACAAAAAAAATGTTTTGGCTGAAGATGCTTTGTGTTGTAGTTAGATGGTGATTTGTCTGTAAACTACTTCCCAGATGTACAATCCAAGTTATGTTCTGGAATTTAATTTTAAGTTAAATGTTATGTCAATTAATTTGTAGTGGTTTATATTAATATACTTAAAAACAGTTTATTTCAAGGGTTTTTTCTTAATGGTGACATAAATTCTCATAAATGTCTTTATAATCCCAGTGTTATGGTTATTACTGAAATAAATTGTATTTTTTTTAAAGCCACCAACAAGAATGTATTCTATAACGCTGAAATCCCTTTAGAACAGAAACATCTGGTAGTTCAGACATTCTTTTTTCCCTGCAGGGACAGTCGGTGTCCAGTCTCACGACTAACACTTTTCCTTTGCAGATGTTTTAAATTCTCTGCTCATGTGGATAATGAACAGCTGACAATCTTAAAGTATCCATGTTAATGATGATAAAAGTACATCATTAATAGTTAAATATTGTCTACATATAGCTGTTTCACTTGCAGGCTGAACCTCAAAACCTAATAGTAATGATATGGATTTATTGTGCACCATGTTAAATTATTAAACCTAAGATTGTATAAGGAAATCTGAATTTTTCTTTTTTGTTTTTGTTTTTTTTTGTTTTTTTTTTATTAGTTGAACAATGCTTGGGAAAACTTGAAGAAAACTTGGACCGAACGCCTGGAGAAACTTAGAGATGCAATGGCTCATTCAGTACAGTACCAAGACACCTTACAGGTACTTTGTTGCTTAAGACTTTGTGGTTAGGCTACACTTAAGTTTAGAAGATGTAGCCTGTATTGCCTTCTTCAATGCAGCTATTGAAAATTCAAGACAACGGCCAGAAACACTCATGTTAAAATAAAGGAACACTATACTATGCTGCAATTAGAAATATTTAGATGGCAAAACTTCAGACTACAAGTAGATTTAATGTTTTGTGTCTTTACTTACCTGATAGATTATTCAAAGAATCGTCTTTTTTTTCTTCTTTATTTTAGGCAATGTTTGATTGGCTGGATAATGCTGTTATAAAACTTTGTGATATGCCTCCTGTGGGAACTGATCTAAATACAGTGAAAGAACAGATCAATGAAATGAAGGTAAGTTAAACCTTTTATCTAAAACTTGTGATGGAGTTACAATATATTTGATGATTTTGGTGGCAAAGTGTTTAAAACTTTATTTTACAATGTCTACTCTGTTTTTGGCAGGAGTTTAAGGTAGAGGTTTATCAGCAGCAGATAGAAATGGAGAAGTTGAATCATCAAGGTGAACTGATGCTGAAGAAAGCAATTGACGACACAGATCGGGACATCATCCAAGGACCACTCACAGAGTTAAAACATTTGTGGGAGAATCTTGGAGAGAAGATTATACACAGACAGGTGGGGACAGTTAGTAAATTGGGATATTGGATTTGTAAATGTTAAATGTTATTTTCCTAACCTTTTATCTATGTATCTATAGCATAAGCTTGAGGCTGCCCTGTTAGCTCTTGGCCAGTTTCAGCATGCACTGGCTGAAGTAATGTCCTGGCTTACACACACAGAGGAACTTCTGGATGCTCAGAAGCCCATTAGCGGTGATCCTAAAGTCATTGAAATTGAGCTTGCAAAACATCATGTAAGTCTGTTAAAATGTTATACCATTTGTTTATGAAAAAAATGTAATAGTGTAAATATTGCATTCTGTGTTTAGTCAATTATGTAACATTTATAATGTTGATACCGTTGATGGTCTGTTTTACATCATAGATAACCTAAAGCAAGATTGTTATCAGTATATTATCTGCACAGTAGCAAGGTCCTCAAAAAAAATTACATTTTCTTATCAGCTCCTATAGAAAAAAAATTACTTTTTGACCTAGAAGATGATTAGGTATTCTTATGACTCTACATTGAGGGCCCCTTCCGTCTACTGCTTGCTGTGTAATTTTAAACCCACAATTTCAAATCTCCCACAGCCCATTAAGGAGGTAGTTATCTCCATTGACTGGCAATGCAAAAAAGAAAAGAGTTACAGTGTACTCTATTTTATACCAAGTACATTGAACATTATGTGCAAAGCAAAAAGCATCCTGTAATAATGTTGTAGGGTAGAGCTTGGAACAAATTCCCCATACACAAAAACTAGTTTTGTTACATGTTTTTTTTGTATTTTACAGGTGCTTAAAAATGATGTGCTTGCTCATGCAAGCACAGTGCAAACTGTGAACAAAGCTGGCAATGAACTTCTGGAGTCCAGTGCTGGAGATGATGTCAACAGCCTTAGAACTAAGCTGGAAACTCTTAACCAGTTGTGGGAGTTTGTATTACAGAAAACTGAGGAGAGAGAGCAGCAACTAGACATGGCTCTTCAGCAGGTGCGGGCTGCATTAGTTCTTTAATAGCAACAACAATAATAATGCACTAAAACTGTATGTGTTCCTTATATGAACTAATACATGTTTTTCTTTCATGTTTAGGCCCAAGGCTTCACAGGGGAGATTGAAGAGTTCATCCAATGGGAGAGCAGAATAGAAAGCCAACTATCAGCAGCGAAACCCACTGGAGGACTACCAGAGACAGCACGGGAGCAGCTGCAGGCTCACATGGTGAGGACGCTATGCCTGGAGCAACCATATACTAAATGGTTTTGCATCGTGATGCACACTTTTTATGAGTTAAGAAATATCTCTTCTATGCAAGTACTTCACTTTCTGTTTTGGTAAATATTTTCTTATAGGAGTTATTTGCTGAAGTGAAAACCAACGAGGAACTATATAAACAGCTTCTAGACAAAGGACAACTAATGCTGCTTAGCAGGGATGAATCAGTGGGGTCTGTCACCGAGCAGAGTGTGGCCATACTTAAGAGGAAGTGGCAAAACATTAACAACAAGGTGGAAGAAAGGAAGGTAATACATGCCTTTGGTGCAGCGATGCATGGTAATTCTCGGGGATGTTTAGGCAGTTTTGTTTGGAAATGTTTACTATGTTTCCAGACCTTTCATAACCTCATACAAGTTAACATTTTGCAGTTATAAAAGTAGTGTCTAATTATGATAGTTTGGGGCTTAATAAAGTTTATATCTGGATTTGTTAAAACCTTTATATTTTCCTACAGGGAAAATTAGAAGAAGCTTTAAGTTTGGCCACAGATTTCCAGAATTCATTACAAGATTTTATCAACTGGCTGACACAAGCTGAGCAAAGCTTGAATGTAGCACCTCCTCCAAGCCTTATTCTAGACACTGTTCTTTTCCAAATTGATGAACACAAGGTAGGTTCCGTAACAACTTCTTTTAGTCACTGTGCTTGGTCTGTTACACTTTGCTGCAATTACTTTTCTTAACCTATTTTCATTACAGATTTTTGTTAATGAAGTTAATGTTCATCGAGAGCAAATTATTGAATTGGACAAAACTGGAAACCAGTTGAAGTTTCTTAGCCAGAAGCAGGATGTGGTCCTGATCAAGAACCTTTTGCTCAGTGTTCAGTCCCGCTGGGAAAAGGTGGTTCAGCGATCAGTCGAAAGAGGAAGAGCTTTGGATGATGCACGAAAAAGAGCAAAACAGGTTTGTAACTGGAAAAATACATTTTGCTGTTGTGTTGTTTTTGTCTTCAATGTTATAGCTATTACATAAACCTTGACTTCCGTACATTGTCTAAGAGATGACCTGGGAAATCATCACACTTGGTCTCTTTCCTGGGACCCCTGTTCTGTCCTTATGTTTAAATAACTTAAAAATAAAAAATATTTTTTTTCAGTTCCATGAAGCCTGGAAGAAATTGGTTGATTGGTTAGAAGAGGCAGAGAATCACCTGGATTCTGACATGGACATCTCTAATGATCCAGACAAAATCAAGCTACAGCTTACTAAGCACAAGGTGAAATGATGTTCTGTGTATCATTGTTATTTATGTTTTGAGTTTGTGTGTGTATGTATATATATATATATATATATATATATATATATATATATATATATTAAAATATGTTTTTCTTTTAACATAATAACAAAACAAACAAACAAAAGTGAACTTCCACTATTCATCCAATTATCAGTCAACATTCATTCTCCTGTTTGATACTATAGGAATTCCAGAAAACCTTAGGAAGTAAACAGCCTGTTTATGACACAACTGTAAGGACAGGACGGGCATTGAAAGAAAAGGCCTCATTAACCGACGATGTACAAAAATTAGATCACCTCCTTGGAGAAGTGAGGGATAAATGGGACACTGTGTGTGGAAAATCTGTAGAAAGGTAATTTCACCAGTGCTGAATATAGCCAAGAGTACCTGCAAACCTAATTAGTGGTTGATATAAGTTATTACAACAATTGTATAGCAAGTTTTTTTTTTTTTTTTTGTATTTTGAGTGTCACTTTGATGTTTTCTACACATCTGCATTGCTACTTTAGTTAACAATCTCCCCTGTGTTTTTTTTTTTTTCAGGCAGCACAAGCTGGAAGAAGCTTTGCTTTTCTCTGGTCAGTTTATGGATGCCCTGCAAGCCCTTGTGGATTGGCTTTATAAGGTGGAGCCTCAGCTAGCTGAAGATCAGCCTGTACATGGAGACTTGGATCTTGTGATGAACCTGATGGATGCTCATAAAGTAAGAATGGAAAGGCTAAACTGTGATGATTTTCTCTTCTCTTAGGCACGGTCAGTCTATGCCCCTAAAGGTATACTAACCGAGCCACGGTACCATGCCATTTCCTTGCACTGCTGAACGCTTTTCGAATAAAGTAAAGCTTTTTGAGGTGTGTAAAAAAGGAACCTGACCTCATCTTTTTAGGTCTGAGCAGTCAAATACCAGACACAAACACTCTTTTTATTGGGGTAACATGACACTGTATACCTATCTAAGCTTCAACACAAGCAGACACCATAGCTTAGCTGACTTTACATACTATAATTATTCCATAATATATAGTTGTATATGCCAGGGGAGTGTTGGTCTAGGTGCATATATGTGTAGTCACTCTTACTTTGCCTTGACTGGGATTGGTTCTCTCTCCTTTACCAGTGTGACAGTGTAATTAATATTGTACTATTACTATCCATGAATAAATAATCTGTGTATACACCCCAAAAGAAATGCTTTCTTGTTATGTTGATTTATCTTTTATTTTTTTTTATAGGTCTTCCAGAAGGAATTAGGGAAGAGAACCAGCAGTGTTCAAGCTCTAAAGCGTTCTGCCAGGGAACTGCTTGAGAGCAGTAGAGAGGACACTACCTGGGTCAAGGTTCAGCTCCAGGAACTCAGCACAAGATGGGACACTGTATGCAAACTTTCTGTATCAAAACAAACCCGTTTGGAGCTAGCTCTGAAGCAGGTTAGTGACTTTACATAAAATTACATTTACACATACCTTCAAGAACTTAAAAACTGATGAAATGTATGAATAATGTTTCAGGCCGAGGAGTTTCGTAGTACAGTCCACATGCTATTGGAGTGGCTCTCAGAGGCTGAACAGACCTTACGTTTTCGTGGCGCTCTTCCTGATGATGCAGAGGCTTTGCAATCCCTTATTGATGTTCACAAGGTAAGAAATTAATACCTGTTCTTTTTTAATAGACCACATTTATAGATTGTGTCTAGTATTACATGCCTATTGAATGGAAATGTTTCTTTTTAACTCATTTTGCCATTTTTAATATTTAGGAGTTCATGAAAAAAGTAGAAGAGAAACAAGCAGATGTAAACACTGCAGTCAGCATGGGAGAGGCAATACTAACAGTGTGCCACCCAGACTGTATCACCACTGTCAAGCATTGGATCACTATAATACGGGCAAGATTTGAGGAGGTAAAACATATTTAATATTTAGATTTTACAGTAATAGAATCTATACACTCTAGGATGTAATGTGATGAAACATTTTTCTGCTTGATCTATTTGTTTCCTAATTTTATTCAGATATTATTACCATTTATTTTGCATTTAAATAATTGTAGTTTCTCAGATTACATTTTACAATCATCTTTTTAATGTAGAAGGGATATTACTTAATTTTTTTCCTTGATGTGTTTAAAGGTGCTGACTTGGGGTAACCAACACCAGCAGAGGCTGCAGGCTGCACTCTCAGAGCTTTTGGCCAATTCCGACCTCCTAGATGAATTATTAGCCTGGATCCAATGGGCTGAGACTACTCTGATCCAACGAGATCAAGACCCTATGCCTCAAAACATTGATCAGGTCAAGGCTCTCATTTCTGAACACCAGGTACATTTTATGATGATGTAGCTCTTATTCCTCTATTCAGTAAAATATATAAACCAACAGAATATATACTAGGTAATCTTGTCTTAGCATATTAACCCATAATTTCTTGATTTATGTATAAACTATTCTGTGAAATAATTATCCTTATTCCACTAGTTCTGATATGGACCCTTGTTTGCTATGCTTTTTGCTGGCAGGTTTTCATGGAGGAAATGACTCAAAAGCAGCCAGATGTAGATCGAGTCACAAAAACATACAAAAGAAAGACAACAGATCCGAACCATGCATCATTTAATGACAAGACACGAAGCAGTGAGTGTTTATTGCAGATTCTATGCACATCTTGTACTGACATATTAATTTTCAAAAGTAAATATTGATATGATGTATATGCTTAGAGTTTATTTATGACTACTGAGTTCTGAGGCAAATTTAACTATCAAGAGTCCTACCTAAATTGTGTATGCATTTTGTGTTTAAAAGTTTAGCATCCAGTTTATGTAGATAAATATTGTTCTTTTACCATTCATTTTAGTGAAAAAAAAAACTTCCTTTTATATGAACCTTTAACAAAGTATCAGTCACATTTCATCAGTTTTTAAAACAACTTTTATTCTAGGAAAACCTCCAGTGCAATCCACTCCTGTACTACCTCTTCTGTCTCATCCTGAGACCAAGAATCCAAGGATCAATCAGTTGTCTGCACGATGGCAGCAGGTTTGGCTGCTGGCCTTGGATAGACAGCGAAAGCTTAATGATGCTTTGGATAGACTAGAGGAGGTAAAAGATACATGTTTTACAATTCCAATTTTTCATTTTCTTGTGTCTACAAATCGCATTTTAACCAAATAGAACTGCTGTGTATTTTTTTTTTATTAGTTAAAGGAATTTGCCAACTTTGACTTTGACATCTGGAGAAAGAAGTACATGCGTTGGATGAATCACAAAAAATCTCGAGTTATGGATTTCTTCCGAAGAATTGATAAGGACCAAGATGGGAAGATTACTCGGCAAGAGTTTATCGATGGGATATTAGCTTCCAGTAAGTAGCCAGGCATTGAGAAAAATTGTGCAGTGGAAATGTCATGTTTGTTGCCGTATAGGTTTTCTTTTATTAATAAATATTCTGTATCTTTTACAGAATTTCCAACCACAAAACTTGAAATGACAGCTGTGGCTGATATTTTTGACCGGGATGGAGATGGATACATAGATTATTATGAGTTTGTAGCTGCCCTTCATCCCAACAAAGATGCCTACCGGCCAACCACTGATGCTGATAAGATTGAGGACGAGGTAAATGACTGACCCTCCTACTCTAATGCCATCAGATTTCTTTAGTGTATATGCCTATATTTGGCTCTGTCTATTCTCTTCCCAGGTCACAAGGCAAGTAGCACAGTGCAAATGTGCAAAGAGATTTCAGGTGGAGCAGATCGGAGAGAATAAATACAGAGTGAGTAAAGTTTTTTTTTATTTTCCCTTTTAGTTAGACATCTTTTCACAGCCTTTGTACCTTTCAAGAAGAAGATACATAACTGGAATCATCAGAGATACAGCAAACACTAAGGATGTTTATCCATCATTAAGACCTAAATCGTTATCATTTGTAAATCCTTTATTTTGTATCAACAGACATGTGTGAATAGATACATTAGTTAGTGCCCTTTATTTTTAAATGAGACATTTATCATTCACGCTGAAGATGAAAAGTTTGTAGTTGTTCTTTTGTGCTTGTGAGATTTTAAGAAAAAACTTGAACTGTAATGGCCAAAAGTTTATGATTATCTGAGCACCATATCTACTTTTATGGCACCCCTACAGAATTCTGAGCTCAGATATACCTGGAATTGTAAATTATAAATTATATAAATAACATTATAGCATATATATATTTAAATGTAGGCAACTTTTCATTCATTTTCATTTCTATGGGAAGGAACTTTTGTTTTTACCATGGCTGCCCTTGTACACAGAGCCAACTCAGTAAAATCTAATTGGATGAAGTTAGTGTAAAAAAGATAATCTGAACAGCACTGGTCAGGTTTTCTTGTCTAATATCGGTACCTGACCTGACTCACAAATTATAGCTGCATTGAAAAAAGTTCCTTTAGGCACACTCCAAAATCATGTGGAAAGTCTTCTGGAAGGATTGGGGTCTATTACAGGTGCAAAGGAATGGGGGTTACTCTATAAAAATCCCCAAAGTTGAAGAATGGGATGTCCAACAAACTCACTTATAAGTGATAGGTGTCCTTATACACAACAACTAGTTTTGCTCCAAAGAAATCAATCAAAACTCAAGAAAAAAAGTTGAATATTGATACTCTTCATAAAGATAACTAAGACTGTTGCAAGTATTTTTGTGTACAAAACTGTTTTGCTGCAAAATTAAAAGCTGGAGAGACTTAATTTTATGGTCCTTTTTAAGTGGACTGTTCCCAGTTGTTTGTAATTCTAATCTAATTTGTAACACTAATATACTGTTGTTTGTGTGCAATTGCTGATACTGTGAAACTAAAGAGATTTCTTTCTTTCTTCTTGTACTTTCTCGTGTAGTTCTTCCTAGGCAACCAGGTACAGTGCATTCTACTGCTGCCTCTTGCTTCCCAAATAATCACATGCTGTGTGCTAAATTAATCATTTTCTATCTTTTGCTGTGATGAACTGGAATTCATTCAATCACTGTAGATTAATTGCTGCTGCTGCTGTTGAGCTGTGTACAGACCTTTTTCTCACGCTAATAACAAAACCACAAAGCTAAATGTGGACATTCTATATGCTGTGAAAAGGTCTGAATTTCAGACAGAGCAGCAAATTTAATTCTCCAGGGTGTTTGAAATAAAATATGATTAAATTTGTGGTGATATTAGAAGCTGATGGCTGGTTGGGATCTTCATGTAAGGCAACTGGTAAAAAATTACAAAATGTCACCAGTTATCAATAAAGTTTTTTTTTTGTTTTGTTTTTTTTTAAATAACATACACCTACCATTTGTAAGTGTAAATCTTAGTCATCCAAATTCTGTAACACTTTGTATAAAAGCATACATTTATGTGTTGCAATGTAAAATAACATCTTTTGGTGGCTATTTCTGCTTTCTAATACCCAGCCACAGTCATCTCCAATTTTCCAAAATTTAGCTGTGCTGGTGTTTATATCTTACAGGTTCCCTTTAGCCTGATAGCTTCTAAAGCATGTAACCAGAAGTCATTTTACCATGCATTAGTATTGGAACTAAAGATTTCCTCCAATACAGTCAGTTGATGCTAACCTCCATTTTCATAACTAATGTTACAGTATACAATCAAGAGGTGTGGATGGGAACATTAACACCCTGACAGATTGGAGAAGAGAGACAAGTGTCATTCACCAAAAAATCGAGTTCTCATTGTCACATATTTGTTGCTTTTTCTCCAGATCTGTTTTATTCAGATATTGTAATATGTGCCTGTGCATATAGATCTACCAAAAAATTTCCGATCTATGATGGGCCACATATTAAATACATATATAATAATTTATATATGTCTGCATTGGTGTGTGGGTAACTTTGTTATTTAAAAGGAGCCTATCATAGAAGAAATGTAATACCATTGCAGACCTGCTGGGTTAAGTGTTTTTAGTGACTGGATGAAATTATCAGCCACCTTGACTTCACTGGCTGCATGTATGTTCCAGGTCTGTGACTAAGAAAGCATTTAAACTTTTGATTCAGCTTGAAAGCTGGGTTGGAGACCAGGAGGTCATCAGTGGCATTGTGTTTCTTTAATGATGGGTTTCTTTTTATTCTATTGTAAGTAATGACCCTCTGTGTTGGTAACATTTTTACCTGGTTTCACAGTTTGGAGACTCTCAGCAGTTACGTTTGGTTCGTATTCTACGCAGCACGGTAATGGTCCGAGTTGGTGGAGGCTGGATGGCTCTAGATGAGTTTTTAGTGAAGAATGATCCTTGCCGAGGTGAGAATTGTTTTACTGTATTGCTGTCTTTAGTCAAACAATATTGTCTTTATGATCATTTGTACAGGTAATTTTACTTTTATATATGCTGTATATTAGGGTAAACCTTAGATGCTACAGTACTGCCATGGAGGTTCTTAAACACTCAGTGTATTTAAACATTGTGTCAAATACTGCTTCTAGAGAGGTCATTGAAAAAAAAAATAATATTGTAGCAAAGTGATGAAGCTAGTAGATAAGCATTTCAATTATAATTAAAAACAAATTAAACGTACAGGTTTTCCTGAAGCAGACCTTTTTGTGGGGGATTATAAAAACTGCCATTTCTGAGCCGATTCTTTAAAATACAGCGTTCCTGGTAAATGATCTGATCCTTTAATACCCTGTAAATCCCTGACCCAGAATGAGTATGCAGCTCAAGTTTTCAACTAATTGCCACACAATGTGTAACACAGTTATCTGCATCCTTGTTTTATGTGTGTTACTGAAACGACTGACAACAAAAGATCAGTTTTTTCAACCAGGCAATTAGCATTCTTTGCAATGGCAGTTTACATAATCTCTCAGTGCCCGGGCCACTTTAAAGTGTTTCACCTTTGTGCCCCATGCTTCTGCCCTAAGTTCTTGGTTCTGTTAGCCTGTTCCTTGTCCTCTGTGGTAGAGACAGTCTCACTGCCTGTTTTACTTTACTGAATTTGAAGCAGCGTTAATTGAAGTGATGCAAGGACATCTACTTTAAAAATAATATCTAGGTGGTCATAAATTATATTTTTATTTTGATTCAGGGCATCCACAATCTATCATTTTGGATTTATATAAATTAGGAAAGTATAGTGGTAAAAGTTAAAAACAATTTGATAATGGTTTGGGATATGCTTATTCATTTTTATAGACTTGAAAATCAAAACCTGGCCTCTTAGACACCAGTTCGGCGTGGTAGAATGCTGAACACATCTTCCTTCCCTACCTTCTGATTAATTAAATTCATGTAAAAAGCATCTTTCTATATGAAGAGTTAATATGGAATCATCCTCAGAATTATTGTTGGGTTGGTTTTAGCCTTGGTGAAATTGCTGAATAGATTTACTCCCAACTATGTATCATTTAGGGCAATGTGTAAAAAGAACCCAACCTAACAAAATAGAAATTTGTGAGCTACCACTAGAATTGTCATATTTACTTATCTGCTGGGTCTCCCATCCAAAACATATGGACAATTAAGTATCAAGGCATCCAATATGCTTTTACTTGTCACAGGCCAGTGATAAGAGCATTAATCAAGATTTTTATTTATTTAGTTATTTTTTTAAGTCAAAGCACAATGCCACAAATTATATATTTTTTGTCTACCCCACAAAATTTTATTGTAGCATAGATTTAAAACATTTTTGGGAGTAATAGAGCAACTAAAATGTTTATCTTTCACGGTGAAAATGCTGCCACAGGTTTCCTGTATTTCTGGCCACATGACCAATAAGGTTACAGTAATGATCAGTCAGTCTGAATTCCAACTATCCCAATTACTTTTTATGTGAAAATATTAGTGCAAATGTGGCATTGTTTGCCTCTGGGACGCAGTTTTAAAAATGAACCTTTATTAATGTATAACAAAAGTTGACATTAAGAAGCTGTGAACTCTATATAGAATCTAATAAGAACAACTTGTTTTCTGATGCACCACAAACGAAGCCATGATGGGAACTGGCCACTGTTAGTTTTCTTTTAGTCATCCTGTAATGTAGGATGTAAGAAATTTGTTTGATTTCAATATTTATTTTACATTTATTTTACCAAACATCTCTTGTGTATCACTTACTACTAACTATGCTCGTTTATCCTCCAACTCAGCCCAAGTGAAAGAAAACAGTTTGCCTAGAAATGGTTAACAAGCTCTTTAAAAATCCTTCTGGCAAGTCTCCTGAATCTATTGGTGTTCCAATTCAAGTTTTCATGCCTTGATGAGGCATGTTTTATGATAAAAGCCCTAGGTTTAAGAAATCTTTTAGACTGTACAAATCAGCATTAGGTTATCTGCACTTATGTAGAGGAGGGGAAGTTGCTATTTTCCTATGATATGTATTTGCATGGTGAAATTAAAGTGCAGACAGCTGAAACCGTACTTTTAAGACCACTAGAAAAAGCACCAAGCCTGTACTTGCTTAGCCATACAACCTCCAAGTTAATATTATACAGGACTTTCAGGCTATTGTAGGTGAGGTCAGGGATATAAAAATGTTGGATGAGGCATTAGAAGGGAGAACTAACTACAATAAAATATTATAGCCTTGTTTAAAATTTAATATATATGAAGAATTAATACTGCCTTTAAAAGGATCTGTTTGTATCCAAGGGATGACAACACAAGCTCGTAACAACATTACAATATTCCATTGTTATGACATTAGTTCATCCAGAAAATACTGCAGCTCCGCAGCCATATCATATCCTACCAGAAGAAGATAGTATAACTCCAACTAGAAGTATGATGGAGGTTGTTTTGGCAGTGGGGTCACTTATTAGATAATAATGTTAAGAAAAAATAAATCTTTGTCTTTCCTACAGTTGGTGGTGGTGCATGTGCCCGCTGGCTGGTGCTGGTATTATGCAGCATGCGCTGACCCTAATATGCTAATGATACATTAAATATTTCTAGCTAAGCCTTTGTTCTCTGTGATACATCTCATTCACTTTGTATATCATTTACATACTGTCATTGGCTGGACTTAGCTATACATTTTGCATGCCTTACCTCTCATCCCTTTTTCCCTGTGCACCTCTCTTTTATTCTTTTTAGTTCACCATCCAGGGAGTAGATTAAAGAGAACCGAATCCATCTCTTCCATAGGTTTGGGTAATTGCTCTGACTTTGTAGAAGTGCTTGTCTTTATAACCAGAAAAACCATTTCAAAATGACCAGACTGTGACTTTTTGTTCAAGAAATTTGGCAACAACCTATATTGAAGCTACCTATTGACTTATTCTCAACTTTAGTATTTTTTGAATGATTTTAGCTTTACCATCTAAAGATTACCAATCCATATCTCAGAGTACATGAAGCGCTGTAGGAGTTTACTCTCACCATTTGATTAGTGTATTGTTAATGACAGTGCTTGTGGACATTCTGAACTTAATGCAACGTTGTTCTCATTCAGAATTTAGAACATCAGTGACTATAACAAATATTCTTTAGTTTTCCCAGACCTCTATTATATCTACACAGCTGACATATTTTTTAAAAAATTTTTAATATGAAGATGGTTTATGTGGCTTTAATTAATGTTTTGTGGCCTAAGTTCAACTAATCTAAGTCTCATGGTTTAACCAGCTTTTTGGTTAGTGCTTATTAATAATCTTGTGTGCTTCTGAACTAAACTTGTTTTATTTGCTATGCCTCTGAAAAAGCCCAGTGTGTTTTACTGGTTTATTTATCAAGGCAAAGAGCAATGAATAAAATGCAGTAACCCAGGGCAACCAATCAGAAGACATCTTTTTTTCATTCACTATTTCGGCTGGTAAAAAAGTCTCTGGCTGCTTTGGTATTGAACTTTGCCTTTTTAAATAAGACCACAGGAGTAACACAGAGAATGCTAACTTTGCTTTCTTGTTTTGAACAGCAAGGGGAAGGACAAATCTAGAGCTGCGGGAGAAATTTATACTTCCTGAAGGGGTATCCCAAGGAATGACCCCCTTTAGGTCTCGAGGGCGAAGGTCTAAACCGTCTTCCAGGACTGCCTCACCAACACGGTCCAGCTCTAGCGCCAGCCAGAGTAACCACAGCTGTACATCCGTCCCATCTTCCCCTGCCACTCCTGCCAGCGGCTCAAAGGTAAGAGCAGCAGTTCCCTGGGTATAAACAGTAGTATATGTCAATTAAACAAGATACAGTGTATCTGCAGTGTGAGCTTTGTACTGCTTTGTAACCAAACTATGGGTATGACCCTTCTTATACTAATTGTATCTGCTATGTTTTGTGCATCAACTGACAAGACATAGAGGAATACAGTGACTGAGCCATGTGCTGTGATTTCCATTTAGTACTAGCTACTTTTTATGAAGATTTTTTCAGATAAGGGCAGCCTTAAATGTTATTAAGTCAGATACAAAATAGCTAACACTAAACATGGAACACCTGATAGCTGATGAGAATCCTAACACCTAATATTGTTTCCTGTACAAATGCTAAAATTATTTTTTAGATAAATGTAAAATATTGTCAGAATTTTATCCTTCCTGTTGTAAATTCTTTTTACTTGTTATACTTTTTGCAGTAAAGGCCCCTACCTTTTTTAATATTCATGTACAAAGTGTTACACACACGTAAGGGTTTATATGTTGTTGTCAACCTTTGCCATTTGTATTTGAAAGCAGTACTGCTCAAATACATATGTTGCATCTGCTTTGCTTGCCGTGTATTTTTATTAAGACTTTATCTACAGAAAGCTTCAGAACTGTCATTCACACTGCACCCTTTTTAGTCAGTGGTAATCTGCTGATCTGTTTTCAATGTGCATATAAAAATGCACATCAGACAGCTAAAAACAATAACCATTTTACAAGTTTTAACAGCTCTAACGTTTTCCTAACCTTTATTTGAATATCTCCAAAAGCAGAACTTTACTAACCTCAACCCAGCAAACTATTCTGACACATAGAAACTGTTATGTCATCACTCCCTTTATGCAAACCACCCAAGGCCTACACTGAGCTCTTGACCAAACATTGCACCAATCTGGTCAATTATAGAAGGCAACTGGAATTTGTACGACTTCACTTTATTTTCCCTACAAGTACAAACATCTTGTACATAACCTGTAACAAAAATTCATTAAAAAATACACAAAAAGAAACAGTCTCACCTGTATGAAGTTTCCGTTTTCCATGTGCCTTTTTTTTTTTTTTTTTTTTTTTTTTTTTTTTTTTTTTTTAAAGCTGTTTGTGTCCATGTTTGATTTGTTTTTGCCATTGTTTTGTTTGTGTTTATCTTCTTTTTCAAACTCATTTCCCTTCTTCATCTTCACTCATTTTCCTGCCCTATCTCGCGTGGTGTTGCCCCTTTCACAGACTCCACAGCAGCTATCTCGCTGTTACGAGAAGCCCTGGCTTGTAAACAGCAAGGCTAGCACGCCCTCTAGGGGCTCCGACTACTCAGACTACCAGATTTCATCATGTGAGGTAGAGTATGGTCCTCCAGTCCATGGCGAATCCACACCTTTCCCTTCCATTTGTCGTTTCTCTGCTAACACCTCGTTCCATCATCATGTTAACAATCGCGAATGAATAGAAACACTGTACTTAGCTGTGTACTGTGTGATAAGTATGATTTTTCTGTTATGATTGATTTTTATTCTTTTATATTATAAGAATTAGAGGCATGTCAACAGAAGCACTGATTGAAAAACTAAAAAAAAAAAGCCTTTCTTTACTAAAATGACCATTGTTTTCTCCACTTACATGTATGCATGATTTTATTACCCTGTGATTTTATTCTGTTTCTCTGCATCTTAATTCTCAAAGATTGGTGTTTAGCATATCAATGAAATTGTTGCAAACAAATTAATCCAAGTGCATGCTGGAGTGAATAGCTTTGATCTCTACACAGTATACCCATGTAACAAAACACAGAAAGCATGCCATTTTCTGCCTGTGTGTAGAATAATGTTTGTTTATGGAATCGATGAATACTGTCTCTTTAGATTTATTGATGCATTTTAAAATGTTACAGGCCACTATAAAGCTAAGATTTGCAACTCCCATCCTACTACTGAATGTTAAGTAGTAAGTTTCAAGAAATTGTTAAAAGTTTTCTTGTAAATAAAACAAGCTGATAACATAGTATGTGCCAAACTGATTAGAATCCTCAGCTATATTATTAAAGCTTATTTTGCTGTTGTGTCTTTGGCCTTGTATACTCCACATTGTAGAATGGCCTTTTATTCATCTCAATTTACTTTCTGTCTTAGAACACCCAGCCAGTGTGCCAAGCCTAAAACTTCCTGTATGTGGAGGAAATAAAATATTTTCTTCCATGACCAGTGTTTAGGTCTTTTAATTGCATTACTCCATCTGTAAGGTAAGTAAGTTAGGTGTTAGCAGAATTCTGTTATAGGTAAAGGCACAAGATTGGCTGCAGGATAAGATAGAACTGCTAGAATTGTGTCCCCTCAGTGTAATGTAGCAAAGGGTTGTATTTAGTAGAGTATTGTAATTAGTTATTTGTCACAAATTTCCTTGAAGTCCTGCAGAAAAAAAGGTGATCTAATAAATTGGCTGACAAGCACTATTATCATTTCAGTAATCTTTACAATAATCAATATGCAATTTTTAAGGTTACACCAGCTCAAAGCAGCAAAATGAAGAAAACAGCCATCCACACAAGCCGGTCATCCCTCACAGGAGACATGACTGGAGCCACACCTTCTGGTGCCAAATCAAGCCGACCCGGTAAGTAAAAGGACTTGGTAAAAGTCACATAAAAGTAAAAGTTACATAATCACAGCAATTTCTTGTTATGTGATGATTGTACCCAACCCAGTTTAGCTTCACACTGGCTCTGAAATCTTGGACAGGCTTCTGTCATTGTCACTTTATTTTTAACCCAACAGCAGTGCCAGAGAGAGAGATTCACTAATAAAAACCTGTTGGGTGATTGAGTCCTTAAAACTGGTTATATTTCCATAAAAAATGTAAAACAAGCACAAAAACAGCTGCTACCAATAAACTTGAAGCAACTAGTTGCAGGCAAGCTAAAACAAAAACTTAGTTTTCCACCCATTTCTATTACAGTTTTTTACCGTCGTGAGAAAAAGAATTAAAGGTTTTGTGTATCAGGACATTAAAAATTATCATGATCTTTACCAGGTTTTAAAGTTAGGTAAATTTGACCTCAGATTATTAACAAACCAAAAGATTTCTTGAACATTAACCTTTGGACAGATGAAACCGGAGTGGAGATGTTTAGCCATAATGCACAGCACCAAACGCAGCTTATCAGGTGGTGGAGGGCAATGATTTGGACTTGTTTTGCAGCCACAGGATCTGGGCACCTTACAGGCATTGAGTCTACCATGATCTTCCCTGTATTCCAAAGTATTCTGGAGTGAAATGTAAGGCCATCTGTGTAACAGTTAAAGCAGAATATGGTCATGTAACAGGACATTTATTCCAAACTAAACTACAAATCTACAGCAGAATGTCTAAAAAAATAACCCAATTGAAGTGCTGGGGCGGGATTTTAAGAGTGATGTGCAAATAATGAATACCAACAAATTTTTCTCAATTTTTTTTCAAAGCTTATATAAACACCCATCATTCTGTAAAACAGAGAACAGTGAAGTAAAAAAATAAACTTAAAATATTTTATTTTCCTATTCGCCCCTGCTACAGCCTATGACTGAACTATGAAAGGAGAAACAGCAGCCTGATCAACCCATCTCTCTATCACTCTGCTCAGTCCTGTTATTAGCAGGTTCCGTGTTAGCACATATACACTGCAGTGCAAGTGCCTGGCTCCTTGTGCTTCTTCTAGTCTTAGCTCTGTTGTGTAGGGCTGATGCCAGATTAAATTTAGGTACTTACATTATTACACAATTTTTTTAAATATATATTATAAACTTTTTTTGAAAAGTCTTTTTTTTATTAGCATTAAATACATTTTTGCACAAGAATATATGTTTGTTGTCCCTTGTTTTGTATCACATTTTTTTCATAATATTAATCTTCTGATCCAGATCCGAAGAAAAGTAGCAGCCGTGCTGGAAGCCGTACTGGAAGCCGAGCCAGCAGTCGGAGAGGAAGTGATGCTTCCGACTTTGACCTTTTAGAGACTCAGTCAGCCTGCTCAGACACCTCAGAGAGCAGTGCTACTGGAGGACCATCCCGCAGAGGACTGTCTAAACCTTCCAAAATCCCCACCATGTCCAAGAAAACTACCAGCACTCCTAAAACTTCAGGCACCAAGAGATAGTCCTATCTAAGGAAACATTGGGCACAAGAGCAGACAAGCCCGCAAGTGGGGCAGACCATGAGCTTTGATTTTATAACATGCACTGTACATCTGGATGTACGCTAGTTCTAAGTGAGGAAATTTCTATCGTCTATATATGTACACGAGAAAGATGTTTATAACTGCCTTATCTGTTTCTTTTGTTTTTGTACCTTAATACTTCCATGTGAATATTTCTGTAGATAAAACAAAGCCCTGTGTGAATTCCTGGGAAGATTCAGGGGCTCTCGTAGAAAGATGGATTGTGAAACAGGAGTGTAGATGATTGATGTTCTGACTCTGCAGGGTAGAAAACCCTTTTTTTAGGGTTGGTATCCTAGGACAACACTACTAATCTTTAATAAGTAAATCCTCTGTTTTGTATATGAACAATACTTTATTAAGCTGCAGAGGGAACAGAGACTGACAAAAAGACTTTTTAATAACTTTAGGGCTTTCTGAATTGACAGCACTTGCACACTCTGCTTTGACCTTACAGTACCAATTATCAATGAGTCTCTTACAGCAACTGCCATTGAAACGGACATTTAACCACATGGTGTTTGGGAGCAGTCATTTGCGTAACAGTAAATTCCAAATTCTGGTGCAGCATAGATTAGTATATGCGTCTTCACAGCCATTTTGCACTCATCCCAGGTTCATCTGATTTTTCTTATTGTAAACTACATTTGTTTTATTTATCTGCCTAGTATATTCTTATTTATTATTTAATGGTCATTCCACTTAAGATTTGTGTGACACGTTCATTTCGGTAAACAAACAATCACCGTTGTGCATCAGTGAAATGGGACTCACCAGCAAAGTTCCTTCCTCACATATATCTGCAGGTTCCCCCCTGAAGACTGAACTTGCGGGGCGGAGGTGGTAGATAGAGCACACATGAATCCCTCCTGTTACATGTCATTACATCCTGTTCTAACAGGCTGATGTGTGATTTTCTCAACTAGTTTGCAACAGAAAATAATGCTGTACCAATGAACTGTTAAATAAACAACACATTTTGTATTAAAATTGCTTGCAGTAACATCAAGTATACTTTGTGTCAGTCTCTTCTCTGTCTTCCAGGAAGACTAAAGAAAATTACATTGAAAATCTGATTACTGGTTTTATTACTAGGATTCACTTTATTGTGCTCCAGCGCAGAATGATGCAAGAACAGTGTAAATACAGTAACATAGTACATGTTTTCTAGTAAACATAGGTAGAAATGGCACTCTCGGCTCCTTCTGGAGTCATGTCAATAAAAGTTACACATTGGTCACATGGTCCCTCGCCAATAAATCAGTGTCTGTGTCTAAATAATTCTTCAGGAATGTTGCAGATATGCCACAGAAAGACACTGATGCATTCTAATTACTTGCTTGACCATAGTTTTATTTTTTGGTAAACATCATGTAGGTTCTTTTTTTTTTTTTAATACAAGCTCTGTAAATCAATCCCTTTTGCTATTTGTCTTTACATAAATCTTAAGTACTCATTAAATCAAGTTTATATGATTATTTTAGTGCACTTCCAAGTACTATTTTTATGACAATAAATAGGTAAACCCTCTTGTTGTTTTAAAGAATTGCTAGATTTTAATTTTTTTCCCTAAAGGCCAAAGTATTTCATAAATTGTCAGGCAGAGACTTTTACTCTTGTTTCCCGTCTAAAAACTTTTATGTCATAGTTTTACCTTTGTCCTTTTTATCAGGTCTACCACTGACAGCAACCTCTTCATGACTTGTCACTGGGTTATATTGTCTAACACTAGATGGGGCTCTAAGCCTTATTTACTTAGCTGGTGGTTCATTTCCTGTTTTATTGTCTTTTATTTGGTATATCTATCAATGCTATATCAGCAGTGCTGTGTGTGTAAGATCATACATCTTTCAGTACTTTATTACATTCCAGAAAAATCAACGTATTTATCTGAAATAAAACTAAAATACACAGATCTGTACTGCAATAACCCATATGCTTTATTAATGTGGTCATGACACATTGGAGTGATTCTATTCACTTACATTTAACGGACACAGATTTTACTTTCTTACATTTTAGTACATCAACTTCTTTTCAGGTTGTTACACAAAAATGCTGTATAACAAGAAGGGCTCCAGTACTTCTGTGTTTATAACATTAAAAAAATAAATCTTTGTGACTAGCAATATTTACAATGCTATTGTATATATGTTACTACAGAAGCTGCTGGCCTTGTTCTTAGTGATGGTTGCAGCCACACCTTTTCTTTTTACATCTTTATAGGTATACACAATAATGTAGCTGATACACACTGGAATTGAACCAAATGCATTCCCATTCACAGAATTTTATACAAATGACTGTAATCATCCGGGGTTTTTTTTTTTTTGCACACTTAAGCAGACAGTGTACACATGAACAGTGAGTATGTCAGTTACAGAAGAGGAAGTCACTGAGTGCTCTTCCTCTTTAGATACCGGAACTGTCTTTTTATTCTTATGAGCCTGGCTGCGTCTCCACGATCTCTGCTTTTTTTTATCATATCTGCCATCAATCTGCACGGTACCCTCCAAAGAAGACTTTGTGCTGTTTTTTTCATCTCACAGACAGTGCTCTGTTTTTGGCTGTTTTATCACAGTTCTCCGTCACTTTTGGGTCCATTGTTTCTTGACATTGCCTTCCTGGTATCTTTGTGACCTCCCCTGTGCCCTGTCCCCTCAATTTGGGCGCAGTGGCAGAAATGGAATTGTGGAGACACTGTGCCCGTTGGCTGATTGACTGTCGTGTGCTTCCTCCTAATCATCGTGTGACACTTGACACAGCCCAGGTGTGTGACCTGGCACAAGCTTTAAGAGATGGGGTCCTACTCTGCCAGCTTCTCAACAACTTGATGCCTCACAGTGTTAATCTTGGTGAAATCAATGTGCGGCCCCAGATGTCACAGGTATGTCAGACTTTTGGTGTAAATTCAATCTCTCCCTGTGCTATTTGCAACATTTTGGTATGTCACTTATGTGGCAATACGGTTTACAAGCAGTCTATCTTTGTGTAATTTCATTGAAAATCTACTATCCACTTTTACATAATACATCATACTATTATTCATCATGATGTATATAATTTGAGGAAGAACTTTTTTTTTTTTTTTAGGAAGCCCTATTTTTAACTAAACTGACCATCTATAACAATTTTTATACAGTTTTTTAATGATAGCTACTACTATCTTTAGGAGGTTTCTTAGCTTCTAAGCCATGAATGTATGTGATAACCCAATACTAAGGAGCTGTGTGTGGTCACTTCTAGTCCCTAGCCTATTGTAACACTTAGATTTATCATTCTTCTTGCTGACTGCCAATATTTTGAGAGGATAACAGAGTTATTCAAATACTAAAAAAAGGCAAAATACCCCCACTGGTGAAAGTTCTTCCTCTGTACCTATGTGATAAAAACCACATGGTTTGAATATATCCAATTCAATCAATATTTTTTTTTATTAAAAAAAGGAACCATTATTTTTCTACAATGAGACTTCCCACAAGTTTTGAATCTCTCTGGCAAGGTCCTGTAAAGCCTCGCACGCCATCCCAGCCTACTAAAAGATTCTGCTTGTGTGACCAATCCGAGGACTCCTAAAGTTACAACTAATTTGCAAACCAAATTACATTTCCAGATAGAAGAACCCATTTGGGCTAAAGCTATGAAGTTTGCAAATAAATTATGTATATCTAGCACATTACGGTGTAATACAATCCTGACTAGGTGGTACAGATGTCTCACAGATAAAATGCCAACACATATGAGATATGTTGGCAATACATCATGGATACAGGCACAATAGCCCGTATCTGGGAAAAATGCCCTCATGAGCAACTCTTTTGGGATCAAAATGTGTCAATCTACACAAAAATATGTAAACTACACACCAAACCTCACAGTACAATAGTGTTGAGGGTGGCGTTCATCTTTTCAACAACCTAAAATCTCACAGTGTCAATCTTGGTAAAATCAATGTGTGGCCCCAGATGTCACAGTATGTCAGACTTAGTTTAAATGCAATCTCTCTATGAGTGTACTATTTACAACATTTTGGTATATCACTGATGTGGCAATACAGCTCATGAGCACACTATCTTCTTTGTGTAATATCATTGAAAATCTAATATTCACATATTTACTTAATACATCCTACTACTATTCATCATGAGACATGCTGGCAATACATGATATGTGATACAGACCTAATGACCCATATTTAGTGAAAATTGGGGCAACTGCATTGTCAATCTACACAAAAAAAACAGTTACCGTATTTTTAGGACCATAAGACGCTCCGGACTATAAGACGCACCAGGTTTTCCGCACAAGGGAAAACAAGAAAAAAAAAAATTGATTTGATTTCCCCTGAGATCCAACGTGCGGCACTTGTGCCCGCCCACGAAGGCGGCGCCGATCGGCATTCATCAAATCAATCGGCGCCGCCTTCGTGGGCGGGCACAAGTGCCGCACGCTGGATCACAGAACAGGCAGAGATCGGCGCAGCTGGGGACCGGCGGGGACACAGGTAAGTAAAAAAATATGCCCCTGTACCTCTGCATTCGGACCATAAGACGCACCCTGATTTTCCCCCCACTTTAGGAGGAAAAAAAGTGCGTCTTATGGTCCGAAAAATACGGTATCACCATCCAATGAACCTCGAAGTACAGCAGTATTTTTGATCCTGATTTCACATAATTCATAAAAAAAAGCTCACTACATTTGTAAACCCTGTCATTTAAATTACTACATTTATATATGTGGAAAGAGCCTTTATTTCCCTGGCAATTGGGTTTTCAAAAATGAAGAATTGAGGTACTATTTTTAAAAACACAATCAGAAACTTTTCAACTGAAGTAAGTAAAAGTAAGGAGATGTAAAAAAAACACTTCTGTCTCCATTAACCATATGGATCACCACTTTCTAAAATGGAAACCAGCAGCAAAAGGATGTTTAAAAAATATCTACTTTCATAATGTTGAATGCTATCTAGTGATCCACTGGCAATCAGTTCATCTGATCACTTTTATAAATCGGGTGTATTTGTATATTAACAGCATTGTATCTCCTTTATAGGTAGACCCTGTGATCTATTAGCATTTCAAGTCCACACCACCCTTACAATCTGATAAAATTATTTGAATGCATATGTGTGATCTAGTCTTTTGGGCAGGATTGGGGGAGGCAGAATGGTGGCCACCTTGTGCTTTAAGGCAGAGAGGGGCAACCTAATAATTCTGAAGTAGTTTACAGCCTATTTAGCAGAGGTGTCACATTGTTCTTTTCCCCTTGAGTGATAAAGGATCTTGTCTGCCTGCTCTGGGCTGCCCTAAGAGGCAATACGAATATTTAACAATTTCCATTTACCTTTTGTCTCACCTCCTTTTTTTCCCTCCTCTCCTTCTCTCTCCCCCCTTTTTCTTTCTCTTTTTTGTTTCTCTTCACCCCTCCTTTCAATATACTTCTACCATTACTCCACATTAATACTTACATTTTCTACCACTAAAGGATTTGATAATAATTACTCAATAAATATTAACTTTTGTGTGAAAATTAACTTTTATTATTATGTGAAAAGTACATCATTTTTACATCAGTACATCATCAGTATCATTTTTAAAAATCCAATCAGGTATAAAAAAAAGGAATTTGATGTGGCTGCATTTTTAACCCTAGCTAGCCCTCACTGCAATTACTCACCCATCTATAACCTACCTTCCACTTTCATTCATTCAGTGGTAAGTGCTTACCCCTAGGGTAAACTCCAGATGGGTAAGGGCTTACTAGATTTATGGCATGCGGACAGCCACACTGAAAGGAAATGTCATTCATGAGTGTAGGTAAAATGCTAAATCAGTCGCACACTGTGATACTCTAAAGCTGCGTACACACTTGCAATTTTGTGATCTTTCACGATCCTTTCCAACGACAAGGGACTGCACGATGCATGAACGGTGCTGTACATACAGCACCGTTCTTGCTCTATGGAGAGGGGGGGGGGGAGCGACGGAGCGGCACCCTGCTGCGCGCTCTCCCCCTTCCCTTGCATTAGAATCGGTCGTCGTCCATCGTCCGTGAATCCGCCAGGACGGTCGTTCGGACGATGGACGACACCGACTGTACACACGACAGATTTTCGCCCGATATCTGGCCGATGCCGATTATCGGGCGATAAAAATCTGACGTGTGTACGGGGCTTAATACAGTGTTTCTCCTGGAGTTCCTTCAGCCATGAGCAGTGTCAGCCTGACACCAATGATCTTTTTGGCTATCTGTAGGGATGACATTCTTCCCACTGGCCAGCAATGTAAGAGGCATTCTTCCTACTGACCAGCACACCAATGTACTGTGGGCTGTGGACATAGTAATTATGGCAGGGGTTCCCGGAAGATCTGAAATTATTCCTGAAAGGGTTGCTTCAGGTTAGAAAGGTTGAGAAAGGCTGCTATAATACATTAGCACCCTAATACGTAAATTCCAGTAAGGTTAAAATATATTCACGTTAGTTATAATTACTAAAGTACTTTATAATTATATAGGTTGCAGATTACTTTGGTTAACACTCTGCAGAGAGGTATGGGTTTGTAATTCTGTGAACAATGTAGTTCCTCTGGTGGTTTTAGCTTTGTTTCTCTTTTAATATTTGGTGCAGGCTGTGGAAATGTTTTCAGTGTAATATTAGGTAAAGTTTTATTACTACCTGCAGCCTTTTTGGGGAGATTTGTCATTCTGGTCCCTAGGTTGACTTCTTGCCTAGATGGGAAGTTAGAGAAGATCTCTAACAAGGTTAAACATAACAATAAGAAAAACTGTTAAGAGAATAGCTTTACCCTGTACTTTACCAACAAACATATTTTAGTAGTGCAAGGAAGGTTTAGGATTTCTGAGAACATTTTTATTGCCTTCCTGTCCCAGTGACAGCCACACCCTACATTTCCTGCATCAGTGTCACAAGAACAGGAAGTAATGGAAAACATTCTCAGGTCTTCTCAGGTCTCAGATTCCAGTGTGGAAATTTTCTTCTAGCAGATTGCTTTTTTGAATTCTCCCATTGTACCATACCACAGTCACAGTTGTGTGTTTATTTTACAATAAGGAGAATCCATCTTGACACAGCTTCCACCAGATTTCCTAGTTTATTGGAACTGTAGTGTATTTCTTGTCAATAGAACACCTAGGAGATACAATAGTCTACTATACAACCATGGTGATCTCAGCTTTGGGTTAAATTGACGTCTAACATATATTGAAATGCATTGTTAGCAGCTGCTTCCTGCACTGGGTCAGATTATTAGTAAATCCAGTAAGAAACTCTGATCTTGTACTTGTAATTTCCTAGTTCTAAGAAGCATACAAACCCCTTTCCACATAGGGAACAAAAAGTATATAGTGAACAAATTTTTAATTCCATGCAAAGAAGAATGTTCACAATGTCTACTTCATGAGACATTGGAGAAAATTTACTTGATCTGGCTGCTTATGATCAGATTTTTTGTAAGCATATTTACAGGCAAATGCTCCTCGACAGTCAGATCAGGATAAAGTTTATTGGCTGGGATGGAATCTCTCTTACTCATCACTATTGCTTCCCTCAAATTCAGCGGATATGTACTCTCCGCAGGTATTTAGAGTAATACAAATATACTTGTTCAATAAAAGACATTCATCTAGAAGATAATATTTGGTGCGCAGGTAATGCTGGCTGCTGTCTGATATTTGTAGGAAAATTTAGTCTTAGGGTCTGCATAGTCCTATTGCTTACTGCAAACCAACTTTAAATTCCCATACATGTGCAGCAGTCTGAATGATTCCAGAAGCATCTCATGTAAGACTGATGCCATTGACACAAGCCCTAAACCCATCGACACAGGCACTTACACCTCTTGTGTAATGAACACAGAAACTGGAAATCTTTGCAAAGCTGCCTTTACAAATATGCAACTTGTTAACTCAATGAAGTAACTCCTCCAAGGGGTCTCCTAAAAACCACCAAGTAATTAGGGTCAGGTTCAGATCTGTGCGTTGCATGCCTGTTTGGCATGGTAACCTGGATGGTGATAAAGGACCCATTCACTCCACTGCACTTGGGTAATGCATTTGCTACAGTGCCATTTATTGTGAATGGCACCCTAACACACCTACAAATGCATTTGCAGTGCTGCATGTTGTACCGTGATAAAGTGTAGTCCATCCTATTTTCAATGCTGCTGATGCACCTTACTGATGATGTAAGTGGCCACCATTATGCTTGATTTTAACAAGTTAAGTTGGGTAGGCCATAATAAAACCTTTGTTTATGTAAAACAAGGATATTGCATTTGCATTGCTGATTTTTAATATATTCTAGGCTCATTACAATATTGATTTCTAAAACAAAGGCTGTGTTAGCCATTAGAAAAAGTTCACAAACACCAAATCAATAAAAGAATCCCTTCATACATTAATGTGGTGCACTGCTGTCTACTACCACTTTTTATACATGTGTGCCTATAAGTGCTCAACTTTACCTATTACATCATATTTATAAGATCATCAGTGCAATGTCACTGCTCAGCACTTTTTGTATGTATTTACCATTCCTAAAGGTATGTGTTATCTGCTGTTAAAAAGCACAATGTCTCTATCACTGATGCTTTCACTAACAGTTGCAATCATAACATTTGTATGATGGGTATTCTATGGTTACTGTACACTGGCAGATTACAATAACTCTGACTTTTATATAACTCATGGTATATCTTTATCACTGACCCATGTGGGTTCTGCCCTCCAAGTCAGCATACATCAGATTCTGCAGAGATTCCAAATCCTGTCTATGCCTGGAACACACACATTCCCCTGCTAGTTCCTGTAACATTTGCTGTTTTTTAAAGAGATCAAGCAGTTTAGCATCTGTTTCCAGTTTTGGATGGCTTTACTAAACACACAAGAAATTTCCAGTTAAAGTATGGATTTGTAAAAACTCATAAATGTCAATTTTAGCTGCGTATGACTGTATCATTGACTTGCTGAATCCTAAATCCAGCAAAATGTGAAAAAAAGAAACAAAAAGCCAGTCAATCTGAAAGCAATTCAGGAAACCAGCAAACCTGAAATGTTACATAAAAGTCGACCTACTAATGAGAAATCCTATAAACTGCCATTGCTGAACTCATCCTGAAGAATGCCATTTCCCATGTAGCATACAGATATAGTGCTTGCTGCATTTGTCAAGGAGCAATGCATCCCTGCACACTGTCACGTTCATTGGGTGCACTTGGGAGGCCATTATCAATAAATGCTGGCATTAATGTGACAGTGAAATAGTGAAAGTTCTAGATTTGACATCTGGCATACCCATGTTTGAGGCTGAAAAGGGTGAAACAACTGATAAAAGTAAAACATTTTTAAGAAGCCCTGAATGTATCTTGTAACTCACAAGTCTGTAAACTATTGGGAAGGACTGCCCCTTTTTGGAACTAAATCCCTCTGTTCCTCTTTGTCTGTTTCATTGGTTTGTTGTACAAGCCTCTAGAAAAGAAATAAACTATTTAACTGTAAAAAGTGTACAGCACTAAAGCTTTTACCCAACCTGTAAATATTGTATTGAAAATACACTTGTTGGTTTCACCAATCATTTTTTGTGCAATTATTTATTGACAAGTGTGTGTCCTTTGCCTACATTCTTTGTGCCAAAAGGCACTCTTCCCTATTTCATAGGGCTCTATTTAAAAAACAGGGAATCTGACATTCCCTGGTTCAAATCAATTACTGCCATTGAAAGACAAAGACCTGAAAGATTCCCACTAGGGAATGTTTGCGGGAATGTCAGATTTCATGTTTAATAAATAGAACTCTTAGAGACCCATTAAAAGGTATGTGAGATAATATATAATTTCTTCCCAATAGTGGCCACTACCCTTCTCCCCAGCCCAGTCATAATTTTGTAGTCGTATATGATAACATTACTTTTCCTTCACTAGTGCTAACTGATGGCTGCATAGAATGGTAACCCTGTTTTCTATGTGAAAACTGATGTTGGGATGCTTGGCATCTCTGAATGTCAGAAGCAAGGTAATTCATGTCTATTTTTACACCTCAGTGCTTACCTTACTTGCCCTATGTATGATCAGACATGTTACATTGCTTGTGTAGCAGGAACTGAATGCAGTCACCACAACCTTAGCCACTGCCTGTCATTGTTCTTCACCGTGACATTTGTTAATATTAGGTGTATAAGCAACCTCAATCATCATACACATACATATACCTTCTCTGTGCTCAGTAAAAAAACGTATACAAAGTCTGTCTAATAAATAACAAAACTCTGTTTCTATCTCTTAAACAAAGCAGTGAGAACTGATTATGAGCACTTGCCATGAATGTTTAAACTTCTCCAAACATGCAAAGCAAACAGCGACACTTTGCCGTATAGTTTGTTGTCAGTCACCGCTTAATGCAATTGCATCTCCCCACATGTGCTGAGATCATGATCAGTTGAAAAGTTGAGCAACTTGTCAATTTAAAGTTTTTAGTAAACTTTCACACCAGAGCAAAAAGAGTGCAGCAAAGAACTTTGCTCTGACATTCTGCAGCAACTTGAGGTGCACCCGAACCTTTTTCAAAATGTCATCACTTATGAAGAAACTTGGATCTTAAAGTATGATCCTGAAACAAAATCACAATCAATGCACTGAAAACACCTTCATCACTAAGAATCAAAAAAGTACGTCAAAGCCATGCTCATTGTGTTTATGATATTGAGGGCGTAATTTTGGCACACATTTGAGTCAATGGATGCAGGAAAGAAAAACAGCTGACAGAAACTGATCTGCTCCACAGCTTCAACCAGTGGAAAACAAGACTGCATGGGTGCCTAATTGTGAACAGAGAGAAAATTGAAGGGGGCAAGCATTAGATTTGTCATATAAATAAATATTAATAAACAGACCTCATATATGTATATTTCTCAAAGAAATTAACAGAACATATGTAACAAGTATTGGTATGCTGTGGTGTTATTCATTCTGAGTAGCATCCCAACACACCCTGCTGGGGGACCTGCAGTGCCAGGACCACGTTCACATTGAATGCATTTGTATTGCTGATTTAATGTGTTACAGGCTCATTACAATATTGATTTCTAAAACAAAGGTCCTTTTTGCCATTAGAAAAAGTGCACACACCAAGCATCCCCTCACAATTTCATGCGGTGCATTGCTGTCTACTACTACTTCCTATACATGTGTGTCAATAAGGGCTCAGCAACATGGCTGTCTGTCAACACTTCCTATGCATAGGTTACATTTCATTTATAGGACCAGCAGCACAACAATACTGCTCAGTGTTTCTTGTACATAATACAATACCAGCCATATATATATATATATATATATATATATATATATATATACCTAATTAAAAATCAAAACCAAACTAAACCCTGGGGATACTCTCCCGACCCCTTTTTATAATGGGTGCCACCTTCCAATCTCGATTGGTTGGGACAGGATGACGTAACTCTTTATTCAGTCCCAGCACCTGCAAGGGAAACCGAGATTGTGGGACATTCCTGGCAACAAATGTTGAGTTGTGCGTATAGCTCATGCCTGCTCATGCTCAGTTCAGCAAATTTTGACAGATAGTCAGTGATCAGGCAGGTAAGTATACTTATTGCCGAAGAGACATCGTCTACACCTTTCTGCAATAAAGGCCTGTCCAACGCCAAACTTTTAAACTGGTACTTTATTTCATTTTAAGGGAACACTGAAATTACATACAGTATCAGATCTCAATGACGGAATTATTGAAGTTGAAAACCCTTGTTGATATAAATTATACAACTTATTAGGAACAAAAGAAAAAGAAAACCAAAATTGTTAACCCACTGCGCGTTGTATTCAAAATCACACTGAAAATCAAAGTAAAAAAAAGTAATCACACAGTGATTGAACTTTCAGAACATTTCCACTGCAGCAGTGTAAAGTGTAACAACCAGTGTGAAAATTTCATCCTGGTACCTAACAGCAGGTATTTGGTAGTCTGTGCAGCCCTGCAAGTATATGCCCCCCCCCCCCCCCCAGACCATCACTTACCCCCTGCCAAAGTGGTCATGCTGGATGTAAGCTCTATTGGCAGCGTCCTCTCCTCCTTCTGTGACATTGTACGTGTCTATTATGCAGGTTTGTCACAAGTTTAACTGACTTGGTGTTTTACTGTGCTGATTGAGTGTTCCACTAATTTTTTGAGCAGTATATGTGTGTATGTTTGAGTGTACCTGTACACCTGCCCATACATCCCTCAATCTGATACTATGATCAGACTGGCTGAGCTCTGGCGAGTGGCTTACTTACAGTTCCTGTGCAGTTGTGCGTAGCTGACAAACAACCAGCCCCAACTGGGGTTTCCTGCCTACTGTTTTGATGTGCATTTGGTAGGCAGGCAGGCATGCCTCAAACATTCCAGTCACATCCATAGGGCCAGATGCATTTGTAAAGTGGCAACCACACAACTTCACAACTGAACTAAACTTATATCTACCATTTACTACGTAGAACAAAAGCCTCTCTGACTTCATTAAGGTTAAGCATAATTTATAAATAAATTATACATTATTAATAATAAGAGGAAATAGGAAATGAATAATAATTTGGGTTGTTTGTTCACTAATGTTTATGTTTAATGGTAGCAGTCTTGCTTTCACCACTTTTTGAAATAGACAACCAGATTTTTACAGTCCATACTGAATTTGCATTACGAGCTGGCTGTGATCAGATTTATTATATTTGCTGCTAGGGTTTCCACAAAAACATAAATCCTATCCTCACTGGTAATCCTTTAACAGTGAAGATCATTCATTAGCTGACAAATATATTCGACAATCTCAAGACAAACTCAGTTTTGGTGAGCTTGATTCTCACCAAAGATTAGGACACAGTGTGTCAGCTTTCTGAATAAACAATACCCACAGCAGTAGATTAACTAAGTCTTTTAAAACTTTGTTATAATCGTAGAGTGCAAAAATTAAGCACTCCAAAGCACAGAAAACCAAATGTACATATGGACAAGGGATCTGACTTTTTTGTCATGCTAAAGTTATAATGAGTTTGTTACAGTAGGACTGTGTATAGAAATGTCTAAAGCAGTGTTCTCAAGCTTTCCCCTAAGTGAACCCTGGAATAAGATTTCTGGGAACTCCTGCTAAAACCATAGGATGTCAATAAAGAAAAATAAACCTTACAAAAGGGAAAATAGAAAGAATGTACTTTCTGTGCATTATCAGTTAATACAATGTACATAGGGGAGCCATAGTTTATCATCATATATGCAGGCTCTGCTTCCTCATTTTTAGCCCTACACCATTCACTTTATGGGGAGTTGATATCTTATCTGAACAACAGTAAAGAAGAGGGACAGAGTGACCTCAGGCTGAATTGCTGCTTCCTCTAGTGGCCAATTTACACATTGTTAATATAAAATTTCTATAATTTGTTCATATGTATATATTTTATGTTTTCTTGTTTACAAACTAGATTGCTATAATTCATACAGTACTTACATTGAAAGATCAAACCAAACAAAGTCATGTAATGAATTTATTTAAGGTAAACACTGCAATAGTACCTTACAATGTTATGATGTTATTATGGAAATACACTGTAAGTTATAATATGTAGTATCATTTACCTCTGATTATATGTAGCCAGAGGTAAAAGATAAGATGTATATACATGGTTCAGTATACTCTCCCTTGATACAAAATAACTTGTCGTGAGCTGTTGTTGAAATTTACCTTTGTTTTACAGTTTCTCTGCTTGAAGAATATTAGGACATTTCTGTCCACCTGCAGTGAGAAATTTGGGATGCGAAGGGCAGATCTGTTTGAGGCTTTTGACCTGTTTGATGTTAAAGATTTTGGCAAGGTAAACATTTGACATACTTTACATTCATCATTCATGATACAAACTTAAAAAAAAAAAAAAAGACAATTTGCATTTTGTTAAAAGTTGTGCTGCCAAACCCAGACACTATCGTGATTCGCCTGTACAAGTAACTTTCTATCCTGTAAAACCTTTGAAAACACAATTCCCATAAATATTATAAGCATTCAGCCTTAAATCACACAGTAAATGATGTATTAGACTGATTCCTTATTTTAAATGATTGCAATGAAACCCCAAGGAATAGAATTGTTAGATGATTCATTGCAATTATTGATAACTGAGGGTTATAAGAGTAAATAGCTGATTATAGGAAATCCAATTTTCAAATGGAACATCATTTCCCCAGCAGCTTGGTGTATGGTTCTAATATTTTATTATCCTATGAACTGCTATTTACTTACCTGCTATTAACTGCAGCTATCATTAACAATACAGTGTGATAATAGGAAATAGGCAGCGATTGTCTAACCTTAATATTCCTCTGGGTTTTTTGACATTTGTTTAGATTTAGGGATTAGTTTGAAACATCAAGTATTAAAGATTTTGATATTTTTTGATATGACAGTTGTCGGAGTTACTGCTTATTCTTAACTGTTTAAGTGAACTTGTACTGTGAACTGTTTAGTTTGGTTGTAATAGGCCTGTTTATTTAATTCTCAGTGTATTCCCACAGCAAAGCCAGAAGGGTTGAGTGAAGACGGCAATGCAGAAATATCTGTGTCTGTGAAGGGTTTTTAGAAATCCCAACTAAAGGGCAAACCCTAATCAACAATAAAAAACTCACACACAATAAAATCAGATTTAACTTTACCCTATCCTATAAATGGGTCTGATTTATTAAAGCTCCCCAAGATAGGTAAAGATAGACTATCATGAAAGAACCTGGGTGATCCAGCAAACATGATCTGGTCCAGGATTTAAAACATTTGCCAACTAATAGGAAATTAGTTTGAAGAAACCTGTTCTAGGTTTGCTGAATCACCCAGGTTATCCCATGATAGGCCATATTCTCCAGACTTGAAGAACTTTAATAAATCAGGCCTCATGCCTTAGTTATGCAGGTTTTATGAAACATGTGAGCTCTCTCATAGTTAAAGACCAGGTTTACTTAATATGAATTTGTTCTCTTACAAGGGCTTTACTAGGCCATGCCACCTAAGACATGGGCCCCAGGTCTCTTGCTAGATACCCTGGATTTTAAGTTTTTTATCTTCTCCATCCATTTTCACAGTTTCAGTAACTGCCCGGTTAGTTAGTACCTACTTTTTTAAACAGCAATTCACCTGATTTTTATTTGGGTTATCTATCTATATTCATTATCTATAACATTACCATTTTTTTGATAAATGCATTTTTTAAAGAAAAGCATATTGTGAAAGTGTTTTTAAAAAAAAAAAAAACATTATTCGTTGTGTGGTGTGATGGAAGCTGTGGTGATATTTGAGTACACTGCTTCACTTAGGAACAATGTCACAGTTTAATGTTATGCAAATGCAACAGAAAAGAGCCAAGATGAAGAAGAATGTAGATAAATTAGACATGGCAGTGCAGACAAGAAACAGACACATCCACTTTTTATGTTGTTATACATGTTCATCAATATTTCTTGGTGCTCTAGGTATTGATGATCGTTGTCAAAACCAGCCACAAAAATATATAACCAGATGTGCACCACTAAAGCAGATTATCAACATATTGTCAATTATGCATCTGATCCTAATGTAGTATTTAAATGACATTGACACATATCATATCTATTCAAATAATCGTATTTCAGTAGTCATTTTATACAAAGAAAATGATTGTAATAACTATGTGTTGGTGAGTATAATAATAGGATATTGATGCGTGACACATCAGTCTTGCTTATTTTGTCAGCATTGTAAATGACCATGATTAGTTTTCTACATTTACAGAGCTGTGCTGTGTGAACGAGACGCAGGCTGTTTCAGTTCCCGTGTGGGTTTCACTCACTTCCTGTTACAGTCGTACCCTTTTAATTACTGCTGGGAAACTCCGTCTCACAGCATCACTTCTGTACACAGAAGACACAAGCTCAACAATCCAATGTGATGACATTTTGCTTAGTTCACAATCACAAAACAGGGCACAGTATTTCAAAGTGTGTTATAGATTCTT
Organism: Pyxicephalus adspersus; assembly: GCF_032062135.1. Lineage (NCBI taxonomy): Eukaryota > Metazoa > Chordata > Amphibia > Anura > Pyxicephalidae > Pyxicephalus > Pyxicephalus adspersus. Next base: position 88,912,658 of record NC_092858.1, on the reverse strand, counting down.
TAGATTGCATTGCCACATCCCTTCACAGAAAAGGTTTAGTGATTTAGGAAGTAATAAAACCAGAATATAATATATAAATATATATATATATATATATATATATATATATATATAAATATATAAAACTTAAACTTTTATTGGGAGCCCATGAATAACAGCATCACAGTCTCTTGACATCTGTTTGAAAGTATTCTGAGGTCATTCAGAATTCATTGACAGGCGCATTTGACCTGCAGTTGATCTCCCTATGACAATGCATTTTGCCTGCATTTAGCAGCTTTTGCATTTCTTTAGAATTGTATTTGGAGAAAAGAAGTTCTGATAAACATAGCACGTTGACACTAGCCCCGAAAATGATTCCTTTTCTCCCTATATTAGAGATAGGAGGACATGCTTACTAAGCTGCTGTGTTCTGAGCTGCAAGCCAGGGCTGTTAATAAGAAGCCATAGCAGGTCTCATGATTAGAAATGATGCCATTGTCAGCTTTACTTTGATTCTTAGCGAGTTCAATTCCTAAAGTACCTTGCAGATTTTGGAACTGCTGGAGTGGGACAGTGTTGGATGTTTGTCACACAATGAATCATTGCAGACGCACTGTGTGTCATCGCAATATGCTGTAATCCCAGAATTAACACTATGAGGTGGCACTTCTACCACAGCATTGGGAGTCTGTGGTTAGTGTTGTCACTATTACAGGAAGTGCTAGGATGGGTCTAATACTGGCAGGGGCAAGAGGAAATAATAAATCGATAGTTACTGTAATTTAATTAAAACAAAACAGGTTAGTTGTGGTGAACCAATAAGTTAGCAAGGTATTGAAGAAACTTTAGTATTGAACGTTTTAACACCCTTTTTTAATTAAAATGTGAGTTAGAAAAACTCATGCAGATTATTATTCATTTATTCCTTTTGACATTGATGATCCAATTAAAACTCAGAATAAAAGGTTTTTCTGCACAGGTCTGACACTCCCCCTGCTGTTTAAAACTTCATATTATTTTACCGAGAAAATACAAAGAATAAATATAAGAAATGGCGGTTGCATAGGTGAAGGGAATTTATTGCAGCTATACTTGTTGGCCAAAGTTTAAGGCCACAAAAACAGAACAGAAAACACTTTCAGTACTCTATGATACTGTAACCTTCATTGACCAGCAGATTACTATGCTGGGTAAAAAATATTTTATTCCTGTTAATATATTAAATCTGATATCTATCTTTCCTCCTGAAAGCCCCCTAGGCAATTTTTAGTTTTAAAGCTATGAACACGTGTCAAATGCCAATGTCATTCATCAATGTATATGTATTATTATTACACAGTATTTATATAGCTGACATGTCACTGCAGATTGATAAAGGACTAATCTGTACATTCCTATGGAACAGAGCACAGTGGGGTGCCACTCATCCTTCCTCTTCCCTCCCTTCTCCACAGAACAGAATGGCATTGTGTGTACAGTGCTCATATGTTCATCTGTCACTAGAAACAATCACAAAGAAAGTCTATATAAAAAAAAAGGCAGTGGGATAGTGTGCTGCTCCGTATTCCATAAATATAAATATGTGTTTATGCAGTGTAGATACATTTATACAACAATAAATCCTGCATGCTGCTATTCAGTGGATACATGAAGTATACATGGCTGGTCAATATCTAGAATCAGTAAACACATTTAGGTGCTGCTTGCTCTTATATCACCAACATTATTAGGCTATTGCTTGCAGGAAAGTAAAAACAAGTTTGTTACAATAATAATAATACCTTTCGGTGAATACATACTCAATCTACTGTTATTCCTTTGCAGGTTATCAACACTCTCTCTATGTTATCCTGGAGTCAAATTGCTCACAGTAAAGGACTTATGTATGTATTACAGGCCTTATGACTTCCTTTGTGCAGCTAGTGCTTATTCCTAATAAATAATATTTTACTTTTTTGTCAGACCATTTCCCACGGAAGATCTAGAGAACGATGATGATATTTACAGTGGTCTCTCGGATCAGATAGAGTAAGTGAACCTTACCTTTTCCTAAAGTGGCAAAAAATTGGGGTGAGGCAACCAGTCTATTATTGCGGGGGTCTGCATTGAGGACGGTCTGTCACTGAAAGATCTAAGCTATGCTGGGCGTGGATCGGGTGCAAAGATGCCAGTGGGGTGAGGGTTGGCAGGTCAAAATTCTGCATTGAGACCCATAGGTTTGTAGCTTCACCACTGATTCCAAGCCAAATATATAAGTGAAACTGGAGACATATACAAAGGTTCATATTGTTTTCATGCTTTGCTGCTGAAACATTATAGCAATTATTTATTGCTGTTATCTCACACAGTGACACAGGGGAGGAAGATGAAGATCTATATGACTGTGTTGATATGGATGAAGAGGAAGGCAATGAAATATATGAGGTTCTCATGAACGATGACCAACCTGCTCCAAAAAAAGATGGGGTATGCATGAAGTTATGGCGAGATAATGTGTGGGGGTATACATTTAAGATCATATTTAGGACAATCTTTTTTACCTCTGGATCTTAATAGAAAATGACTATAGAAGATATGAAAAGATGCTGCCTCCAGGAACTGTACCAGACAGAGGAGAAATACACAGACACACTTGGATCTATCTGTCAGGTAACAACAGGCGTGAACATAAAGAGGTGCATAGTGTGCCACTGCATGAGGGCCCTGGGCCCCGTTTAGCCAACAGGAACCCTTACAGGGGCCCTAAGCAAGTTACTTCTACACAGGGGCCCACTGTTGGCTACATCCGTCACTAGGTAACAAGATATGTAACAGTTGATAAAGCATGTTGTAAATACAAAAAAAAAATAACTTTCTGGATAAAAGAGTTGCACAGTTCTTCCCACACCTACAAATATACTACCCTGTCTTTACCACACACATATCCTCACTCCATTAACACTTCTTAGCAGTCCTCCCCACACATTTCAACACAGAATCCATTCCCACACTCATTTAGTAAAATAAATAGTTTGCATTCTGTTTAGCCTTCATTCTGTTCATTGTGTTATCAATCTTTGTAGCCATTTTCTTAACTCCAATCCCATAGGCTTTCCTTCCTTCATACCATAATACTATCAAAAGCATAATGACTGCTGGTCTTGTAAACATGAAACTAGGATGTTCTTTTTTTCAGTTCTTTATGAAGCCCCTTCAGATGTTCCTCAGTGAAAGTGAAATGACTGCAATCTTCATCAACATAGAGGTGACTATATGCTGAACATGAAATAGCTGTCCTTGGTGTATGTGTGTGTTCTTATTTGAAAAAATAATGGTCCACCCATGTTCTTAGTCTTTACTCTTCCTTTTTTACACAGAAGAAGATAAAGGCAAATTTAATGTCCTAACACCCAGTATTACCTACCAGTATTTTACCCTGTAAAATAGGAATGTGGCCTGTACTGATGGTCCATACCATACATGTTATGGACCCAGAAGGCCTACCCAATACAGGCTGTGTGAAGGAAATTACAGGGGGCGGATCCATGACTAATCACCCTGCACATGAATAGAGAGCAGCAGTGGCTGGTCTTTATTACAGGAAGCTGTACAACAGCAAAGTTTCACAATCTATAATATTAGTGGAAAGCTCACTTCTGCTTGTCATTGTCCCCAGAGCTTAACATTTCTCATTTACTTCAGCCCTTATCAAACGGGGATTAAAAGTAGGTAAAACAGGTCCCCACCTGATTTGACAGAAATTTGATGTAATAAAATAGTAAAATAAATGCTACCAAATGTAGAATTATTTTTTAACAAAACTAAATGTATCCAAGTTAAAACATGACTGGACAGTCTTAAACCCACAACTAAATGCATGTAAGGCATTTAAGGCTGTATCACTAACCAAAATATCAGGAACAAAGCAGATTCTGATCAACTAGAATACAAGTTTGAGGCTGGGGGAGTGGACTGTGTCAGGCAATGTCTACACATGATGGTCAGACTGGATAACTGAAAGAAAGAAAAGTAAAGAGCTGAAAGGGGGGGTCATTGACAGCACAAATCAGTGAGAAAAGGTTTGATGATGATTGTAGTTCATCAGATAGGAAATAAGGTGGGCTCAAGAAACCTGCTGTAGCTTTTATTGCTTCTTGTATGAAAGGTGCAGTGTGCTGGGAAATCAGACAATTTGCTTTAATGCCAGGAGAGGAATAATTACAAGTTTGGAAGAAGAAACTCTAGGCTAATATGTGTTTGTATGCTGTTTTGATAAAAAAAAAAAAAAATAATAAAAGAGCTATATAGAGCTGTATTATAAATCAAAAATATGTCTAAATTCACAATTTGAGGCTGAAACAAATCTACTGAAACCTTTTGTACCAATTATGCATAAAGTATTTCTTGCATGAATTCGCAATTTGCAAAATGATACGATTTTTCCTAAAGATAACATACTTGGATTATCAAAACTGGCAGAACAGTTACTTATTTTGAAGTTCCAGTTGCCTCCTGTTGACTTGGAAATAAAGAGTAGGCAGCTTGTAATAGATATGGTTTCCTGTGCAGTGGAAACAGATCTGCCCCCAAGTCTTAAGTAAGAAATACAATATTTACAATTCTTTCCAAAAAAGAGGGGAGGTCTTCTTCTGTTAAAGAAGCATCTTGGGATGTTCCTTAACTATGTCTAAGTTTGGACTCTGTTCTTCCACTGAACACACTGGACAAATAGTCACACACGATAAAGTAGAGCCCAAAACTAACAAGAATAATGCTCATCAGAACTGGACTCCACATAATACAAGGAAATTGCCTTCTTGGGAATAGTGGGATGGATCGAACAGATGTTTTATAAAGGTTTTTGCATTATTTGTTACCCTTGTCTGGATACTGTTCTTTAGCATAGAGAAAAATATGCTGGCTATATTTTAATAATACGTGCAGCAGCGCTGTTGCTGACAGTTTGATCTCTGTCTGTTTCAGGACCTAAGAAAACTTCATCAAGACTTTCTGGCAGAAATGAAGTCATGCATCTTGCCAAAAACCACTCAGAATTTGTATCAAGTGTTTCTTCGCAATAAGGAGAAGTAAGATCTCTACATTAGTAAAATATACTCATTAATAAGACATGTTCTACCGTTCTAAAATGTTTCTTCCTCCTTATTAGGTTTATATAATTTATGTTACTATCCATGTATGTGTAAACTTTCATAAGAATCAGTAGGTGTTCCTTTTCTTCAGGTTAGATGAATATAAAGTAGCTTTTACTACTTTATGGATACAAATGTTTGGACTATTCAGCTTTCACACAGACATACAATAAAGGTTTCAATGGCTCTGTTATGAGAAAAGTATGGGGATGTTGCCTGGCAGGGTCTATCTTCAATGTCTATATATTTCCTACAGAACAGAGCCTCAGAAAGCCTTGAAGCCAAAGCATTTACCTAACTATCAGGGAACTAACAATTTTAAAGCAAAAGCTGCCCCCAACTTTTCTCAGAATTGTCACTTTAATTTGACATAATTCACATATTAGTAATACGTTTAAGAGGCTAAAATTAAAACCTATGTGGCTCAGAGCTAATGTTAAAAAAGCCAAAAAGAACATAAAGAACAAGAAAAAGAGAGAGGAAAAATGAGGAGAGATTAGCTGAACGGAATCTATTCTCCCTTGAGAAGAGATGTTTAGGAGGGGATATGATCACCCTGTATAAATATATAAACGGTCCATATAGAGAACTCTCTTCACTTTGAGATCATTACAAAGAACAAGAGGGCACTCTTTGCGTCTGGAGGAAAAGAAGTTTAAGCTCTGAATAAGGAAGGGATTCTTCACTGTAAGGTCTGTGAAAATGTGTAATCGGCTCCCTCAGGAAGTAGTTTCAGCAACTTCTATAGATTGCTTTAAGAAAAAGCTGGATGTTTTTCTAGAAGCACAGAACATAACTGGGTATTAAGGCTTTAAAGTAAAAATAACAGTGACTGTTGATCCAGGGAACATCCGATTGCCTCATGGAATCAGGAAGGAATATTTTTTCCCCTGTTGAAGCAAATTGTATAAGGGTGTTTTTTTGCCTTCCTCTGGACCAACTATGTCCTATAGGGTTTTATATCTTAGATATGTTTTTCCTAGTGGTTGAACTTGATGGACTTATGTCTTTTTTCAACCTAACCTACTATGTAACATATACAGTTAATTCACTACATCACTTGTACAAAATTATGTTTACACATTTGTAATATCTGTATGTATATATATATATATATATATTTATTTTTTTATTTATATATACGTTCTGTCACCTAGTGGCAATTATTAAAAAACACAATAATTAACAACATAAATGCTATACCTTTCTCCATCTATTCAAATGAAAATACAGCCGAACCTCTACTAAATTAATAAGCAAAACATGTATAAATAAAGCCCCTAGCCTTCTTTTTTAATGAAATATTTTTTTAATGAAATATAATATGAAACAATATGAATATATTATGTTTATACCTAAACATACGGTATCTCTATCCTACAGGTTTCTAATTTATGGTCCATATTGTAGTCAAGTGGAATCTGCCTCTAAAATATTGGAACAGACATCACAGGATCATGAGGATGTCAGGATGAAACTTGAGGTAATTAGTGGTGAAAAACAGAATGTGTAGTTCATTGCTCATTATTTTTTGTTAATTAATATATATATATATATATATATATATATATATATATATATACACAAAAAAAAACAAAGGTAAAAAAAATGTATATTAGCATAGAACTATGCTAAATATTAATCAGAGCAGAGGTGCTTCCCTTTGCCTGGTCTGCAGAATCTATGCTGGCAATGTTGATTTGGGGATGACTCCACTTGATAGAGTAGCCATACAGGTAAATCCAGCTTTATAACATGAAAGTGCTATACAGTACAGTTCTGTGGGACTTCATAATTGTTCTGGGCATCTGAGAATCTGAGACTGAAGGTATGTCAAATGTTTGCACACACATTTTACTGACGAGGCACTTTCTGATATTCACCATTCTCTGCACTGCTGGAAAGTAAAGAGTGTTTTCAGTGAGCATATATTTTCATTTGTGTATCTTTTAATAAACTAGCTTTTGCACTTGCACATTTTTAATACATCAAAGTAGTTTTTACATTTCTGACACTCACTTTTATATTAATAATAAAAATAATAATTTTAACTACTGTTTTTTTTAAATACTTAGGAGTCTAATAACATTGTTACACAGTATTTATATAGCACCATGATATTACGGAGTGCTGTACAAAGTTGATAGTCATGTCACTAACTGTCCCTCAAAGGAGCTCACAATCTAATGTCCCTACCATATGTCATTAATGTAGTCTAAAGTCAATTTTGAGGAGAGGCCAATTAACCTTACTGCATGTTTTTGGGATGTGGGAGCAAACCGGAGTACCAAGAAGAAACCCACGCAGACACGGGGAGAACCTGCAAACTCCATGCAGATAGTGTCCTGTCCGAGATTTGAATCTGGGACCTAGCGCTGCAAAGGCAAGAGTGCTACCTCTGAGCCACCATGCTGCTCATAGATGTTTTATATATTAGATGTTTTCACCCATGATTCATCCAAATTTTAACCAAAATATACACATTTCATTTTCAGTTTATTTTAAAATGTATAAATGATTCAAAATGTTTCTAATAGGAGTCAATGTGAAAATTCTAAATGCATACATTTTGGATAATGTGGCTGAATCTTGATGAAAACATTTATAAATAGATCCCCCTATTGTTATTTTAGATAAAAATGAAATGTTATTCTATTATGACACTAAAATGACATTCCTGGCAGAAAGCATATGTTTTTTGTTTTTCTCATCTCATGTTATCTGGTTCCCTCAGTTTTCCCCTTGCAATGTTACTAGGCTCATTTTAAAAATGTCACCTAACATTATCATATATGAAAAAAGCCCTAAGTGGGTATTATGTATCACTGGTTTTTCAGGAATGTTCTAAAAGAGCCAACAATGGTCGGTTTTCCTTGCGGGATTTGCTGATGGTGCCAATGCAACGAGTTTTGAAATACCATCTTTTGCTGCAGGTAGTGCTATTTGTTTATTGTAAGTAATGTCAACTTAACTGCATATGGTCCAAGTCCCTAAATCGATTCTTCCATACAGGAGCTGGTAAAACACACGGCTGAGCCAACAGAGAAGGAGAACTTGAAGCAAGCACTGGATGCCATGAGGGTAAAATCACTCTAATACTCACCATAAATCCTGATGATAACATTACAACACAGCATTTAGAACATATTTATGCATATAGGTTATGTGAGTAATAGTTTATAAAGAAAATCTATAATGTGTATATAAAATTAATAAATATCAAAAATATAATTTTTACTAGTGTAAATATTTACAACAATTTATTTAAAACAACTACTCAATAGTGATGTTAGCCAAAATGTTTAACAAATCCTTGGTTTTACAATTGTGTGTGTAGTTTATTTATAATATTGTATATGTCATTTCTTCCTAGGATTTGGCCCAATGTATTAATGAGGTGAAAAGGGATAATGAAACATTGAAACAGCTTACTACCTTCCAGTTATCTATTGAACAATTGGTAAGCTTGTAATGATGAATTCCTCATATCAGCGTGCCTAAAATGTAAACATCCTTGCAATTCCCCTGGGGCAATGTCTTTAGGGTCCATGTATTTCAATGACAGTATTTTATTTTGCATTAGGAAATGTCATATTCACTGCTTTATAAATAGACCCCTTAGAGTTTGATATAAATGTAAAAATGACACTCTGTTGGATGCAGAGCTTTTGGATATTGTACTGCGTGATGCTGAAGGAAGGGGTAATTCCAGAGGTCTGTGCTTAGAGAACCCATTGCTGATTGAGCTGAGATCTCACAACAAATGCACAAATTGTGATTCCTTCTTGAGCTCAGGATAGGTTCACAGTTTCTCTTAATTTGGACAGAGCATCAGATATTTAGTTTTTGACACCTTCATACATGCTAATGTATAATGTGTAATAATTGCACTTACACGTACAGAGATTTAGTTCTTCTTTTGTAGATTGTAATACTTTCCCAGACAGTGCAAAAATCTGCTTTTCTGTACAGAAGTATGAAAACATTTTTATTTAGAGTCAGAATCTTCTTCCCTGATTGAAATGTATCTATTGGTTGAACTAAATGGACTTTTTTCTTTATTTAACATTTTTCTTTTTTCAAACTGACCATAGATACTGGCTCAGATTTGACATAATGGTAAAAATTCTGGTATCTTTAAAGTTTGTGGTTGTGTTCACAAATGTCTGGCACCTCCAGCTGCATCTTCTGAACTGGTAACTTGCTATAAAATTACAATTATAAAGTCTAATCTCTGCCCAGACCAAGCCAATTAAACTGCATTGGAGATGTGTTGGAGAGTGTTGGAGATGTACATTTGTTAATGAACATTAGTTATAACTACAGAAAGTTCAAACTCATAGAAAATATTGCAACTCAAAAAGCAGCATAAATAAATTGAATGAGATTTCCTCAGGGATACGAATAGGATGGAAGAAAAGGGTTGCAAAAATTAAACATCAGATTAAGGAAATAGTTTGTGCATTGTTTTATTAGTTTACCCCTGAGTGTTCTCACGCTTTGTTTTCTGTGAATCAACATTTTCATCCAAATTGATTTGTTTTTTTAGGCAGATTCTCTTGCACTATATGGAAGACCAAAGACAGATGGTGAATTGAAGATCATTACTTTCGAGAAAAAGTCAAAACTGGACAGGTAAACAAGAATTTATCCTAATATTCACAGTGACTTCAAATTGGTGAAACTTGATTAAGATTATCAGTAATCAGAAGAGTGATACGAAGTTGCAGAAGAAAAAAAATATATAATGACAGTAAGAAACCAAAAAAGTATTATTGTCAGTCATCTCTTTAGAAAAGATGCAAATGAGGCAAATGCAGGCAACTTGTGGTACAAAGACATAAATTAAGAAATTAGGCCTTCTTTTCTGGAGTATAGTTGTCAGTTTGATCAGCTAAAGGATTTCCCTAAAAGAATACACTGTGCACTACATCTGACAATGCTTATCTAGAATATTTATGGACACTGTCTTAAGCTGCGTACACACGTGCAACTTTTGTCGTTGGAAAGAATCTTTCACGATCCTTTCCAACGACAAGGGAGTGCACGATGCATGAACGGTGCTGTACATACAGCACCGTTCTTGCTCTATAGAGAGGGGAGGGGGAGAGCGACGGAGCGGCTCTCCCCTTCCCTTTCATTAGGATCAGTTGTCGTCCATCGTCCGTGGATCCGGCAGGACGGTCGTTCGGACGATGGACGACACCGACTGTACACAGGGCAGATTTTCGCCTGATATTTGGCCGATGCCGATTATCGGGCGATAAAAATCTGACGTGTGTACGCAGCTTAACCCAAGGATTCTGTTCATACAAAATGTGTCTGCTGTCCATAGGCATCAGTCAGATGCTTCTCTCTTTCTAACTTTCACAGAAAGATTACATATCACATCTCATATTGCTTTTCACTAAACAGATACTTTTGTTACACATATTAATCTTTTGACCTAATATTGTAAATATTTCAATGCCATATGCATTATGATGCAATGTAGTGCAAAGAAGAAGCTGTTCACTAGCCTACAGCCCAGTTAGTCTACTTGCACTTTACTGCTGTACCTATAAAATAGAATACAATGAATATATGTCTTACTATTTGTTTCCAAAACCTTATGTTCTGTCTGGTATTTCATCACAAAAATTAAGTACATCATCATGTTATTAACCCCTCCTGCCTCCTCTAAAGCCATCTCTAAATTTTATTGATTCTTACGAGCTGACTTGGACTAATCTGCCGCCAAAATGGGCGTGGTGGGATGGCGACAATATTTCCCTAATTTACAGATGTACAATGCTTACTGGAAAGCCATACCTGCTGTGCAACACTTAGAAATGTTTTTTCCACTTCTCCGCAAAACTTATACTTTCCGTAAAACATCCCATCAAATAGGACTCTTAGAGACTGATGTTTGTCTCAAATGCGGGGCCCACGTGGCAACTCTTTATCACAATCCGTGGGAATGCCCAGTTATAAAGCGTTTCTGCCATCAATTGACCTACATCCAAACCCACCTATTAAACTATTTGCCTCTTACTCCTGAATAGGCTATTTTTGGTATGTCGAAAGGTTCTCATGTTCGTTTTTACAGGGGAGCAAGGCAATTGGCGTTCCTACTCCCAACAGTGGGTAAACATAAAATTTACATTGCTGACTGACCCCTACCCCCCCGGTACACCTCTTTTTAGTAAAGTTGCAACAAATATTTAAAATGGAATGAACAAAGCCCTCCCTAGACACAAAGGGCCTGTTTTACTAAAGCTCTTTATGTCTGGAGATGATACACTTTTATCAGTGAAGCTGGGTGATCCAGCAATCCTGGAATGGATTTCTTCAAAGTAATTTGCTATTTGCTAGCATTTGAATCCTGCACCAGATCCATTCCAGGTTTGCTGGATCGCCCAGCATCACTAATGAAAGTGTATCCTCTCCCGCCTTGGGGAGCTTTATTAAATCAGGCCCAAAGCTTTTCTTTTAAACCTGGGAAAGCTTTATTATTACACTCAATAAACTTACTAAAACACAGTTTAACAATTGTTTCCATGGTACCTTGAAAGAATGATGGAAGATCATCCTCCCATAGGTCTAGAATAAATTCCTGGCTTTCTTCTTCTCTACACAAGTAAAAATAAAGGCTAAACTGTTCCTTTTTTTTTCTTCAATTGGGCTTATATCAGTTATAGTAATGTCTGTAATTTTGATTACCTATGCTCCATATATTTGTTTCTTTTTGCCTATGTTAGTTTTGGATTATGTATGTATATGGTATTTCCACTGTTTAACCACAATAAAATTATTTACACTGTTACTTATGCAGATCTCTTTTTATGAAACTTTCAGGTATGCCTTTCTTCTGGACCGAGCACTACTAATATGTAAGAGGAAAGGAGATACATATGACCTGAAGGAATTTATAAAACTTCAGAATTATGAAATACGTGATGATAACTATGGAGAACGCGACAATAAAAAGGTAGAGAGTCATCAACAGTATCTTCTTTAATAGTTAACTTATTAGTTAGAAGGAAACATCCTTTAGAAACTTAGCTTCTCTTTCTGTCCTATTTATAAGGAATTTCCTGTTTGAATACAGTGGGTTTTAATAACATTGTAATTTGATGCATTTTGATGTTGTCTATACATATAATTAGATACACAAATGTGTTTTGCTTTCTTTTTAGAGGTTTCAAGAAGTTAGTAATTCCAATTAATGAACTGATATGAACCCAAATGTGAACATGACAACCACAATTACTGAAGACTGAGAATCATAAAACCTGTGATTTCATCAAACCAATATAATCATATATAATGTTATCTTTCAGTGGTGTCACATGTTCTATCTGATTGATCCCCGAGCCTGCATAGGATATGAACTGTATTTCAAGACAAGAGAACTGAAAAAAAAATGGATGGAGCAATTTGAAATGGCTATGTAAGTGTGTAATAGCAAGGTATCTTAATATACTGAAAAGTACACTTACTATTAATGTTAGTATGTATATGTAAGTTTAACTAACCAGTTGTATTGTGTCATTGGGTCTGATTTGTTGAAGCTCTCCAAGGCCGGAGAGGATACACTTTTATCAGTGAAGCTGGGTGATCCAGCAAACCTAAAATGGATCTGGTCTAGGATTCAAAACATTTTCTAGCAAATTGCAAATTACTTTGAAAAAATCCAGTCCAGGTTTGCTGTGTCACCCAGCTTCACTGATGAAAGTGTATCTTCTCCGGCCTTGGAGAGATTAAATAACTCAGGCCTGTTGTGTCCTTTCCGGAGAAATGTGTCACCTTGTGGCTTCATATATGATTTGGATACCCCTTCTTTGAGATTTATTTAATTTACCACATACACTGACTTATTCACCTGGGAGTTTTGAGGGCTGCTGCCAATGTTCGTGTGCTCCTGTGCCTTTGCCATTATACAAAACTGAACTTTCAAACTGTCCCACATAGGAGCAACAGTGTGTAGTACTAGTATTTCTTTTCTTACAGATCCAACATTCACCCGGAGCATGCTCATGCAAATGGACATGATTTTCAGATGTATTCTTTTGAAAGCACATCTACATGCAAAGCCTGTCAAATGCTGTTAAGGTAAAACAAGAAGAAGCATGTGATGAACCACTTACTGCTCCACTGTCATCTAGTCTTACATGCTCTTCTTTGGCACATACAGGGGAATATTTTTCCAGGGATATAGATGTTCCAGTTGCAGAGCTCCTGCTCACAAGGAATGTTTGGGCCGAGTGCCATGCTGTGGGAGGCAAGGTGAGAGACCAGTTGTAAACAAAAGATTTCTATACAAATAACCAGGTACCATAGATTGGAAAGATTATTATTATTATTATTATGGACATTCTCAGGCATGATATGTATAATAACGTTGGTACAGCAGGTCTATTTAATTTGAATATTGATTTTTCCAGGCAGCTGGATTCAGAGTCAGACCATACTAAATTGGTATAAATATTCAGTGTCCCCTTCTCTTTGGTCACATAGCCTGTAAGCATGATACTAAATGTTACTTTACTGCACAAAGACATTAAAGGTGAATATTTTTGAATTACCAACACAGATGCAGTTATGGTAATTGGCTTCCCCCTAAAACAAAATTGCCCTTAGACTGTTTTAAAGACATATGACTATGAAAGGGAAATTAGATTGTGAGCTCCTTTGAGGGACAGCTAGTGACACGACTATGAACTTTGTAAACCTCTGCGTAATATGTCGGTGCTATATAAAAACGATGTAATAATAATTTGGTCTAAGTGTACTTTGAGAAAACCCACTTTTGGCTCACCTTGTGTGCCTATAAAGTCTAATTTTGTTAAAGTGATACTTAGTCTAACTGAGGTAGGTGGAAAGCAGTAGAAGACAGTTGGTCTAAAAGAAAAGAGAGTATGAATTTAGCCCTGATAACAGGGTCCAAACATGCCCAGGTCTAGTGGTTTTCCAGTGGCGCTGCACAGACATGCTTTTTCCATGATCACAATACATGCAGTCAGCCCTAAATGGGTTCTGCACCACATACAACATCATGCAGACAAGGTCTTACTGGCTGCATGCTTTTTATTGTTCCAGACACCCTATATACACTCTTAATTGCATTATTAATTAATGTTATTGTTTATGTTGTTGTTTTAAAACAACTTTATTGTTTTTCTAGATGGTGGTGCATATTCTTCAAAAAAGGTAAATAATAGCCCTTATAAGACCAGTAAGACGGAGTTTATTAAAATAGTGCTTGTGTGTTGGTGTTGTTAGAGTAAACAGAGGCAGAATACAATAAAATCAGAGAAAAAAGCATTTCTTTCAATGTGAACGTAGGTAACTGCATACGTGGAGCAGAAGAGAAGATAAAAGATGATTACATAATGATATCACATTTGATGGAATGTTTTTTTCAAAGTAAATTATGGGACACTGAAAGGAGTTTTTTAAGCAGAAAGAAAAAAACAAGTAATAGATTTGGGTAATAGTGAAATGATGATATATTTAACAAAAGGCATTAGTGATAACATAAATATGTAATTTGCATTCTCAGCAGGGTCGTGGACCTTCAAATAAAAGACCAGAGAAAAGTAAGTTGTTTTAAAAAAACATATAATACGTGTATGTCTGCTTGTAATGTATTCTGCTTTATTATGACAGTCCACACCTCAGATACAACCAAAATTTATAATATTAACTTTTTCAATCAGAAACGATCTTAATTGTGTTGTCATAATTGTAATAGTTTATACCATTGTACTAGTAATATAGGAAACTGCTGGTACCTTGGTTCCCATTTTTTGACAGAGAAGGTGCTTTATGCAAACAGATACGCGCCAGATTTTGTGCCACTGGCCTAAACCAAAGAGAAGGGTGTAGTAGCTCCTGGTCCAGAATTTGCATGAAAAGACAGATCACTCATTGCCCATAGTTTCTGAGTGTGTTTCTTCCTATGGCTTCACTGCTGGCAATATGACTGCTCACAGATAAACTGGGACTAATTCCTAAATATATCAGAATGTGTCTTTTAATTACAGGCCTTACAAAGATGGAAACATGTCAGGAGTACTTTGGAATTCCTCCACCACCTATTGCATTTGGTCCGGCACTAAAAATGCAAAAAGGGGATGTTATAGAACTGACAAAAGCAGAAGCTGAGCAGAACTGGTGGGAGGTATGTGATTTCTAGTTGCCCTGTGCTTTGTTGTGTTGTGTCATTTCATCCTCGCATATCTCTGTTGTCAATTCATCTTTTTATCATTTCAGTTATTTTACTACTAGGTGGTAGTTGCTTCCTGCCATTTCAGCCATCTATTATTTATCATTGTAATCATGTGAGAACACTAGAAATTGCTTTAAACTCAGATTAGTCAAAAAGGGACAACAATTCCCATTTGGGAACAGAGGTAGAATTGTCATATCTAATGGGTTTAAAAGGTCAATGAGTTGAAAAGTGTAGTAACATGTAGCAACCACACAGAAATATGTTATTGTTGTGCTTTGTAAAAGCTAAAATCTACGTGCTGTGGATAACTTTATTTTTTCAGGCTTCACAAATTTAACAACCTTAATTGTCTGTTTTAGGGGCGCAATACTTCAACAAATGATCTGGGTTTCTTCCCATGCAGTCACGTGAAGCCCTATAGATATGTAAGTCATAGGAACTCTCGCACTTTTCAGTTGTAAAGAAAATGTTTATTTTTGATGGCGCATGTTGCTTTTTTATATTAACCTTTAGATGTAATTGTATCAATGACAATGACAATTTCAGTTGGTACATTTAGTACTGGAATATAAAATTTTATATGGTTTAAATTGATTTTTTATTATTTTCTCTACATATTGTTTTAATATATCAATGAATCCCACAGGAAGTGCTTGTTAACATATAGTATATGGCCTTTTAGCAAATGTTGCTTGTAATATCTAGGTAAAAATAAACGTGTTGTATTATACTACTTCTAATTAAGATTTTGACATTTCTTCAACAGCATCCAGTATCTGATTTATCATTATTTTCCTGGTAAGTTGGAGCTTTTATTGTATAGGATCTTAAACACATCCTTTAAAGATAGATGTGATACAAAAATGATAAAACACTCAAATATATTAACCTTATTTTAAGTGAAAGCAAGTTACCTAAAAAAGTGGTGGCAAACATTAAAGCTTGGTAAAAGACTGATAAAACCTTCAACAATGCTACAGTCAGTACTTTCATTTATGTTCGTACTTAGCACTTCCACACTAAAGCTGAAGAGTGTTCTGGTGGAGACCCCTGCCTTTATTTTTTTCATACCTACCTTTTTTTTAGAATTTTTGGTCCAATAAATGCTTTGTAAATATTTCCAGAATTTGATGCAACGTAAGCTCTCTCAGTTTGATACAGTTTTACCTGTTGCAGTCTTTAATGGTAGGCAATGTTTTAGCCATACCCCTGTAAATGGTAACAGACATGATGGTGGAGTGGACATTCTCTGTCCTTTTTAGCAGCTCTTTCTTCTAAACATACATGAACAAAACTATTGATTTTGCTACCGTCTCAATTTACTTTTGCTTGGGGTTAATATTCATTTCTGTTCTAAAATGTTTTATGCACATTTGCTCAACAACCACTTCCTGTCATCTTCATCTCAAAAACATATCTTGCATCTGTCCTGTCCTCATGCACACCATTTCTAATAAGCTATTACACATCATAATTATATTCCGCCTTAGTATTTATAACACTCCCATCTGTGGTATGTGGTATGAACTAAAAGATCAGCACCTGTCCAATCCATACAGAACTCTCCTGCTTGATTCATCAACCTCTCTTCCTGCTCCCCAATTGTTGTTTCCCTTTGCCAAGCCCTTTGCTGGACACTAAATACCCAGAGGATCTCATTTACCCTCCTAACTCGAACCTACAAAACACATACATCTCCTGTCCACTAGAATTTCTTCTTCATATTTTCCTATGTAGGAATTCTCACAAGATTCTCTTATAATATGAATTTCTTTTTCAAAAAACACAACACAACTTGGAGATATTAAACCTTTATATTCAACCCTTTAAACCTTTATGTGCACGCTCATCTATTTAGACAAGCATACAAACTGATTTAGGTCACCCCTTCTGCCCACTGACTATGCTGTGCTTACAGCAGCATCTGAGTCAGGAAATCACCACCTTTGGATATACAGCTTACTCACTCATTGCCTTACCTTTTGTTTCCTCCCTTTACTTTTAGGTTGTAACCTTACAGTGGCAGGGCTCTCTACTTCATGTTTATTGCAATTTGCTGTAAACTTTAACATTATGTTTTTCGTTAGTCATTGTGACTTCTATGTTGTCCTCCACTTCTGTATTATGCACCCATGTTTGTTTCTTATTCTGTACAGCACCAGCGAAGGTGATGGCACTATAAAATGTAAATAAAATACACAAAGAATCAATTATAATAAATAAAAGCACAGTGGTTGCTATAATAAAAGTTGTTGGTATAATAATTAAAAGCAATGTAAGTGGTTGGTAACCTTACCACTAATACAACCAGAAAAAAAAGGCTTTTTTATTTCCTAGTGGAAACCCCTGTGTAATGCAAATTATCTGGCAATGATATATTATCCTATACAGGAAACAGCACATTGAAACTTTTAGTTTTACCTTAGTTATTTGTTACATGTGATGAACCTGTAGGTTTTTTTAAATACATTTTAAATAAAAAATATAATGTTTGGAAATTATCTGCTGTGCTTTAAAGGTATGCTGGTGCCATGGAAAGAAAAGAAGCAGAAATGCTATTGGCCAGTCGTTCTGATGGCACTTTCTTGATCAGACAGAGAGTAAAAGACTCAGGAGAGTTTGCAATAAGTCTCAAGTAAGTAAACTGTTGTACATATTTATATCTTTTTTTTAAAGTTGATTCTGAGTGAGTTTACAAGCCTTTCTGCCATATTGCCCCACCTACTAGATTGTAAGCTCTTCGGGGCAGGGTCCTCTCCTCCTGTATCACTGTCTGTATTAGTCTGTCATTTGCAATCCCTATTTAATGTACAGCGCTGCGTAATATGTTGGCGCTATATAAATCCTGTTTATTAATAATAATAATAATAATAATATTGCCAATTCTACACAGGATGCCTTCATTTAAAGCTCAGAGGGGTCTTTTGTCTATCACAATTCATCATTTATAACCTCATCACCAAAACTTCTGGCATACTAGTATCACCTGATGTCTTATACCCCTTACCAAGGTTTATACCAAGGTCTTATAACAAGGTTTGACCCCTTACAAAACAGCAGTGGAAGGCAGGCACCATCTTGTCCCTGATCACATAATCTCCTCCTTCCTTATGACATCTCATTGTCTTTTTGGGTCTAGTCACATTTGCCCTAATAACTCTCTTACTATGCTTAGGTTTAACCAGGAAATAAAGCACATGAAAGTAACTGTTCAGGAAGGACTCTGGAGACTCACAGAGAAGAAAGGCTTCAAGGGGCTTCCAGTAAGTAAACCACTACCTACCCAAATGCTGTCTGAACTCTGTTCAAAATTAGAAAATTCCGTTAAAGATATATCAGCTTACTACACACACATACAAAAATAAGACATCACCTAAGGATGTGTTGCTCAAAACAACAATATAAAAAGTGAGTTAAAAGAAATAAGTACATGTACATATTTGTATTGAAAATGAAGGGAAACCTGAGCTTCTACATAACAGCTGATGGGTTATGTATTGGTGGAGATGTGAGTGGGCTCTGGCAACATCAATAATGAGAAGGGCTATCATCAGCCTACACTTCCAAATTTGTTGACTACACTGTGAACATCACGCAAGCACAGTAGTAGTGTCATTAGTAGGGAAAGTAGGACCCACATTTCCATGGAACATGGAAGCCACTAAATACTAATGCAAGAACAAAAGGAAAAGAGAATAACATGACCATGATTTAAAAAAAACTAATTTTTAATGCCACCTGGTATTAAATTATTATTAGTAGCATTCCAACTTTGGGCCTGATTCATTAATGTTCTCCAAGGCTGGAGAGGATACACTTTCATCAGTGAAGCTGGGTGATCCAGCAAACCTGGAACAGATCTGATCCAGGATTGAAAACATTTGCTAGCAAATAGCAAATTACTTTATATAAATCCATTCCAGGTTTGCTGGATCATCCTGCTTCACTGATGAAAGTGTATCTTATCCAGATTTTGAGAGCTTTAATAAATCAGGCCCTTTATTCTTACATAAATGTTGTAAACCAAAATTTTGATCCAGTGATCCAAAGTCCCATTAATTTAATGAGTGATAGTCATGATGATGTCAATTCTGACAACTATAGCTCAATATATCAGTATTTATAATTATCAAATGGGATCGGGATGAGGTTTTAAAAACAAAAACAGATACTGTGTCTTTGCCTAAACATCAAAGTATGGTTCATTTATTAAAGTGTAACAAACCAAACTGTGAAGTTGACTTAAGAACGTACTGGTATACAAACCATTTACTCATTTTATATTATATTTCTTGTAGGAATTAGTTGGGTTTTACCAACATAACTCATTAAGAGATTGCTTTAAGCTTTTGGATACAATGCTACAGTTCCCTTTCAAAGAACCAGAGAGGAAAGAAAACCCTAGAATGGCAGTAGGTATGAAAAAACATATTTACAATTTATGGAAAATAGATACTACAGATAATGACAAGACAACCTGCGTGCATATAATGATAGGAAAAAATTACATTTAGGAACAATTATTTACCACCATTGATTAAACAGTTAAGTTGATTAGATATTCCATGGAGCAGATATGGAAAATGTTGTCTATGGATGCCCTCACTTTTTTAGAGGGATTAACTACCAATATAGTCCTAGTTTTGAAGTAGAAACATGTTTATATTTGTTAATTTGTTAATCAAAAATCTTTGATATAAAATCTAATAATAGATAAGAGGATGAAGTACTTTGGATCTGCTCGAGCACGTTATGACTTCTGTGCAAGAGACAGAACTGAACTCAGTTTGAAGGAAGGAGACATCATCAAGATTCTCAGCAAGAAAGGACACCAGGGTTGGTGGAAAGGAGAAGTTTATGGCAAGGTAAGATAGTGACTATACACAACTATTGCAGGTAGAGCCTTGAAATCCTGTATTATACAATTGTTTTTCTTGAGATGGATGTGGCTTTAGTTTAGCAGCAAATTCAGATACATATATTTTTATTTCTGTAAAATATTAGAAAATAAATCTTCTTGTTGTTCATCCTTGATGCAACATGCAAATTTTGCATATCCTTAAATATAATCAAGAAAATCCTCTAAATTAAATCAGAATAATGCCACTTGTATGTAATGTAGAGAAATTTGTAACAATAAATTGCAACACACACTGTGTTTTTACGGATTTGCTACAAAACGCTTTTAGGGAGGTCTGTGTAGCAATATCACAATCAAATGGTGTAAATTCCTGGTTTGGGCGCTGGACCGTGGTTGTCACTGACAGCACGTGGTCCAAGTACTAATGTTGTTGGGGGCCATAGAAGCCACCAAGTCTAGGTGCCTTTCTAAAGCAGTGGTGAGATGAACAGGCACTGTGCAGGTCTGTGCCACATTAATTGGTTAAACTTATTGTCTCCACCAAGTTCAGTGTGCATCAGATCACTGCATCCTCCGAGAGTAAATCATGATCTCTTGCAAACACTGTATGCATCAGATAGCGGTCCCGCCAAGTTCTGTATGAATTAGATGTTTGTCCTCTTCGGGTTCATTATAGAAAAGACTGTCACCTTCAAGTTTAATATTGATCAGACTGTTGTTTCCTCTAAATTAAATTTCTTAGAATGCATCTGAATACTGTGCTCTTCTAGTTTAGTGTGCACCAGACTATTGTCCCCTCTGTACATACACTACACAATGTCCCCTCCCCTATGTACACACGTCAGATAATTGTCGCCCAAGATGAGCAGTCATGCTTGTCTTGGGTGACAATCTGACGTGTACAGCTTGAGCTTTTAGTGTAGTGGTTGTTTAACCTTGTAGAAGCTCCAGTGGTTTCATGTAATAGACTAATCAGCAAGCCAGCCCCTATGTGGAAGCATTGGATATTTGCTTTGCTTGAATTTAGTATGTGGTTAATTTTGAGTCAATTAGTTGGATGCAATGCAAGCTTGTGCAGGGTTTAACCCTATCACTTCTAGATTAATAATCATTTAAAAGGTATTGCATATTGCATGCATATTATTTACAATTATATTTTTTTTTCAGATCGGTTGGTTCCCCTCAAATTATGTTGATGACGACTTTTCAGAGTACTGTTGAATGATAAAAAAAAATAACCCAATGAGATATGCAGACCAAGTGAAACTTCTGAAAATAGAATAATTATTTTGTAAAGTATTTAAGGACTTGCTGTGATGACATGTGGAGATCAAACTTCTTGGTGAAATTGTGTAAAGTCACCATTAGTAAAATATTGAAGACATTTTCCTGCTGTTTTCATTCAGCTAATGCCTTGGACTTCTAGGAATTTTATCACGTTTTATTTTTTGTGTACATCTTCATGAAGTGCTTTAAAGTATTCCAGTCATAAGCTGATTTTTTTTAACTTTCTAAAGCTTTTATAACCAGTAAATAATACACTTTGCACAAAACAAAGGTGCAAGCAGTGGAGCAAATATTCCGCTGTCTGACACAAGTAATATATTTCCAACCTATTATCATTCACAATAAGCAAAAAGTAATCTCAAGGCTATAGTTTAACTAAAACTCCATGTGTTAATATATTATCCTTCAGACCATGCCTATGCTTTGCAAGGATTTTGTCAAATTCTCTCCTGCTTCATTCCTGGACTGATCCAGTAACCTAATCAAACTTAGTGATGTGTAGGAAGTTCTGAATGAAAACTGCAGAGCAATGGCCGCACATGATGAAAGGTGCAGTACATTATACTTGAAGAAAAAAAAATCAGAATGCCTGAAATGTACAGACCTCCTGGGAGAATAGTGCTTAAATCTTATGAGCAAAAACAATTATCTGGAATTGTTCTGTGAGGAAAACAATTGAAAAACTGCATCCAGATCTGCTAGGAGTAAGTGAGATTTTACATTTTTAGCGTCTTGAAATATCCTAGGTGGTAATAATTGTCAGGAATCTGTCATTTACAAGTTATAAATTGCAACACAAGCCACTGTATGTTATATATCAGTTTTGAGCGAGGTTAAATGAGGTTATGTTTTATCAGATTTTAATAAAGTTGTAATTTTCATTTAACGGTCAAAGTTTTTTGAGATGTGTGTGACACAAATAAACTTGTTTGTTTGAAACAAATTTACCAATACTCAGCTCTCCTAGTATAGACCTAATAATATGTTAATGTTTGATAAAACACAGAGGTACCAGAAGTTGCACGTTTCCATACACATAATCCATACAACATTGTAGTTTGTGTAGATTGAAAACTGTTGTGCGGTTATTACTCCCATGCTTAAAGTGCAGTACTATATCTAGAACAATAACATGAATCCACATTGATTAGAATTCCTCCAAATCTAGTACCACTTCTAGAGTTAAGCTACGTACACACGGCAGATTTTTATCGCCCGATAATCGGCATCGGCCAATTATTGGGCGAAAATCTTCCGTGTGTACAGTCGGTGTCGTCCATCGTCCGGACGACCGACCTGCCGGATCCACGGACGATGGACGACAGCCGATCGTAATGAAAGGGAAGGGGAGAGCGCGCAGCAGGGTGCCGCTCCGTCGCTCTCCCCCCTCCCCTCTCCATAGAGCATGAACGGTGCTGTATGTACAGCATCGTTCATGCATCTTGCAGCCCCTTGTCGTTGGAAAGGATCGTGAAAGATCCTTTCCAACGACAAAAATTGCAAGTGTGTACGCAGCTTTAAAGTGGAACTAAACTTGAAAAACAAACAATTGTTACCAAGCAGCTCCTTATCACATAAGTGAGATGCTGCAATAAAACAATCATACCTGCTTGTTTGTAATCTTCTGTTAGATGTACACTGAGCTGTGCATGCGGTGAAGTTACGCTATTCTGGCATGGCCATTTAAGGTGGCTGTAAACTTGAACTCGGAAGTAGATCAGGGATCAGAGAAGAGATAAGTTTAGTTCCTCTTTACCAGCAGTTCATGCAGGCTTGGCAATTTAAAAATACAGGTTGACACCTCTGGACCTGAGGAGTGCCGGATTTGCAAAAATTGCGGATTTTTGAAGGTTATACTCACCTGCACACATAGGCCAGCCTTTCTCTCGCCACACCCGCGGACATCTGGCACAGTTCAGGAGAGTAGGCACGTCTCAAAGTGTATTTAGTGTAGCAAGCAAGACCTAACAGCTGTTTCTAGAAAACAGCGCCATCAAAACATTAGTGGCCAAACAGTGTACTACAGTTCCTAAATTGAAAATGTGCTCCGAAATTCATGCCGGAAATCTTAAGCAACTGGATTATCGATGGCCGGATTTTCGATTGTCAACCTGTATTAAGTGCACTAAGGCAAGTATCTAAATTTGACCTTCTGATCAGCCTTTTGAAATTCCTTGTACAGTAGAGCTCTGGCTTGAAGAGAGAGAAGCAGCAGAAGATGCCAATCAGTTTTGTTACAGTGTTTGAGCACAAACAAGGTAATAGGGTAGAATCCAGTAAAAAAGAGTTGAACAATTCAATGTGTTGATTCTCTTTACTGTCTAGACACAACCAGGGGGCAGGGATAAGACTTGATTTTATTTCTCAGAGAAAATATAGGTCTCCAGCCTGGCTTTGCTACCTGGCAGGACTGTGTAAACATGGAACATTAGTTTACAGAAACAAAAAATTTAGTGGTAGGTAAAACTTCTCCCATATATTTCATCTGTGTACTTTGATGTTTTCCTGCAGTTAAGCTTTGAGGTAGTGACAGGGCTCAGGACACTAGGTCATCTATGATAGGTGACACATGGTACCTCAGGGGAGGATGGGGTAGAGAGGTGTTACAATATATTTTTATAGTTTTTTAACCACCTGAGCGTTACACTGATTTCTAGATTTCTGTTCCAAAAGCATCACAGGTTTTCATGAAATTTTTTTTTTTTAAATTGTAGACCTG
>NC_092858.1:88845581-88887390 GCF_032062135.1 Pyxicephalus adspersus | reverse complement strand
AAGTGGGGATTTTAGTGTAGGCGAAAAAATACGGGCTTAACCAAAAGAGCAAAAATATTTAGTGCGAGAAATTACGGGCTTAGCGGTTAGGGGGTTAAACCACCATTTTGCCATTAACCTGTAAAATCTGTTCCAATCTGCCAAATGTTTGGTAAGTGCTCTTCATATAATTATACAAGGTATTTCCAACTTAGTAGGTCTGATTGGATTTAATAGTTACATAGTAAG
Source organism: Pyxicephalus adspersus (assembly GCF_032062135.1). Classification (NCBI taxonomy): domain Eukaryota; kingdom Metazoa; phylum Chordata; class Amphibia; order Anura; family Pyxicephalidae; genus Pyxicephalus; species Pyxicephalus adspersus. The sequence goes on along the minus strand of NC_092858.1, from coordinate 88,887,162 downwards.
TCAGGTTGAAAAAGACATACATCAGTCTATCAAGTTTAACCACTAGGGAAATAAACATATTCCAGATAACAAATAATATGGACATAGTTGATCCAGATGGTCTCTGTTATCTTTAACAACCCAATGTGCACACATGGTGTACTCCATGAGACACCTTCACATTAACAGCCAGCCTAACATACTAAGATTTAGTAAACCAAGTCTAGATTATTTATTACTGGCTCACTACTCTTTCAGTCACACTTTATATATGATGTTTGGTGTTCTTCTTTTGACAGTATCTCAAGATTTTTTTTTTACATAAAACCAGATAAAGGAAATTATGTCATGAAGGTAGGGTGTAAGCCATATAAAATCACTTGACTCCTCCAATGCAAACAAAGTAGGTAGTAAGTAAAACCTTCCTGTTAGAACTGAGACCAGAATGTGTGAAAAGCCATTGGTTGAAATGAATAGTAGGAACATGCAAATACATGCCAATAAATGGAGAACAGATCACATGTAGCAGATAAATTTGGGGCAGTGAAACTGGAGAAACACTAGGAGGGACCCTATAGAGCAGAGGTCGGCAAACTCCGGCCTTTAGGCCGGATACAGCTTAGCCAATATTCCAGTCTGGCCTAAACCCCCCCCCCCTAGTTATTTATTGTTGGATCCAGCCTAATTGAATTGTCGCGTTATCGCGAGTTCCTGCACAGTAACCCCAATTACTATGCCTAAAGAGCAGAAGCAACGCGAGGCTACCAGTCTCCTTAAGGTTGACCTCGAACGTTGTTTCTTCAACCCTGAATGGACTGACGAATTATTCTTCGTCCAACGCGGCAACAAATCCCTGTGTGCTACAACACCAACAAGCACTTTCAAGCGGTCGAATCTAAAGGGGCATTTCGATGCCAAGCACGCACACACGTACAGAAACTTGACTTCTACCGTCAGCTGCCACATGCTCAGTTTCCAATGTTGTGCCAAGCGTGTGATCACAATGTTTGGCAGCAATTATTTGTGCGAGCAGCTGTTCTCCAAGATGAAATTTTGTAAGAACAAGCTGCGCTCTCAACTCACTGACATTCACTTTAATGACATTCTGTTGCTGAACTCCTTATCATTAGAACCTGATATTGTATCTGTCTCTAAGAACATTCAACATGCGCTTTGTTTCTCATGGGCATTAAGAAAAATTAGGTGATAAAGTGCAGTAAGCCATGACAATCAGTCAGCAATATTATTTGCTTTCATAGATCTGAAACCTTCTTGTACATTATGAAAAACTGCAGTTTGAACAGAACACAATAATAATACAAGTAACCAGAAGGAGATATTTTATTAGAAAAATTAACAAAAAAAAAATTAAACCCTGAAAAACATAACATGATGACCCATAAGGCAATGTGCAATGGTCAGTCAACACACCAAGTTTTATTCACCCAAAGATTTGCAATAAAAACACTTCCATAAAGGCAGAACCAAGCTGAAAATCACTTAAAGCATAAAATAACTGTTCCCAATTCAGTATAGACTGAAGGAAAAGCAGCATCCTAGAAATCTTTTCTATCTGGGATCTAGTCAAAGAGCCAGCTCTCCAAACAATGTAACACATATGTAACATGATCATTGTTTTCACAGACTTCCAGAGATAATGCAGAAATGATTAATTCAGCATTGCATCAGCATAACAGCCAGTTGTTTAATCTCTGAAGTGAGTGAGCAATGGCAGCTCCAATATTGTTCCGGTTTAGTAAAAACTAGAAGCGTGAAGTAATTTAATGGTGTAAAAATGTGTTTATAAACTTTTTTTATGTTTTCCCTATGTCCGAATTATAAATTGCAAAAAAATCATTCTGCAAAGCATGGGGACTCACAAAATCTCCTAAATGCCTGCAATATTAAAATCCAATAGTGTGAGAGTGCATTAATGAAATGTTTTATTTCATTTATTTATTTTAAGCTGCTAACATGTTTTTAGTGCAATTCACATGTGAAGCTTATAGAGAATAGAGCAGGAAACTTCCATAAAAGGCAGAACCAAAGAAATATTGTGGGCTTGTTTGGTCTACAATACAGTGGTTTGCCTCAAACAGTACAGATCTGATTCATAATCAATACATATTTTGAAAGTCCCTAGATCCAGCAGGTCACAAACATAAGGCACCAACATTTTCTTTGTTATCACAACATAATAGGTCAGCTCAAACAGATCAATAGCCAACAGACAGATCATTTTAGTTTTTACGATTGTATGAACTTCTCAAGATCAGAAGACTTTCCTTCAGTTACAATAGTTATATATAAATACCTAATTTCCATATAACTATAAACTTAGTTTACTCCTTCCAATCTGAGTGTCCAGCCAAACTCCACAGGAAAAACACCTGGAGGAATAGATGGTAGCTGAATGATAAGTCCCAACTCTGGGTCTGGTTTCCAACGCAGTTCTCCTGTGAGCCCCAGCATGGTCACCTGTAGGCAGCAATTCAGTGAACAAATTAAAAAGTGACCACAAAAATTCACTTGGAAAAAACATTGTCCTGTAAAATGAATATTTTGAAAATAAGTATTTAAATACTTACATTAGTTGATGGAGAGGCTTTTGGGGAGACCAACTTTATCTGATTTCCTTCAGGCCATGTCAAGAAGATGCCATATACCACTGATCCTTTGGAAGTGTACCTGGGGAAGGGGAGGGGACTCTTGTTAAACAGTTCCATTTTGAGCAAAAAGAAAAAAAACAAAAATACTATAGTTTACTTCCCAATATCATCTATAATCTATGATAAAAAGGACTAATACAAAATCAGTAACATTCAGAAAACTGGACAATAAACTCTGATACTTCGATTTATTTCAAACTTCAAAATTATATCAATGGTTATAATTTCTATTAATCCTAAATTGTTACTTAAAAGCAATGTTATTTCTGAGGCAGCCACATCACTGCATATATGGATGTATCCATTCTTCAACTACCACTGCATCCGACTGTAATGTCTGCCATAGTTGCCATACCCAATTACTTTAACTTAAACCTATAAAAAAGGCCATTTAGAGGCACTTGATAAACATATTCAATTTGTTTTTACAGCACTTACCATATACTGCATGTAGAATTTTCTTTCTGTACTCGCCAAGGTTTAGAGGCATAAATTGCTTCTCCGTTAATATCCAGCCATTTTCCCACATTGAGAAGTCGCTCTTGAAAAATTGGCATAATCAAACCTTCTTTGCTGGGTCCCACATTTAAGAGATAATTTCCTCCAAAACTCACAGTCTGCACAAGGTCCTGAGAGGCATTATATAAAAATCAGAAGGCACATTTAAATACAGTTTGTAAATACAGTTTTGTTCTTATGGAGAACCCACCTATAGAGAACACGTGAGCATATGTACAAAACTGTTAGACTGAGGTAAAACCTTTTAGAGATAGGATTGTTTATTAATTCTAAATAGTCCTTAAGCATGTTTGCCGAAATTGATAACTGTCTCCTAAACTGGAATGTTTCAATTATTACTTACAATTTTTCACTATATAGACTCAAAAAGATGCATTTTAACTTACAAAGATTATGCTTCCTTCATCCATAATCTGATGGAGCTGCATGTTACGTCGATAACCCCAGGAATAGTGGTCTACGGATGTGCATTTCTCCCATTTGTGGTCAGGCAGTGTAGTAGGACTGAACTTATCAGCACAGTTATAATACCCACCATGATGACATGAACAGTTACATCCCCAACGGTCATTCACCACAACTTTGTCCTAAAAACAAACAAAAAATATAATATTTATTTATTTACACACACATTCTCAGTCTGAGGCCCCACAACTAATCAGATCTACCTTTTGCATTCTGGGTAAGTTCAGGTTTGTAAATGTGGCCTAATGTTAATTATGGATACCTTACATTACATTAACAATACCTTAATGGGGCTGTCATTGTATAGCCATGCCAAAAAATCTGTAGAGTTCCAGTAAGTATCAGGTGATTCCCAGTCGCCATCAGACCAAAGCAAATCTGGCTGGTATCTAAAACGAGATGTATGAAAGTATAAATCCTACATATCTGGGCCAGTCTTTTGCTGTTCTGCAACATCTTGTAACTCTTTAATGACCCAGGCAAACTGTGCAGTTGTTTCTTTTTGCATATTAAAGCACAGCTTGCTCCAGAAGTTAATGAATGTCTAGGCTCCATAAAGTTTTTTTTTGCTTTGTTTATGATTAACTCACAGCGAGTAACTGACACCACGCTGCCTAATAATATGTTGAGACAAACATCTGTCCTAATTGCACTTATTGAAATAATGTACCTGTTCTGACTTACATACAAATTTAACTTAAGAACAAACCTACAGTCCCTATCTCATATGTAACCTGGGGACCACCTGTAGTTTGATTAGATTCTCAGGTAGAACCAAGAGGGGATCATTTGACAAAAGCCCTGTGAAAGGATTAGGGCTCTGAGCATTGCAAGTAAAACAGAGCAAGCCCCAAAACAAAAAGTGTTTCACAAACCATTAGATCAAAATTACAGTAAATAGAATGTACTCTTCTGAGCATTTATTTTAAATTGAAACAGATATACAGGAAGTATGATGTTTTTTGGCAAGTATTTGGTTATAGGTATATAGAACACCCCCTTCTGTTGTGTACTACTTTCCCCAACTCTTAAATTGTAAGCTCTTCTCCTCCTCTTGTGTAATTGTTTGTATCGGTCTGTCATTTGCTACCCCTGTTTAATGTACAGCACCATGTAAAATGTTGCTGCTTTATAAATATAGTTTATTAATAAGTATTTTATGAGGCCACCAACAGTCCAACCTATGTTTAAATATGGATTTTAGGGTTAGATTTGGATGTATACCTTTCGAGTGAAAAAACCTATTCACAAACCCAGTTGAAATTAACCACCCGGGCAGTTAGCCGAACCTGGTTCAGGGTAAGAAAACTTGCTGAAAGCGTTTACCCCGAACCAGGTGCTGGGTAGCTAAAAATATAAACAAGTGTTATATTGCAATCCGATTTTCATACAACATTGTGTGACAATCGGATTACAACTGAAAAAAAAATACTTACCTTGTCCCCGCAGCTCCTCCAGAGACATCTTCTGTCTTCTCTCTTCGTGTGCAGTGACGATCTCCGGGTTTCCCGGTGACGTCGCTGCAAGCGTCGGTGCGGGCGGGAGGTGGGGCGGGAAATTCAAATCACTTTGCATTGAACTCAATACAAAAAATCTGTATTGAGTCCAATACAAAGAAATCTTTATATAATATATATATATATAATTGTATTATATATATATATATATATATATTATATAAACTACTGTAAAGGTACATTACATTATACACATTTTTTTTAAAGATTTTTTTTATGTTTTATAAAAAAAAAAAAAAATTTATTATTAAGTTTATAAAATTTTGGACATATTTCGGTGAGTTATGCGGTAATTCAGTGAATTATAAGTAATTATTGAGTAATTCGGTGCCTACAATCTAAAATAAATTTCCATGCAAAAAATGTAACACTTTTTGCATGGAAGTACGCAAAGAATTAGAACACCCAGCGTTCACGTACACGTCCCTTGGCGATTCCTGATGATGTCCGTGCATCCGCCCGTCGATGGGGGTCGTAGTGGGAAATTCAAATATTTTGTATTGGATTCAATACAAAGTTCTGTATCCAGTCCAATACAAAATAATAAAAAATATATTTATGTGGTTTTGTCTATAGGTATGTGACGTTGGACTCTGTTTTAAAGTTTACCACACTAGGGAGGTGTTTTAGAAAAATATACTACTACACAGTATACCAAATTATCGCATTTTCAGTATTTTTTATTTATTTATGCATTCTTGTTTAAGCTGATTTTTGTGTTTTTTAATTTAATTTTATTAAAAGTAATTTTTTTTTTTTTTTACATGATTGTGTTTCAAACTTTATTATATTCATGATATCTACTAGGCCCTTGTTTGGACATATTTAAGTTACAGGTCTACAATTTAAAAAAAAAATATCATGAAAAACAGTGTACCGCTTTTGATACAGAAATAATTAATAAACAAAACCTTTTTTGCAAAGTCTTTTTTGTTTACTGCTATTCAATAAATAGACAATCTAAAACAAAGCAGCATAAAATGTGCCTTTTTCCTGTAAACATTCAGTTTACTCTGGAAAAGTATGATCATTACCTGTACCGACATTTGGGGTCAGAAAGCTGTTCATAAGCCCCACATTACAAAATAATCATGGCTCTTTATTAAGAAAACCATGTGGACAAGCAGCACTCGAATTATCTATAATTGCATTTGTTTTAGTCATAACCAGAAGTCAAAGGCTTTCTGAGCAGTGCCTATTATGCACAGAACAATCAAATCAGGCCACACACAGTTTTGGGGTGTATTCTTTTCATTTGATTGACCAATGCATTTAGTAAAAAATGTAACAATCAAATGATAAGGAGCAGAACAGATTGAGGAGGGCAGGGAATAAACCAACTAAAACATGTCACATTCCTGGCAAAGAATGAAAGTCAGTGTACATCACATCTCTTCTATGGTAGCACTCCATTGTTTTCCTTTTATGCAAAAGAATAGACTAAAGATAGCATATGGATAATGATAAATGTTGTAGTTCATTAAAATATATACTGTACATCCAAAAACATTGTATATGCTTAAAAAATTTTGTTACCTTGTTACCAAATCATAAAGCTCAGGCATAGTCTTTGAAAACACAAAATATTGTGTTTTGAAGCCATTCTTTTTGTCTAATAAATACAGGGGATGAAACCATTCCAGCAGGGAATGATATAATCCATAACGAAGGTTTCTAGAAGAAAAACAAACATATCATTAATATAGCTGGATTGTCATCTGTAGCAATCCTGACTCTGTGATAACCCATAAAGTTGGAGAACAAACCTAAGGAAAACAAACCTTTTCTTTAATGCTGCTCCCAAGTCTCCCACTAAGTCACGGTGTGGACCGGTGTCTACAGAATTCCAGTTCCAGGACACAGGAGATCCCCAGTTAGTGAAACCTTCATGGTGTTTTGTAGTCAAAACTACATACCTAAGTGAGAAACAACATTTGGTTAATGTTAGTGGCAATTCTGCTTTCAAAATGAGGAACAATGACTAAAAGGGATGTTTTGTAAACTCTAATGTAGGTCCAAAGAACTACTTACAGAGAGGTAAGGAAATGACAAAGCACTGGTTTGTGGTTAAAGATGTTGTGTCTGCAAACCTTTAGTAAATGTCATAGAGCTAAGCATCAACATGTATGTGCTTGTAGTAGATCAGTGTACATATTAATTCTCCCACTCAGAAAACTAAACCTTTAAAACTTTATAAATGTTCATCCACAGTGCAAATTTAGGGATTAAACTTTATATTTTTTCCCATTGCCATAAACAGAAGAAAAAACTTCAACGGCTGTTTTACTTATCTCACGTAGAAGACTTCTTCTTAATGGGCATTTGTAGTGGAGAATATGTAGACTATTTCTGACCGAGTTCTAAAAAAATGAAACTTGCATGGTTGGGGTTCTAATCCTCTTCTTTAACACCTTCTGAATCACTGACAGCTCAGATGTTCAGATAATGTCATGTTTGTTTTGTGTGAGTCTGACACGACTAAATATCAGCCGTATAACCAGGAAATTAGCATTATTTAGAATGAGTTTAGAAATAGCTGCTTACAGCATCCCTCAGTATAGGTGTTTTTAAGGCAAATGCACTTTGGAATGCTGTATTTGTTATGTGTTTGCTATGGTATGGGGAACATAAAAAACGGTATTGTCCCCAAGCAGTACAGTTATTAAATAAACCTTTGCCTTGAATTCCTCCTGAAAAATAGTATTGCACTTCCTGGTATAGAGGGTGCATAGGAATTCCTGTACAGGTTGACATTCAAAAATCCGGTAACCTCCGGACCTCAGGAGTGTTGGATTTTTGAAAATTCCAGATTTGTTTTATACTTACCTCCACACACAGGCCAGCCTTCCTGTTGCAGCACTGTGGACATCTGGCACAGTTCCAGGAAGCGGGCACATCTCAGCGTGTTTTTAATTTAGCAAGCAAGACCTAACAGCTGTTTCTGCAGAACAGCGCCATGAAAACATTAGTGGCCAAACAATGTAATGCAGTCCCTGTATTGTAAATGCGACCTGAAATTCAAGGACCCAGATTATCAATGGTCGGATTTTCGATTGTCGGCCTGTACTTTCAGTTGTACAGTGTGATTTAAAATGCTACTGTCTGCTTGCTACTTTTAACATATATGTAGAAAGATTCATAATGTCACTGTGAAGCCCAATATTATACAGTCTGAAAGGGATGAAGCCTCTACCAAGATGGTCTACTTCACACAGAGATAAAGTCCAAAAAAAAAAAAGTCATCAACAACAGGGAGACCACATACATTACTGGTGACTAGCAGTTATTATGAATTTATTTTACTAAATGTTGGGGAAGGGGGTGGAGTCTTTCCTGAAAGAAGAGGAAACCTATCATATGACCTGAAAAAGGTCACGTCTCCTACTCACAATAAGTGATCTCTGCAGCGTTATGCAAAGAACACAATTTAGGACATCAGAGGTTGCAAAATAAAATATGTTTCATTATTTGTTCATATAGGTTCTTGCTTTTGTCCAAACTGTGGCCCTTTAGTGCTTATACAACCCCAATGGTCAGTAAAGGGGAGTGGTAATACAGTTTTTATGCCCCATTTGTATAGGGCAGAAAACCACAAAACCTTAAATTCAGATTCATTAAAACAGGAGATTATATACACACATTTAACCAAAACCATACTTCCTATACTGTGGAGATCTAAAGATGTCGCTTGGTAGGTGGAAGCTTCTTGTGTCCAAAAACAAAAAAAAGTTCAACTGAAAATATGTTATCGTACTTCCCTCTCGCCTCCAGCATTGCACGAACCAAAGTTCTAGTATGTGTTTTAGAGGCTGTACAGAAGAGGGCACAGAAGTACATATATCGTGGAGGTGTCCATTTGTAAATAGGTTTTGGAACAGAGTATTTTTTGAATGGTATGCTTCAAATATATCTCTCAAAAGATCCTTGGGTTGCTCTGCTACATTTTTAAACCGTCCAATATTACCAACAGACAATTCCAGTTAGATACCCATTTTTTACTTGTGGCAAAACAAGTAATAGCACACTATTGGAAACAGCAGATTCTACCTTTTCGCAAAGTGAAAGCCCAAATGAATAATACATTAGTGAATGAAAAATAAACAAGTGTTTTGTCAGATTCCCATGACAAGTTTATGTCCATATGGGAGCCATGGTTACAATATGCGTGACAATTTATACCCCTAACAACATTATCTGGTTGGTAACAACTTACCCTGCAATCATTATGATTAATGTATAATGTTTATTTCCCCACAAGTTTCTTGTGTATTGTTTTCTATGGGTAGTTTAACTGTCTTATGTGTTCAAAGGTTAGGAAATGGACTCTGTAAAAGGAAGAGGCACTGTCCCTTCTGTAATAAAAACAAACTTATTTGCCTGTTTGCAATCTTTTCTGTAATATACACAGGGCTGCAAATGTGTAGCTTAATGTACATTATATCCCCGCACACCATCATATTCTCTCAGGCATGTATTGGAATGATATAATTCTTGCTTGGCCAAAGATCCTGAAAACGGGAGAGGACCAGGTGAAGATACCATAAAATGTGAATATGCAGATAATTTTTTAATTTGTTTTTTTATTGTGAGAGGTACACAGCAGGTCCCCCTGTGCAATAAACAAGCTACCTGCTTGAAAATGTTCTTTTCTGCTTTAAAGAGGAACTAAACCTAAAAAGAAAAAAAACTCAACAGGCAGGTTTATTACTTCAGAAGGAATAGTACAATAAGATAAATGTAACTTCCTTTTCACAATCTCTTCAACGCCCAGTTTAGTGTACAATGCCAGCTATCCCAGCTAACCCCCAGCTGCTGGTAATGAATGAACTCTTATGCACAGGGTCTACATCATTCCAGTCTGGTCAATCAGGTTGGCTGAAGATCTGGAACCTGGAAGAGGGCCCAGTGAAGATATTGGTTGCTCATGAGAGTAAGGACAAGCGGGTGTAATTAAAAATTTGCGCTCAGGCAGGTAAGTTTATTTTTTTGCAGCAGGGACTTTGCCTGTCCCTTCTAGAATAAACAACCTGCCCTGGTGCAATTTACTCTTAGATAAATTTAGTTCTGCTTTAAAAACAACTGACCTTCTTGCCAAACAGGATTAACAAACCTGATTTTCCTTCACGTGATAAAAACAATAGTCAACAAGTCAAGATATCCCGGTCATGACAGCCTGCATTTGCTCGTTGATATGGCTGTTTTAATTTAACCCTTTTTTCTTGAAAAACATTTGCTGCCATCAAATGGGAATACCTGGTGAAAAGTTCTCTTTATAAAAGACAACAACATGACTCTATAAAAACCTCCTGATGCCTAGTTGCCCTTAGCAGTTGCAGATCAGGGGCCCCTAATTTGTTTTAACTCACCTCACCAATAATACCACTGGTACTGGTAGCCAATTTGCTTAGAGCAGAGTGCTTCTGGGTCCAGCAAACAGAACATTATTCAAGAAACCTGGTTCCTAAAGTACAAGCCCAGGCATGATGGTTTTCTTTTAGTTTTGTCTATCAATATTTCTTCCCAAGTATGGGAACAACAGCTATACCAGTGACAAACATGCGAGATGTATGGTGATAACAGCTTTGCCAGACACGAGGGAAAATCTGCAACAGGGACAATATAACAATGAAAAGCTGACAGAGGCTCTACCTTCCCTTATGCTACCTACACACGTGCAATGGTTCAGCACCCGTCGTCCATACGATCGTCCTGGCAGATCCACAGATCCGCCAGAAGCACAGTGATCACCCCATCTCTTTGTCACACTGCTTGATCCTCCTACCAGCATGCTCCTTGTCAGCAAAATGACTAAAGTCTGATTCTGTGTCAAATTCAAGTGCTTAGGCTGCGTATACAGGCTCAGACATTACCACTGGAAACCATCTATCATGATGGTGACAAAAAGACTAGAAGATGAACGATGAAGATGACTAGAAGAGCTTTACATACACTGCCGTTCTGTTCTTTGGGGAGATGTGAGCGAATGAGCAGCACCGCAATATTCATGGATACATCATGAAGGAGGAGAGCATGACATTGGGCAACCTCTGTACACCTCAGGTTCCCTTCCAAACTTTTGTATTGGACAAGAATCATCTGACGTGTGTACATAACCTTACACTGCCTGCATTTATAAAATAAATGTGTGCATTACAGCTCCATAGTTGGCCTTGGGACACAGCACTATATTAGGTGAAGGCTGCGGCATTATATAAATATATCTCAGTAAATACCGGTATGTATCTGTGTGGGGGATAAAGTAGGATAGTTTAGCTCTGTGGAAGGGGACAAAACAAGGTAACTGCACTTTCTTTAAAATAGAACTAAAGTCGAGAGATTCTCACCTCTGCTCAACTAATACAAAATCCACAGACAGAATAACCTTGTCCTAAAGTGCTGGTATCCTTTAAGATGCATTAGTCTGTTTATAGCTCCTGGAATTCTGATCAGAAGCAGAGCTATTATGAAAACATTAACCAACATCAGCATCTTCCCCCAAGCCCTGCCTGCACACTAAGCAGTTTGACAGGCAAAGTTCACGCACTTTGTTGAACATTTCTATTGGCCACTACGCCAGCCCATCACCCACCACGCCTCCATATTACCCAGGTGTACCCTGGGTATAGTGAGTGTCTCCCTGGTGATATGAGTGCCATGGCAAGGCTGCTGGGTCCCTGCCAGGCGGTGTCTGCTCCCAGCTCACTCACCTTGCCCCGGCCCGCTGGAAGAGTTCCGCCCAGGCGTCCGGATCAAAGAACTCCGCGGTGAAATGCGGGGCGAAGTCTGCGTATGAGAAGCCGGGCGGGTAGTTCTTGCTCATAAACTGCATATACGACTCGCTCTTCTCGTGCTGCCAGTTCCACCAGAACCATTCACTGCCGAATGACGGTACAGAGAACACCCCCCAGTGCAGGAAAATACCGAACTTCGCCTCATCGAACCAGGCTGGTAGGGGGCGCTTGTCTATAGAGTCCCAATTGGGTTCATATCTTGAGGAGACCCCGCTCAGAAGGGAAAACAAACAAAGGAGGAGACTGGAAGAACTAGCAGCCGCCATGACAATAACCGGTGTCTGCAGTTATTGCAGTCTGTCATAAGACCGGAAGAACAGCTTCTGTGTACATCTGCAATGACCGCCTCCCTGCCTTCACCAGACACACAGCGCCCCCCCCCCCTGGGCGGAATGGAGTCATCTGATTGGATGCTGCTGCAGACAGAAGCAGTCAGGCTTGTTGTACCCCACGTGACCACACATCCTTTCTAGCAGTTTGTACTATACCTGAGCTGCACAAGGAAACCAAACCTGACAAACAAGACATTGCTGGCTGGCAGCTTATTTATTGCAGAACATATAGGCCAGATCTCTTCTGTAATAAAACAAATGTAACCACCTGTTTGCAGCATTATATAAACTGCTGTGAATGCCTATTTAATGTACAGCGCTGTGTAATATGTTGCAGCTATAAAAATCCTGTTTATTATTGATGATTATAATAATGCTTAGCTCAGTGTATTGTCCTGGCTTATCCAGGTGCCCTGAATGAAAAAAACTGCGCGAGTGCCAGAGTTACATCATTCCGGCCTGGTCAATCAAGATTTCCCAAGGTCCTGAACCTGGAAAAAGGTCTGGGTTAAAGTAGAACTAAAGTGAAAGTAAACAAAAAAAAATGACACCTTTACTTGAGAACATACGTTGATCTCCCTGGAGCTGTCTTCCATTTCGTCCTGCATTGTCCCAGCGCAGAGCAAGTGACGGTCGCCGTCATCTTCCTACATCACTTGATCTTGCACTGCGCAGGCACAAGATTGGGTGATGAATGCTGCTGCATTTGTAAAAAAAAAGAAAGTGCTAATCTCACTGTGCATGCTTGAAATCGGCATCTTTCTTTCATCAATGACAGAAAAGTCCCTCCTGCGCATGCCTGATCTTGGGTATGCGCAGAAGGAGCAGCCGAAGCCTCCTGGGTTCCTGATGGCTAAATCCCGGGAGGCTCTACGCTCCCATTCAGAAGACAAGAGGCATGTAATGGAAAAAAAAATATATAGAAGGGTTTTATACAGGGATGTAGTGGGGTGGGCATGGGTGGGAACGCCGTGCCCCCGCTTTTTTCGGGAGTGGGCATGCGTGCCCACTCTTTCTTTACAAAGAATTCTTTGGCGGGTCCATGGCTCTGGCCAGTCCGCCCCCCCTCGGCAGGGTCAGGTGAGGGACCCAAGTGGGAGGGCGCACTGGCCAGATCTGCGGACCACGTCTCCTGTATGAAATTGCAGGCTCAGGGAGGTGGGCAGGTTGTCTCTGAACAACTCAGGCTTAGAGCTGCGATGGGAGAGTGGACGGGTTCTGGTATCATGACGTCACACTGGAAAAGGGATTTGTATCAAAATGGGGAGCTGTAGTTTACTGCAGGTAGGTTCAGGGCTGTTATTTCTTAAATGATTACATTTTTTTAAAGTTAATTTTCAGGTCAATTCTGTTGCAGATACTGCACGTTTGTTTTATCTCTTTGGCGGACCTGTGTTAGAACTGGCACTGGTCTGTTATTTTAGTCACTGTACCACTCACAATTATGGAACCCCCAATATTTCATGTGCATGTTTTTGCCTGTATTTGCAATAACGCAGTATGTACAGTTCATGAAAACTTAAATAACTGCGCTATTTTTCACCCATCCAACAAAAAGTGTTGGAGAATAATTATCGCTTGCTAACAAAGGTATTAAACACATAATAAATTGGAGAATGTAGTACAAAAATAAAATAAAATTCAGCCAAAAATACCAAAGCATTTAAAAAAGGACCCCAAGTTGTGCTTTCCCATTTTTCACACCTCCTAATTACCCACCTGGCACCTCAACTTCAGCCCATCAAACATTGACCACACTCTTTTACAGGTGTATCTCATCTGAATTCCCTGTTGTGACTAAACACTCCTGCAACTGTTTACCCCATGATCAAGCCGTTTCCAAACCATCTCATGTTGCTTCTTGTTACTACAACCCTATTATAGAGCAGTTAACAGTCCCCCTTAAGTCATCAGCCACAGGGGCCAACACCACTGCACCTTGTCATTTGTCTTTCCTTACCCAAATTAGCACCCAGATTCTGTCTCTCCACTCACCTCTCCTTTAAGTGGCACACACACCTCCATCCCCTATAAGTCATTAATTTTTTTCTGTAGGATTTGCAACAACTGGTTCAATGTTGCCAAGCTAAATGTAGGATATAACCTCATGACTTCACATTTGCCCAAGTGTAAATGTTACCAACCAAGCCACTAAAACTGGCTGTTTGTGAGAGCATCCAAAAATAAGGCCTTATTATATATCAATACTACAAATTTAAGTTAAAGCAGGTTTACATTCCCCAAATGTAGGCATGTCTTAGGTGTTTAAACCAGATGAGTGTAGCATTTAAAAGAAAACACAAATAAGAGAAGGCATCACAATACCATTAAAATTCACAAATATATCATAGTAATCAAATAACATGATAGGCAGCTCCACCTTAATTCCTCCTAATCAAGAGCTTGATGGAGGGCCCGGATGGCCTAACCCTGCCATATTATAAAAAATTCCTCTCGATATTTTCCCCATGCTATCTATCAGCATTTAATGCGTTGACGGAGGGTTTGACTCTACCCAGGGACACATTGGCAGCATACATTTCTTTAATTCTGAAACCTGATAAGGACCCTAACTCATGTGCTAGTTATAGGCCAATCTCACTATTGAACTGTGACATTAAGCTATTTAGCAGCATTCTGGCAAAACGCCTGACGCCCCTGATCCAATCCATTGTACACTCAGATCAGAGAGGTTTTTTACCAGGCCGTGAGGCTAGAGACAATACGGTTAGAACGCTGAATTTAATTAATAATATTCATTCTCGTAAACTTCAGGCACTACTACTAGCAGCGGATGCTGAAAAAGCCTTTGGCCGTGTTGACTGGAAATTTTTGAAATGTACCCTGGCCCATATTGGCCTACCCTCTGCCTTGGTGACCTGGGTTGGATCTCTATATTCTACCCCTACGGCACAGGTTAAAGTGAATGGTTTACTGTCCAGACGTTTCTCTATTACCAATGGCACGCGACAGGGGTGCCCCCTGTCTCCTCTCTTGTTTATACTGGTCCTGGAACCTTTTCTGAGGCAAGTTAGAGCAAACCCAAGTATTCATGGGATTGCAGTACATGATCAGGTGCATAAAGTGGCAGCCTATGCCGATGATCTCCTTTTTTTTGTTTCCTCTCCTAGGGTCTCTTTGCCTAATTTATTACATGAGGTCTATAGATATTCAGTGGTATCTAAGTATAAAATCAATTTGCAGAAGTCAGAGGCATTATCCATTATATTACCTGCTCAGTTAGTGGACTCCCTGACACCGTGCTTTCCTTTTAAGTGGGCAAAATCAGATATCTCGTATTTGGGCACCAGGATCCCTAAGGATTTGTCCTCGGTGGTTAACCTGAATTTTCTGCCTCTACTGAACAGGGTGAGACAGGACCTGCAGAGGTGGAAGCAACATGCATTCTCCTGGTTCGGTAGATGCAACATTCTGAAAATGAATATTATGCTATATTTGCTTCAAACCCTCCCGGTTTATATCCCACAACAGGTACTATGCAGGTTTAGGCAGGAATTTCTCTGCTTTGTCTGGGGGGGTGACAGCCCTTGTATCGGGCGCCGGGTTTTAAGGTTGCCTAATGTACATGGAGGTATTGCCTTTCCTGACCCCCTATTGTGCCACCAGGCTACACATGTGGGACGGTTGATAGACTGGTGCAGAAACGGAGGCCTTAAGCCATGGGTAAGGCTTGAGGGAGCCATTGCCAATCTACCATTAGCAGGGGCCATGTGGTCCCCTCGAGACACGCTATCTCCCATTCTCAAGCTGCCGCTGATAGGAATGACCCTCTGTGTTGTGCAGAATTATTTCAGGGTCTCTGGTGTGTGTACTTACCCTTTGCCACTGTCTACTATTCTGGGACACCCGGGGTTCCCCCCGGGCGCATCAGATCCTAGGTTTTGTTCATGGAGGGAGCGCGAAATTTTCAGAGCATCTCATTTTTTGAGGGGCACAGAGTGGGCACCTGTCTCGGATTTGACAACTGCTCATGAACTTCCAGAGTTGGGACCATGGCGCAGCTTACAGCTGTATCATTTTCTTCACTCTCTCCCACCGCCATCCAGGTTTGTGCGCCCCCTATCACAGGTGGAGGGGGTGTGTGAGGCCCAAGGTACCATTAGGGGGACTCTCTCTAATGCCTACCAGATGCTATTGACGGATACTGCCCCCTCGACCTCAACTTTACTTTCTGCGTAAATGGGAAAGTGATCTTGACACCACATTCTCCCCAGAACAGCAGGATCGTCTCCTGTACACGGGCCATAAAGCCGCTCTCAGCAACTCTTCCCAGGAACTGAACTATAAATTGCTTACGCGGTGGTACAGAGTGCCGACTGTGTTAGCCAAAATGTATCCGGGAGTAGATGATAGATGCTGGCGTTGTGAAGCGGCTGCTGGCAGCCTGTTTCATATATTCTGGGAGTGCTCTAAGTTGCAATCTTTCTGGTCAGGGGTGGCGGCGGTTATTGAAGAATTGACAGAAGTAGATATACGTAACAGCCCGGAGCTAGCCCTTTTACATTTGAATGATTGAAATTGAAACCACCACTACTTCCCACCACTACATATTTCCCATCCTATTGTGTGTGAAATTCCCTCACCTACTAGATTGTAAGCTCTTTGGGGCAGGGTCCTCTCCTTCTGTATCACTGTCTGTATTAGTCTGTCATTTGCAATCCCTATCTATTGTACAGCGCTGCGTAATATGTTGGCGCTATACAAATCCTGTTTAATAATAATAATGATTGGTCTAAAAAGAAATACCATGCTTCTTTACTCAAACATCTTTTAAATGCTGCTAAGGCCTGTATTCCGGCCCTGTGGAAACAATCCTCTCCTCCCAACTTGTTACAATGGTTTAGAAGAGTAAATTACATTATGGCAATGGAAGACCTTATTACCAGCCGGGTTGGTAGAACGGATAAATTCCGAAATACTTGGTTCTATTGGATACAATATACCACTAGTCAAGCGTACCTTTCAGTATACAGTGCGGCTGATAATGCCGACGATCTGTTTTGAAGGCAGAGGATATCATTGAATTATTGGTATGTGTTCCCTACTGTGTTAAATCTGGCCTTTATTCAATCTGGCCTGCAATGCCGTGCCCCTCCCCCTCTCCCTCCCCCTCCGCCTCTATTTTGCTTTCTATTTCTTTATTTCTTTCTTTGGTATTTTTGTTAATACTTTGAAAATTGTCTGTGCTCAGTCATTCTGCTTGTTTGTTCATAATATGTTTGTGATGCGGAAGATGATAACACAGTTGGTGATTTGTATGTTTTTTTTTTTTGCCAGTATTTATGACTGTTCACTGAATAAAAAAAAAAATTATAAAAAAAAAAAAAAAAAAAAAAAAAAAGAGCTTGATGGAAGAATCAATCTCACTCATGCATGGTTATAGAAACATTGTATTACCCTCACTCCACAGCCATAATCACATCTTGTGGCCTCTCAAATTTAGGTTGTTATCATCCCCTCCAAGAGGTTAACAGCCTAAAAAGGTTTGAATTGAGTATTAGGTAAGGGCACTTTGTGCTTTAAGGATTGAACTCCCACTTGAAAGGTTACAGGATTGTTGATAAAGGATATAACTCCAAAGGTGATGAGTAAGCTCTTCTCAGAACCAACAGAACAGCCACACATTTATGGCCTTCACTTTTAGTTAGCATTCAAGTCTTAATTAGAAAGTCGAGCTGGCAAGATCTCTGGAGTCCACAAGGAGAAATAAATTAGAAATTGAAATTCCACCAAATTTCAAAACCTAATTAAAAAAAGTTATTAAGAATACTGAATTAGAACTCCTTATACTTTAAGGATTGAACTCACTCTAGCATGGTTACAGGACCGTCGCCAAAATGACAAACTCTATTGGTTTTAGGTGAACATCCTTCAAAACCAACAAAGTCGAATGTTCCCAGCCTTGACTTTTTGTATTCAAGTTTTGAATAGAAAGTCGAGTTGGTGAAAAAGATTCTAAATCTTTGGGTGTCTGAGGTGCACAGGGAGAAATAAATTACAGTCCAGTTACCCCCCCCCCGTAATTTTTCTGTAGGATCTGCAACAACTAAATGTGGGATTTAAAGTCATGACCACACATTTGCCCAAGTGTAAATGTTACCAACCCAGCCACTAGCCACTGTTTGTGAGAGCATCCAAAAATACAGCCTTATTACATATAGAAACTAGAAATTTAAGCTAAAGCAGGTTGACATTCCCCAAATGTAGGCACGTCTTAGGTGCTTAACCCTGATAAGTGTAGCATTTAAAAGAAAACACAAAAAAGAGAGGGCATCACAATACCATCAAAATAAACAATTATATCATAGTAATAAAAATCTCAACACTCCAACTCAATTCCTCCCAATCAAGAGCTTGAATTGAAGAATCAATCCCACTCATGCATGGTTATAGAAACATTGCCTCAACCTCCACTCCACAGCCATAATCACATCTGGTGGTCTCTCAAATTTAGGTTGTTATCATTCCCTCCAAGAGGTTTTAATTTACATTCAAGACTATTCTGCCATTGAAATGTAAAAAAAGAAGAACTGAAAAAGGAATACCAATTCCAAGAGCTTTCAAAAACTAATTAAAAAAGTAAGAGTATTGAGTAAAGGCTCTTCGTGCTTTAAGGGGGAACTCCCACTTGAAAGGTTACAGGATTGCAGGATCTGCCACAACTTGTTAAATGTTGCCAAGCTAAATATGGGTTAAACTCAGGAACTCCCATTTGTACAAGTGAAAATGTTACCAACCCAGCCACTAAAACTGGCTTTTTGGGAGAGCATCCAAAATTACGGCTTTATTACATATAGAAACTAGAACTTTAAGCTAAAGCAGGTTGATATTTCCCAAATGTGGGCATGTCTTAGATGCCTAATTCAGATAATCGTAACATTCTAAAGAAAAGTCAAACTGGAAAGGGCATTACAATCAATATTCATAAATATATCATAATATAAAAAATATATAAGGCAGCTCCACCTCGATTCCTTCTAAGCAAGAGCTTCAAATGGTAGAATCAAACTCACTAAAGCATAGTTATAGACGTGTTGTTTAAAGCTCCACTCCACAGAAACAATCATTTCCCGTGGCGTTTCAAATTTAGTTTCTGTTTATACCCTCCAGTAGGTTCACAGCCTACAAAGGTTTAAATTTACAACCCAGACTTTTCTGGCATTGAAATGTAAAGAAAAAGGTAATTACAATTCCAACAGATTTCAAGAACTGATTAAAGAAAGTAAGTAAGAGTACTGAGTAAGAGCTCCCCATGCTTTAGGTATCGAACACCTCACAGGACTGTTGCCAAAAGATACAACTACGAAAGGTGATAGGTAAGTATTCCTCAGATCCAAGAAAGCCACATGTTTAACGCCTTCATTTTTAGCATGTAAACCTTAAATAGAAAGTCGATCTGGCGAGAAGATTTTAAATATATCAGGTTTCTGGAGTCCACAAGGAAAAAAAAATTAGGAATTACAATTCCACCAGATTTCTAAAACTGAATAAAAAGTAAGAGCACTAAGGGCTTCTAATGCTTTAAGGATTGAACTCCCACTAGAGCAGTTACAGGATTGTTGCCAAAAGATACACCTTTGTAGATTCTTAGGTAAGTATTCCTCAAGACCTACAAAGCTGCATGTTCATTTTCTTTACTTTTAGCATTTTTTTTTTGAAATTGTATTTTTATTGAAATTTTTCAACAGGATACAGAAAAAAAAAGGAAAGAAACAAAAGGGGAGGGAGAAACATAGGGAGTAATAACACTACAATAATGCAGTAAAACATATTCCAGGATTTAACCAGAACAGTACATCAAGACTGGTGTATAACAATATAAGTCTGTTAAACTTCTCAAACCATAGAGTGGGCCGTACATGGCTAAGTCCAATTGTAATTCCCATTCAATAGAAGAGACCATTGATCTCAAAAGGACAAATTAGCATAAAAACTATCCCATGCCTCCCATACCGTCTCAAACTTGACCAAGGTGTCTCTAATAAGCGCCGTAAGATATTCCATAAGACGAATCTCATGGATCCGCTTATAGAGACTCTCCATAGAGGGGGGCAATGATGTTTTCCATCTAGACGCTATCAGTGTCCGTGCTGCGACCAAGATATGTGAGACCAGCTTACGAGACACCTTTGGCAAGGCCGAGGAGGGGCGCCCCAAAAGGTGGGGAAGAGGGTCCAATGGTATATGTTGTTGGGTCAAAGCAGTAAGCAAGTCATTGACCCGCGACCAATATGGTTGTATGAGGGGACAGAACCAAAATATGTGTTCTATCGTACCACGGTGTGCACCACATCTCCAACACCTAGGATCAACCGTAGGAAACAGACTGTGGAGCATCGCCGGAGTATGATACCACCGCAGCACAATTTTGTATAGATTCTCTTTATACAAGGTGCAAATAGAGCTCCTATGCGCTGCCTCCCAAATGTCATGCCACTCCTCCACTGTGAGAGATCGTCCAAGAATCGCTTCCCATTTGAGCATATAATTAAATTTAGAGGAATCTCCCTGTGAAGCAGTATGTAGAAGGCGATAGATGGAGGAAATCGCTCCCTTGGTGTAGGGGCCTTCCATACATAACCTCTCAAATGTGGTTAGGGCCTGGAAGATAGCCGAGGGCTGTAAAGACATGACATAATGGCGAATTTGTAAGAAGGCATAGAAAGAGGACCGGGGCAAGTCCACTCTATCTGCCAATTCAGTGAAGGAAAGTAACCTCCGCTCCACCGGGTGCAGGACATGTCTGATTTGAAACAGTCCCCTGTCCTTCCAAGGGCCAGCCATTGTACTTTTAGCATTTAAATTAGGTGTCTGGAGGGGACACATTGGGTGTCTGGAGTCCACAAGAAGAAATACATTAGGAGCTCATTGCTGTTATCAACAACACCAATTCAAACTCAATTAATTGTTTTTAAAACAAAAATTTAAGCTCCAGTGGGACTTTGAAACCAATGCTGTTATAAGGCACTTTAGGCAGCCATGTTCCTGGTTTGAATGTATTTTATATACCTCCTATTTGGACTTCCTCATGGGAACTTTAGGTGGCTCAGAAGAAGAGCAATTGTTGAGTTAGCAGATGGGTATGAATTCAAATCATAGAAGTGGTGTGTGTGATGCAAAGTACTGATACGTTGCTGCTTGAATCAAGTCTGCTGTGTGTTACTAGGGTTGGATTGTAAATCACTAATGTATAACGGTGGAAATAACAGCCCAGTGATGGGTGGAGCAGAGCTATACAGCCCTGAGAGACAGGAAATATATAGCAAAGTGTGGGTTCAGGAGTGTTAATGAAAAAGTGGAAGTACAAAACAGGTTGTTATGGTGAAGCTTGATGTGACATAGCAGACATGTTTTGTTTCCCCCTGAACACTCCATGCATCCATTTTAGTTTTGGGGAAGGGGACACGCCACTTTTTATCTTTGTACTACACTTCTACACACCACCCTACCCCTAAAACGTTTTCTCTCTCACCCTTGCAACTATGTATCCATGAAACTGCCTCCCCTTTAGGTCATTAGCCACAGGGGCCAACAACACTGAACCTTGTCATATGTCTTTCTTTACCTGAATTGTCACCCAGATTCTGCCTCTCCACTCATGTCTCTTTTCAGTGGCACACACACCTCCATCCCCTGTTAGACAGTTATTTTTCTGCAGGATCTCTAACAACTTGTTCAATGTTGCCGAGCTAAATATGGGATTTAAACTCATGACCCCACATTTGCCTGAGTGGAAATATTAGCAACCCAGCCACTAAAACTGTCTGTTTGTGAAAGCATCTAAAACTACAGCCTTATTACACAAAGAAACTAGAAATTTAAGCTAAAGCAAGTTCACATTCCGCAAATGTAGACATTCATTAGGTGCCTAAATTCGATAAGTGTAGCGTTCTAAAGAAAAGTCAAACTAAAGAGGGCAATACAATGCCATCAATTTTCATAAAAATATCATAATAATGAAAAAAGGCAGTTCTACCTCGATTCCTCCTAAGCAATAGCATCAAATGGAAGAATTGAACTTGCTAAAGCATAGGTATAGAATTGTTGCCTTAACCTCGACACCACAGCCACACTCATTTCTGGTGGCCTTTCAAATTTTAGGTTCCTATTATACCCTCCAGTAGGTTCACAACCTACAATGGTTTAAATTTACATCCCAGACTTTTTCTGGCATTGAAATTTAAAAAACAAGAACTGAAAAAGAAATTACAATTCCAACAAATTTCAAACACTAATTAAAAAAAAGTAAGAGTACTGAGTAAGCAATCTTCATGCTTTAAGGATCGAACTCTTCCTAGAGCGGTTACATACTTGTTGCCAAAAGATACAACTCCAAAAAGTAATAGGTAAGCGTTCCTCAGAACCAAGAAAGCCACATATTCAGAATCTTCACTATTAGCATTCAAGTCTTCAATAGAAAGATGAGCTGGTGAGAAGATTTTAAATCAATTAGGTTTCTGGATTCCACAAGGAGAAATAAATTAGAAATTACATTTCCACCAAACTTTGGTTCTAAGTAAACATCCCTTGGAAACAATAAAGCCGTATGTTCACAACCTTGACTTTTAATCTTCAAGTCTTGAATAAAAAAGTAGAGTTGGCAAAAAGATTTTTAAATCTTTGGGTGTCTGCAGTTCACAACAAGAAAACAATTAGGAATCACAATTCCACCAGATTTCTAAAACTGATTTATTAAAGTAAGAGCACTAAGGGCTTCTAATGCTTTAAGGATTGAACTCCCACTAGAGCAATTACAGGATTGTTGCCAAAGGAAACACCTTTGTAGATTCTTAGGTAAATATTCCTCAAGACCTACAAAGCTGCATGTTAAATTCTTTTGCTTTTAGCATTGAAATCCTAAATAGGAAGTTGGGCTGGTGAGGGGATTTCAAACTTATCGGTTGTCTGGAGTACACAAGGAGAAATAAATTAGGGGCTGATTGCTGTGGTTAACATCACCAAATTAAACCAATTCAAATTCAAGTAATTGTTTTCAAAACAAAATTTAAGCTCCATTGAGACTTTGAAACCAATGCTGTTATAATGCACTTTAGGCAGCCATATTCCTGGTTTGAATGTATTTTATGGACCTTCTATTTAGACTTCCTCAAGAGCACTTTAGGTGGCTCAGAGAAACAGTAACGGTCGAGTTAGCGGAGGACTGTGGATTTGAATCATGAAAGTGGTGTGTGTGATGCAAAGGTTTGACATGTTGCTGCTGAATTAAGTCTGCTATGTGTTACTAGGCCTGGAATGTAAGTTGTTAATGTATAATGGTGGAAATACCAGCCCAGTGTTGATGGAGCATGGCTGTACCTCCCAATGGACAGGGGTTATGAAGCTTGATGTAACATAGAAGCCATGTTTTGTTTCACTCCATGCATCCATTTTAGTGTTGGGGAAGGGGACACGCCACTTTCTATCTTTGTACTACACTTCTACACACCATTCTTTCCCTATCAAGTCTTTTCTCTCACCATTGCAACTATGTACCCATTAAACTGCCTCCCCTTTAGGTCATCACTATGGGGGCTAACAACACTGCACCATGTCATATGTCATTCTTTACCCAAATTGTCACCCAGATTCACATTTTTGGGTGTCTGAGGCCCACAAGAAAAAATAAATTAGAAATTAAAATCCCTCCAGATTTCTGAAACTGATTAAAAAAAGAAAGAGCTCCCATTGCTTTTAGAGTTCAACGCCCACTAGAGCAGTTACAGGATTGTTGCCAAAAGATGCAGCTAAGTATGTTAGTCTGTAGTCTAGTATTCCCCTAGACTAACAAAGCTGCATGTCTAGAGTGTTCACTTTTAGCATTTAGATCTTAAATAGAAAGTCGAGCTGGTGATGAGATTTCAAATCTATCAGGTGTCTGGAGTCTACAAAAAGAAATAAATTAAGAATTAAAATCCCACCAGATTTCTGAAACTGATTTAAAAAAAATTGAGCACTAAGGACTTCCATTGCTTTAAGTATTCAACTCCCACTGCAGCAGTCACAGGATTGTTGCCAAAAGATGCAGCTAAGTATGTTTATAGGTAAGTATTCCCCTAGACTAACAAAACTGCATGTCTAGAGTGTTCACTTTTAGCATTCAAGTCCTAAATAGAATGTCTAACTATCAAGAAGATTTTAAATCTATCGGATTTCTGGAGTCCACAAGAAGAAATAAATTATAAATTACATATCCACCACATTTCAAAAACTAATTAGAAAAAGTTAGTAAGAATACTGAATAAGGGCCCCCTATGCTTTAAGGATTGAACTCCCCCTAGAGCGGTTCCAGGACCATCACCAAAATGTCAAACTCTATCGGTTCTAAGTAAACATCCCTCAGAACCAACAAAGTCAAACACTCACAGCCTTGACTTTTAGCATTTAAGTCTTGGATAGAAAGTCCAGTTGGTAAAAACAATCTAAATCTTTGGGTGTCTGAGGTCCACAAGAAGAAATAATTTAGGAATTAAAATTCCAGAAGATTTCTAAAACTGATTTAAATGCTTTAAAGATTGAACTCCCATTAGAGCAGTTACAGGATTGTTGTCAAAAGATGCAGCTCTATAAGATTGCAGGTAAGCATTCCACAAGACCAACAAGACTACATATCTATAGCTTTCACTTTTAGCATTTAAATCTTAAATAGAAAGTTGAGCTAGTGAGAGGATTTCAAATCTATTGGGTGTCTGGAGTACACAAGGAGAAATAAATTGGGGGCTGATTGATGGGGTCAACATTACCAAATCAAACCAATTCAAATCCAAGTAAATGTTTTTAAAACAAAACTTAAGCTCCAGTGAGACTTTGAAACCAGTGCTGTTAAACTTGCACTTTAGGCAGCCATGTTCCTAGTTTCTAGATGTATGTTAAGGCTATCCAATTTGGGCTCTTTCACAAATAGGGTGGCTAAGTGGGAGAGTAATGGCCCTGCGAATAGAGGGGGGTGGGTTTGAATCATAGACGTAGCTTGTCTGATGTGTTTCGTCATGTGTTGACATGTTGCTGCTGAGTACATTAAGCTCTGTGTTTTACTATGGTTGGATGGTAATTAATTATTGTGTAATGTTGGAAATAACAGCCCAGTTGAAGATGATGTGTTAGGTGTAGCTGGAAGGGTGGAGCAGGGTTTTACCTCCCTGTGTGAGAAGGGATATCTAGCAATGTGTGGGTCAGGGGTGTTAATGACAAGATGAAAGTACGTAACAGGTTGAGTATGATGGGAAAGCTCGATGTGACATAGAAGACATATATTTCTTTATTATTATTGGAGACTTCTAAAGCTGTCTGACTACACTCAAAAAATGTATTAGCAAAATGTTTTAATGACCATTGAACCTTAATGTAATTTCACAGTTTCCACATTTCTAAACAGGGAGTGTTAGTGAATTGGGGGTATGTGTTTTAAAAGGCAATTTCTGTTACCATTAGGAACTTCAAAACATTTTCAGTGCATCTTTGTTCCTATAACTGGTATGTGTGTTATTTAAATAATAACCTTAAACAGGCTATTTTTCACACCCCCTCTATAAAAAGTTTTAGAGAATAATTTTCACTTAATTTTTCTGTAGGATCTCTAACAACTGGTTCAATGTTGCCGAGCTAAATATGGGTTAAACTCAGGACCTCACATTTGTACAAGTGGAAATGTTACCAACCCTGCTACTAAAACTGGCTGTTTGCGAGAGCATCCAAAAATACAGCCTTATTACATACAGAAATTAGAAAATTAAGCTAAAGCAGGTTCACATTTCCCGAATGTAGGTGAGCCTTTGGTGCTTCATTCAGATAAGTGTAGCATTCTAAAGAAAAGTCAAACTGGAGAGGGCATTACAATGCCATCAATATTCATAATTGTATCATAGTTATAAAAAACAAACATAAGGCCCCTCTACCTCAATTCCTCCTAAGCAGGAGCTTCAAATGGAAGAATTGAACTCACTCATGCATGGTTATAGAATTGTTGTTATAAACTCTACCGCACAGCCATATAATTTCTGGTGGCCTTTCAAATTCAGGTTTCTATTATACCCTCTAGTAGGTTCACACTGAAATGTAAAAAAAACAAGAATTGAAAAAGGAATTACATTTTCTACAGATTTCAAAAACTAATTTAAAAAAGTAAGAGTACTGAATAACGGCTCTTCATGCTTTAAGGATGAAACTCCCCCTAGAGCAGTCACAGGAGTGTTGCCAAATGAGACAACTCCAAAAGTAATAGGTAAGGATTCATCAGAACCAACAAGGACACATGTTCATAACCTTCACTTTTAGCATTCAAGTTTTAAATAGAAAGTAGAGCTGGCAAGAAGATTTCAAATCTATCAGGTTTCTGGAGTCCACAAGGGGAAATAAATTAGAAATTGCAAGTCCACCAGATTTCAAAAACTAATTAAAATAAAGTTATTAAAAATATTGAATAAGAACTCCTTATAGTTTAAGGATTGAACTTACTCTAGAGCGGTTACAGGACTGTTGCCAAAATGTCAAACTCTATTGGTTTTAAGTAAACATCCCTCAAAACCAACAAAGTTAAACGTTCAAAGCCATGACTTTTTGCATTCAAGTCTTGAATAGAAAGTCGAGTTGGCGAAAAAATTTCAAATCTTTTGGTATCTGAGGTTCACAAGGAGAAATAAATAAGAAATTACAATTACAATCCAGTTAGTTCACAGCTTGCAAAGGTTTGCATTTACAAACCAGACTTTTCTGGCATTGAAAAGTAAAAAAAAGAGCTGGAAAGGTAATTACAATTCCAACAGATTTCAAAAACTGATAGCAAGTAAGAGAATTGAGTAAGGACTCCTCATGCTTTAAGGATCGAACACCCCACAGGACTGTTGCCAAAAGATACAATTTCAAAGGTCATAGGTAATCATTCCTCAGAACCAAGAAAGCCACATGTTTATACCCTTCATTTTTAGCATTTGCGTCTTAAAAAGAAAGTCGATCTGGTGAGAAGATTTTAAATCTATCAGGTAACTGGAGTCCACAAGGAAAAATAAATTAGGAATTACAATTCCACCACATTTCAAAAACTGATTAAAAAAATTAGTAAGAATAAAAGTTTTTTATGCTTTAGAGATTGAACTCCCATTCATTATTTGGTAAGTATTTCTCAAGACCTACAAAGCTGCATGTTTATATCCTTCACTTTTAGCTTTTTAAATCTTAACTGGATAGTCGAGCTGGTGAGATTTCACATGTATCGGGTGTCTGGAGTCCACAAGAAGAAATAAATTAGGAGCTGATTGCTGTGGTTAACATCACCAAACCAATTCAAACTCAAATATTTGTTATTAAATTGTTTAATTGTTTTTAAAACAAAATTTAAGCTTCAGTGAGACTTTGAAACCAATGCTGTTATAATGCACTTTAGGTAGCCATGTTCCTGGTTTGAATGTTTTTTTATGGACCTCCTATTTGGATTTCCCCATGAGCACTTTAGGTGGCTCAGAGGAAGAAAAATGGTCAGGTTTCCGGATGAGTGTGAATTTGAATCATGGAAGTGGAGTGTTTAATACAACGTATTGACATTATGCTGCTTGAATCAAGTCTGCTGTGTGTTGCTAGGCTTGGATTGTAAATCACTAATGTAAAATGATGGAAATAACAGCCAAGAGTTAGGTGGAGCTGGAAGGGAGGAGCAGGGCTGTACTCTCTGAAAGACAGGGGATAAATAGCAAAGTGTGTGTTTAGGATTGATAATAAAAAGGTGAAAGTACACAACATGTTATGATGGTGAAGCTTGTGTGATATAAAAGACATGTTTTGTTTCACTCTGAATACTCAATGCATCCATTTTAGTGTTGGGAAAGGGGACACGCCACTTTCTATCTTTGTACTACACTTCTACACACCATCCTTCCCCTATCAAGTCTTCTCTCTCACCATTGCAATCTATGTACCCATGAAACTGCCTCCCCTTAAGGTCATTAGAATTAGCAGGTCATTAGGGGCCAACAACAACTGGTTCAATCTTGCTGAGCTAAGTATGGGATTTAAACTGGAAAATTTAAGCTAAAGCAGGTTTACATTCCCCAATTGTAGGCATGCCTTAGGTGCCTAACTCAGATAAGTGTAGCATTCTAAAAAAAAAGTAAAACTGGAGAGGGCATTACAATGCCATCAATATTCATAAATATATCATAATAATCAAAAAATATAGGGCAGCTCCACCTCGATTCCTCCTAAGCAAAAGCTTAAAATGGAAAAATCAAACTCACTAATGCATGGTTGTAGAATTGTTGTCCTAAACTCCACTCCACAGCCACAATAATTTCTGGTGGTCTTTCAAATTTAGGTTCTTATTATACCCTCCAGTAAGTTCACAGCTTACAAAGGTTTAAATTTACATCCCAGACTTTTCTGGCATTTAAATATAAAAAAAGAACTGGAAAGAGAATTACAATTCTAACAGATTTCAAAAATTAGGTAAGAGTACCGAGTAAGGGCTCTTCGTGCTTTAAGGATCAAACTACCCCTAGAGTGGTTACAGGACTGTTGATAAAAGATACAACTCCGAAGGTCATATGAAAAGCATTCCTCAGAACCAACAAAGCAATTTGCTTTTAGTCTTCACCTTTAGTATTCAAGTGTTAAAAAGAAAGTCGAGCTGGCGAAAAGATTTTAAATCTATCAGGTTTCTGGAGTCTACAAGGCGAAATAAATAAGAAATTACATTTCCAACATATCTCAAAAACTAATAAGAAAAGGTTAGTGAGAATACTAAATAGGGGGCCCCTTATGCTTTATGCTAAGTCGAATGTTCACAAATTTGACTTTTAGCATTCAAGTCTTGAATAGAAAATCGAGTTTTCAAATCTTTGGGTGTCTGAGATCCACAAGAAGAAATAAATTAGGAAATAAAATTCCACCATTTAGATTTCTAAAACTAATTAAAAAAAGAAAGGATTGATCTTCCATTAGATCAATTACAGGATTGTTGCCCAAAGATACAGTTGTGTATGTTTATGGGTAAGTATCCTCTGCAGACCAACAAAGCTGCATGGGTATGTCTTTCACTTTTAGCATTTAAATCTTAAATAGAAAGTCGAGCTGGTGAGGAGATCTCAAATCTATCAGGTGTCTGGAGTCTTTAGGGAGAATCAAATTAGGAACTGTTTGCTGTGGTCAACATAACAAAATCAAACCAATTCAAACTCAAGAAATTATTTTTAAATCAAAATTTAGGCTCCAGTGAGACTTTGAAACCAATGCTGTTATAATGCACTTGAGGCTGTCACTCAGTGGGACAGAACTGGTTCTTTAAGCAGATTGGTATGAGTTCAAACTGAATAAGCAGCTTGTCTGATGCAAGGTGTTAAGTTTGCTATGTGTTGCTAGCCTTGGAGGGTAATTAGTTGATGAAGAAATAACAGCCCAGTGTAAGATGATTTGTTATGTGTAGCTGTAAGGGAGTAGCAGGTCCGTACCTCCCTGTGTAAGAGGGATATCTACCAATGTGTAATAAAGTGAAATTACCTAAAAGTTTGGGTTCAATGGGGAAGCTTGCTGTGACATAGAAGACATATTTTCTTGGATACATCTAAAGCTGACTGAATAAACTCATGCAATGTTTTAGTAAAATGTTTTATTGTCCATTGAAACTTAATGTAATTTCACAGTTTCCAAATTTTTAAACAGGGAGTTCTGTTACTTAATTGGGGGAATGTGTTTAAAAAGCAATTTCCGTTACCATAAGGAACCCCCCAAAATTTTCAGTGCCTGTTTGTTCCTCTATTTGCAGTAACATGGTATGTGTGTTATTTAAATACCAACCTTAAACAAGCTATTTTTTAGCCCCCCCCCCCCCCCCCCAATTTTAAGGGGTTAATTATCACTTTTTAAAAGGCAGTGAATACATTTTAAAAAACTGAAAAATGTAGCACAAGTATAATATCAAATGCAACAAAACATTCAAAAACATACATAAAAAGAACACAAATTGTGCTATCCTGTATTTTAAACCTCTAAATTACTTACTTAGCACCTCAACTATTCAGCCCACCATTTCAAAAGGGCAACCCAGCCACAGAGGCCAACAACACTGCACCCTGTCATTTGTTTGTCACCACCTTCCCCTATCAAGTCTTACCTATCACCATTGCAACTATGTAAGCTCAAACTCGCTCATGCATAGTTGTAGATTTAGTTGTCTTAAACTCAACTCAACAGTGACAATCATTAATGGCAGTCTCTCAATTTTAGTTTCTTATTATAGCCTACAGTAGGTTCACAGCCTACAAAGGTTTAAATTCACATCCCAGACTTTTCTGGCATTTAAATGTAAAAAAAAAAGAACTGGAAAGGGAATTACAATTCTAACAGATTTCAAAAAATACATTGACAAAAGATACAATTCCAAAGGTAATAGGTAAGCATTCCTCAAAAACATTAAAGCCACATTTTTATATTCTTCACTTTCAAGTCTTAAATAGAAAAATGAGCGGGCGAGAAGATTTTAAATCTATTGGGTATCTGGGGTCCAGAAGAAGAAACAAATAAGAAATTACAATTCCACCACATTTCATAAACTAGTTAAAAAAAGTTAGTAAGAATACTGCACAAGGGCCTCTTATGCTTTAAGGATGGAACTCCCTCTAGAGCGGTCGTAGGACCGTTGACAAAACGTCATGTTCTATTGGTTTTAAGTAAGCATCCCTCGGAATCAAACATTCACAACTTTGACTTTTAGCATTCAAGTCTAGAATAGAAAGTTGAGTTGGCGAAAAGATTTTAAATCTTTAGGTGTCTGAGGTCCAAAAGAAGAAATAAATTGGGAATTACGATTCCACCAGATTTCTAAAACTGATTAAAAAAATAAAGAGCAAAAAGTGCTTCCAAAGCATTCAGGATTGAACTCCCACCAGAGCAGTTACAGGATTCTTGCCCCAAAAAACAGGAGTGTAAGTTTATAGGTGAGAATCCCCCAGTAACAATAAAGCTGCACGTCTATTGCTTTAACTTTATTCAGCATTTAAACCTAAATAGAAAGTCAAACTCGTCAGGAGTTTTCAAATGCTGTCATCATCACCAAAAAAACAATTCAAATTAAAGTAATTGTTTTAAAACAAAATTTAAGCTCCTGTGAGACTTTGTGACCAATGCTGTTATAATGCACTTTAGGCGCCCATGTTTCCGGTTTCAATGTATTTTAAGGCCCTCCAATTTGGGATTTTCCAATTATGCACTTAAGGTGGCTCAGTGGACATGTAATGGTCCTGCTAACAGGAGATGCATGAGTTTGAATCACAGATGCAACCTGTCTGATGCAGAGTTTTGACATGTTACTGATAAGTAGATTATGCTGTGTGTTTTGCTAAGGTTGGAGGGTAATTAATTAATGTGTAATAGTGGAAAAAACAGCCCAGTGTTAGGTGTAGCTAGAAGGGAGGTGCAGGGCTGTAACTTCCTGTGGGACAGGGAATATATAGCAAAGTGTGGGTTTAGGAGTGATAATGAAAAGGTGAAAGTACAAAACAGGTTGTGATGGTGAAGCTTGATGTGACATAAAAGACATGTTTTGTTTCACCTTGAACACCCCATGCATCCATTTTAGGGGACACGCCACTTTCTATCTTTGTACTACACTTTTTATACACCACCCTTCCCCTATTAAGTCTTCTCTCTCACCATTGCAACTATGTACCCATGAAACTGCCTCCCCTTAAGGTCATTAGCCACGGGGGCCAACAACACTGCACCTTGTCATTTGTCTTTCTTTACCCAAATTGTCACCCAGATTCTGCCTCTCCACTCACCTCTCTTTTAAGTTCAATTCCAGCAGATTTCAAAAACTGATTTAAAAAAATAAGTATGAGTACCGAGTATGGGCTCTTTATGCTTTAAGGATCCAACTCCCCTTAGAGCGGTTACAGGACTGTTGACAAAGGATACAACTCCAAAAGTCATAGGTAAGCATTCCTCAGAACCAACAAAACAACATATATAACATTTATAACATTTACTTTCAGCATTCAAGTTTTAAATAGAAATTCGAGATGGCGAAAAGATTTTAAACCTGTCGGGTTGCTGGAGTCAAAAAGGAGAAAAAAATAGGAAATAACAATTTCACCACATTTCGAAAACTAATTAAAAAAAGATAGTGAGAATACTGAATAAGGGCCCCATATGCTTTAAGGATTGAACGGCCTCTAGAGCGGTTATAGGACCGTACGCCAAAATGTCAAACACTATTGGTTCTAAGTAAACATCCCTCAAAACCAACAAAGTTGAACATTCACAACCATGACTTTTAGCATTCAAGTCTAAAATGAAAAGTCGAGTTGCCGAAAAGGTTTCAAATCTTTGGGTGTCCAAGGTCCACAAGAAGAAATTAATTATAAAACTGATTAAAAAAAGAAAGAGCACTAAAGGCTTTAAGGATTGATCTCCTGATAAAGCAGTTACAGGATTGTTGGCAAAAGATACAGCTGTGTATATGTATAGGTAAGTATCCCCCAAAACCAAAAAACCTGCATGGCTATAACTTTTTAACTTTTAGCATGGTGAGGTAGCACCTCCAGCTGGTGAGGCGATTTCAAATCTATTAGGTGTCTGAAGTCCACAAGGAGAAAAAAATTAGCAATTACAATTCAACCAGATTTCAAAAACTGATTAAAAAAGTAATTAGGAGCACTAAGGGCTTCTAATGCTTTAAGGATTCAACTCCCACTAGAGCAGTTACAGGATGGTTGCCAAAAGATACAGCTGTGTAAGTGGTTAGGTAAGCAGCCCCTAGACCAACAAAGCTGCATGTCTATTATTCTCACTTTTAGCATTTAAATCTTAAATAGAAAGTCGAACTGGTAAGGAGATCTCAAATCTATCGGGTGTCTGGAGTCCTCAAGGGGAAATAAATTAGGGGCTGATTGCTGTGGTCAACATGAACAAATCAAACCAATTCAAACTCAAGTAATTGTTTTAAAAAACAAAATTTAGGCTTCTGAGGCTTTGTAACCAATGCTGTCGAAATGCACTTTAGGCAGCCATGTTCCTGGTTTCAATGTATTTTAAGGCCCTCCTATTCAGATGACTTCACAAGCACTTGAGGTGGCTCATTATAAGCATATTGGTCCTGTTAACAGACTGGTATGAGTTCAAATTATCAAGTGTTGTGTGTGATGCAAAGTGTTGAGTGGAGTTTGCTGTGTGTTGCTAGGGTTTGAGGGTATTTAGTTGATGTGGAAATAACAGCTCATTGTAAGATTATGTGTAGTTGGAAAGGAGGAGCAGGGCTGTACCTCCCTGTGCATGAGGGGATATTTAGCAAAGTGTAATGATAAGGTGAAAGTACCTAAAAGTTTGAGTTGGGATCAATGGGAAGCTTGCTGTGACATAGAAGACTTAATTTGTTTCATTTTATTGGAGACTTTCAAGGCTGACCAACTACACTCATACAATGTTTTAGTAAATAGTTTTAATGACCATTGAAACTTAATGTAATTTCACAGTTTCCAAATTTCTAAACAGGGAGTTCTGTTACTTAATTATGGGATTGTGTTTTAAAAGGCAATATCTGTTACCATAAGGAACCCCCCAAAATTTTCAGTGTCTGTTTGTTCCTTTTTTCAAGTAACACAGTATGTGTGTTATTTTGCACCTCAATTTCAGCTCACCATTTCAACAGGGTACCCCAAACATTGACCACACTACAGGTTTTTGCTCATCTGAATTCCCCATTGTGACTAAACACCCCTGGAACTGTTTACCCCATGATCAAGCTCTCCCAAAACTATCTCATGTTGCTTCTTGGTGCAACAACTCTGTTTCTAGCAGTTACCACCCCCCCTCTTCACAATCTTAGCACCCCGACCACTTCATGCATCCACTTTAGTGTTGGGGGAAGGGGACACGCCACCTGTATTTATACTCTACTTCTACACACCAGCCTTTCCCTATCAAGTCTTCTCTCCTACCACTGCAACAATTTACCCATATAACTGCCTCCCCTTTAGGTCATCAGACACTGGGGCAAACAACACTGCACTCTGTCATTTGTCTTTCCTTACCAAAATTGTCACACAGATTCTGCCTCTCCACTCACCTCTCTTTTGAGTGGCACACACACCTCCAACCCCTTTAAGACAGTAATTGTTTTGTAAGATCTGCAACAACTGGTTCAGTGTTTCTGAGCTAAATGTGGGATTTAAACTCAGGACCTTACATTTGCCCAAGTGGTAATGTTACCGACCCAGCCACTAAAACTGGCTGTTTGTGAGAGGATCCAAAAATATACAAAATGGAAAATGAAGCTTAAGCAGGTTCATATTCCGTAAATGTAGACATGCATTAGGTGCTTAACACAGATAAGCCTAGCATTCCACAGAAAAGACAAACTGGAGAGGGCATTACAGTGCAATCAATATTTGTAAATACATCATATTAATCAAATAACATAAAGCAACTCCACATTGATTCCTTCAAAACAAGAGCTTCACATGAAAGAATCAAACTCACCTGTGCATGGTTTTAGAACCATGTCGTAAACTTCACTCCACAGCCACAAATGTTTCTGGTGAAACCTCAAATTTAGGTGCTTATTATACCCTCCAGTAGGTTCACAGCCTATAAAGTATTCAATTTACATCCCTGATTTTCATGCATTTAAATGTAAAAAAAAGAACTGGAAAGGGAATTACAATTATAACAGATTACAAAAACTATTTAAAAAAGAAAGGGTACTGAGTAAGAACTCTTCATGCTTTAAGGATCGAACTCGAGGTTACAGGATTGTTGCCAAAGGTTACAGGTAAGCATCCCTTAGAACCAACAAAGCCAGATGTTTATAACCTTTACTTTTAGCATTCAAATGTTAAATAGAAAGTGGAGCTAAGGAGAAGATTTTAAATCTATCGGGTTTCTGAGTCCACAAGGAGAATTAAATAAGAAATTGCAATTCCACCAGATTTTAAAAACGAATTAAAAAAAGTTATTAGGAGTACTGAATAAGAACTCCTTATACTTTAAGTACTGAACTCACTAAAGAGCGATTACAGGACTGTCGCCAAAATGTCAAACACTAATGGTTTTAAGTAAACATCCCTCACACATTTCAAAATCTAATTTAAAAAAATTAGTAAGAATACTGAATAAGGGCTCTTTATGCTTTAAGGATCGAACTCCTTCTAGAGCGGTTATAGGACTGTTGCTAAGATGTCAAACTCTATTGTTTTTAAGTAAACATCCCTCAGAACCAACAAAGTCAAACATTCACAACCTTGACTTTTAGCTTTCAAGTCTACAATAGAAAGTCGAGTTGGCGAAAAGATTTCAAATCTTTGGGTGTCTGAGGTCCACAAGAAGAAATTAATTAGGAATTAAAATTCCACCAGATTTCTATAACTGATTAAAAAAAGAAAGAGCACTAAAGGCCTCCAACACTTAAAGGATTGACCTTCTGATAGAGTAGTTACAGGAAGGTAAGCATCCCCCAAGACCAACAAAGCTGCATGGCTATAATGGTAACTTTCAGCATTTAAATCTTAAAATGAAAGTGGAGCTGGTGAGGAGATTTCAAATCTTTTGGGTGTCTGAAGTCCACAACAAGAAAAAAACTAGAAATTACAATTCCACCAGATTTCAAAAACTGATTAAAAAAAGTAATTAGGAGCACTAAAGGCTTCTAATGCTTTTAGGATTCAATTGCCACTAGAGCAGTTACAGGATTGTTGCCAAAAGATGCAGCTGTGTAAGTGTTTAGGTAAGTATTCCCCTAGACCAACAAAGCTGCATGTCTAAAACCCTCACTTTTAGCATTTAAATCTTAAATAGAAAGTCGAACTGGTGAGGAGATCTCAAATCTATCAGGTGTCTGGAGTCCTCAAGGGGATATAAATTGGGGGCTGATTGCTGTGGTCAACATGAACAAATCAAACCAATTCAAACTCAAGTAATTGTTTTTAAAACAAAATTTAAGCTCCTGAGGCTTTGTAACCAATGCTGTCAAAATGTACTTTAGGCAGCCATGTTCTTGGTTTCAATGTATTTTAAGGCCCTCCTATTCAGACTCCTTCACAAGCACTTGAGGTGGCTCAGTGTAAGCATAATGATCCTGGTAATGGATTGGTTCAAATTATGGAAGTGCTGTGTGTTGCTAGAGTTGGAGGGTAATTAGTTGATGTGGAAATACCATCTCATTGTAAGATAATGTGTAGTTGAAAGGGAGGAGCAGGATATTTAGCAAAGTGTAATAATAAGGTGAAAGTACCTAAAAGTTTGAGTTGGGGTCAATGGGCAAGTTTTCTGTGACATAGAAGACTAATTTTGTTTCATCTTGTTGGGAACTTCCAGGACTGAAAAACCAAATTCATACAGTGTTTTAGTAAAATGTTTTAATGACCATTGAACGTAATGTAATTTCAGTTTGGGGGAATGTGTTTTAAATGGCAAATTCTGTTACCATAAGGAACCCCCAAATAATTTCAGTGCCTGTGTCAGACAATTTTTCACAAACATTCATAAATTGAACACAAATTATGCTTTCCTATATTTCACACTTCTAAATTACCTACTTGGCACCTCAGCCTCAGCCCATTCCGTCAACAGGGCATCCCAGCCACAGGGGCCAACAACAGGGGCCTTGTCATTTGTTTTTCTGTACCTAAATTGGCACCCAGATTCTGCCTTTCAACTCACCTCCCCTTTAAGTGGAATACACCTCCATCCCCTGTAAAACAGTAATAATTTTTCTGAAGGATCTCTAACAACTGGTTCGATGTTGCCGAGCTAAATATAGGACTTAAACTCATGACCTCACATTTGCCTAAGTGGAAATGTTACCAACCCAGCCACTAAAACTGGCTGTTTGTGAGAGCATCCAAAACTACAGCCTTAATACATAAGTTTCTAGAAACTAGAAAATAAAGCTAAAACAGGTTCAGAGGGCTTTATAATACCATCAATAATTTTCTCTTTAGAACATTTTTCTGTTTTTGTTTGTAATAAACAAAAACAGAAAAAGCTTTCTAAAGAGAGTAATGATAATCAAACTTTTGACAAAACTAACACAACTTCAGATACAGATACACAAAACATGTCCCAGACTGACCCTTCTACACATCATGTATCACAACATACTACACCTACACCTAATCACACGGACACCAGATCTAAAACTGGTGCTGGCACTATTTTTTTAGTCATGGCTCCTTCACAGATGGGGTCACATAAAATAGGCCCCATCAATCAATACACGATCAACTTGCCCCTGCACTAAACACACTCAATGTTATTAATTCATCACACTACAAATTATCCAATACAGAAACAGAGGTCCTTCAATTAGGACTGAGTTTTTGTCCTAGTAACACAATTGATAAAAACGGGTTTGTCAAGGACATACATTTATTTGCACGAAAATTATTCTATAAAGTGCTTTTTAATAAAGAACCTACACAGAAAGAGGGACCTCTAAAGGAATGGTTAGAATTTAACTCAACTGATTTTAGAGTATTGAGACATCTAACTCAATTAGATAACGAAAACCTTGAAATTGAAATAGGCAGGGACGCAGATATAACATCAAGACAATAGACTTCCTCCCCCCGCCCCTTGTATCCAGAATGTAAAATGACGTCTAAATCCACATGATTTCCAAACCTTTGGAAAAATACTAATCTATATGCATTTGTCCAACAAGTATCTAAAGCAATGGTAGATTCTGAACTGACCGTTAATGAGCTAAAAAAATTTACTAAAAATCAATCACAAGCGGTCTTGAATTTACAAAAAAATCCAAATATTGTAATAAAACCTTCAGCTTAAGGAAGGAATGTAGTGGTGTTACTAAAATACATTTTGTAAAGAAATACCTTTACATTTTCATTGAGTTGCAATGGGGACACAATGTGCTCCCACATATGCAAACCTGTACCTGGGGGGATGGGTAAAGGAATTGTTTTCTGGTGAAGTCTTGTCGATATACCTTCCCTACATTTTATTGTTGAGAAGGTATATCGAAAACGTCTTCCTTATTTGGATAGGATCTGAAATAGAGCTTAAGGATTTTTTGGAGAAAATAAAATAAACTGATATAACTTAAAATTTACCATGGAAGCAAACAAGTCTTCAATTCCATTTTGGATGTACGAATACAAATAGATAGTGAAAATACACTAACATCCAGTCTATATCGCAAACAAACAGCGGGCAACATCATTTTATCTGCAAACAGTGCACACCCCAAAAGTTAAAAAATACTATCCCCTACTCTAAATATTTGAGATTTGAGAATTTGCTTAGATGAAAAATACTTCCAATCAGCAGCTATGGGCCTACATAAAAGATTGTTATTGAGGGTACAGTCAAAAAATCTTAAAAAAGGCATATAAAAGAGTCAGATTAATACCTCGCACACAAGCCCTGTTAGGTAAGCGCAATCAAAAGCAAGATCAAAGAGTTAATATTGTTACAAAATATTCCCAAAATCTTTAGGATATGAGTGCAATTGTGGAGAAATTCTGTTCTTTACTTAAAGCAGAATCAGATATTAGTAAATTTATTCCAGATTGACCTCGAATAACCTTTAGGAAGCTGCCATCTTTGAAGGAAAGACTGGTAAAGAGTCACTTTAAAGAAACCAACATACAAGGACTTGATAGGCAGGACATAGGAACGTTCCCATGTAATAAATGTAACCAATGCCAATGGATTCATTCAACTCGAGACTCTTTCCAGATACCTGTAGAATATACTCTATACTTTTATGTAAACTGCGAATTGAAAGGTGTTATATACTTTGCCTTTTGTAGTTGTGGATGGTACTATATAGGTAGAACTAGAAGACAGTTCAAAAAATTTTAAACATCCCTCAGAACCAACAAAATCAAACATTCACAACCTAACTTTTAGCATTCAAGTCTTGAATAAAAAGTCGAGTTGGCGAAAAGATTTTAAATCTTTGGGTGTCTGGAGTCCACAAGGAGAAAGAAATTAGAAATTAAAATTCCACCAGATTTTTAAAACTGATTAAAAAAAGATAAGTAAGGACACTAAGAGATTACAAAGCTTGAAAGATTTAACTACCCAGGGGCGCTTACAGTATCATTGCCAAAAAAAAAAAATGCACCTTTGCAGGTCGCATGTATATATGCATACCTCAAGACCAACAAAGCTGCATATTTATAACCTTTGCTTTTTGCATTCAAGTCCTTAATAGAAAGTGAAGCTGATGAGAAGATTTTCAATCTATCAGGTTTCTGGAGTCCACAAGGAGAAATAAATTAGGATTTACAATTATACACCCTTTCAAAAACTGATTTAGAAAAGTAAGTATGAGTACTGAGTAAGAGCTCCTTATGATTAAATTCCCCCTAGAGTGGTTAAGGGATTGTTGCCAAAAGACATAACCTTGTGAGTCAAAGGTACACATCCCTCAAGACCAACAAAGCTGCATGTCTTTACCTTTCGATTTTTGCATTTTAGAAAGAGGCTGGTGAGGAGATTTTAAATCTATCGTGTGTCCACAAGGAGAAACAAATTAGGCTTGTTACTGTGATCAACATCACCAAATCAAACCAATTCAAACTCAGGTAATTGTTTTTAAAACAAAATTTAAGCTCCAGTGAAACTTTGAAACCAATATTGGTATAATGCACTTTAGGCAGCCATGTTCCTGGTTTCAATGTATTTTAAGGCCCTCCTATTACAAACCCTCAACAAGACCTTTGGGTGGCTCTGTGGAAGAGTATTGGTCCTGTTAGCAGATGGGTATAAGTTTAAATAATTGAAGCTGCATGTTCTCATGCATAACTGTTGATATGTTGCTGCTGATGTGTGTAGATAAAAGCCCAGTAAAAGATAACATATTAGGTGTAGCAGGAAATGAAGAGTAGGTCTGTAGCTCCCTGTGAGAGAGAATTTGTAGCAAAGTGTTGGTCAGATTTGTTAATGAGAAGGTGAAAGTACCCAACAGGATAAGGTAGGTGTGATAGGGATGCTTGAAAGGGCTGAGGAGAGCAATGGTTTAAAGGGTAGGCATGAGTTGGAAGTGGGATAAAGGAATGTGCTTTGTAGAAAATAAATGATCAAGAATGCCCTTTGTATTTTGCTGCTTCAATGTAACCTTTTTTGCCATCACCCCTTTTCACCAACTGAGCACCTCATCTTCACTCCCTACTTGTGACACCTTAACTTTTGGTCACCTGTTCTGCATCTCAACTTCAAGCGAACTTAACCTCCCCAAGTGACTGCTTCTCACCTTAGAACCACTTACTAAAAGCACTTCTCATCTACTCCCCTCAGGTTTCTCTCTGCGTACTCATTTCACGCCCTTAACACCCCCAAGTGAGTTACTTGGCTTGGAGGATAATTCAGGATAAATGGATGATGGATGGGTGTAATGGTGGGGTGCTTATGCATGACAAGTGGGTGGTTTAGAATTCCAGTGGATCGGGAAAAAAGTGGGGGTTGGGGTGTTAACGGCGTGGTGAAAGAACCTGATGGGCAGACTATGATGTCCCACAGGAGTGGTGGTGAAGGACAGGGCAGGGTTGGTGACAGATAGGCAAGTGGATGTTACTAGGAACCTGCTGAGGACAGCAGTGAACGGTCGGTTAAAAAAGAAGGAGTGAGCTCTCTCTCTGTGTACGCCTTTCACTTCTCCCACTTTTCCTATCGACAGGGTAACTACAACCCACAATTAACACCAAATACCACATCTGCAAAACACCTGCCTGTTGCAGCTTACTAAATGATGTGTTTTTTTCTTATTTTGCTCACAATCGCTGTGTTA
This sequence comes from Pyxicephalus adspersus, assembly GCF_032062135.1. NCBI lineage: Eukaryota > Metazoa > Chordata > Amphibia > Anura > Pyxicephalidae > Pyxicephalus > Pyxicephalus adspersus. The sequence goes on along the minus strand of NC_092858.1, from coordinate 88,846,137 downwards.
CAGCCTGAATAATAATGATAATATTATATAGTAATTAATATCATCATATATTTATGATAATGACATATATATGATCATTAATAATTATATTTATTGCCCCGCTGGAGTCGTTACCCCACCCCTAGCCAGGTTCTACAGATCATACTAGTTCCAACTTACTTAAATCAGTCCAGCCATGCCAATGCCCAAAGCATAATTATTTAAAGAACTGGCATGGTCATGTGGACCCTGGTCATGTACCTGCATCTAAGTGCTCTTGGGAAATAATCCAGAGAATTGAACCACGAAATGGAACACATTTGGGACAGTCACTAAACTCTGCAACCTCAACAACAGACCTATGAAAATAAATCAAAATTCAGCAACAGCATGGTATGCCTCTAAAACCTTTGCTGAATCCATCCACTGTCAATTTCACTGTAAAGCTACGTACACACGGCAGATTTTTATCGCCCGATAATCGGCATCGGCCAATTATCGGGCGAAAATCTTCCGTGTGTACAGTCGGTGTCGTCCATCGTCCGGACGACCGACCTGCCGGATCCACGGACGATGG